>NC_048560.1:6100712-6700712 GCF_902806685.2 Maniola hyperantus
GGACTCCACGTTGACTCTAGTATTTGGAAGAAATAAGTGTTTTTTTTGTTTTTGAAATTATTGTGCAATGGTGGGTTGCAGTATACTAGGCTACAATAGCCGAAACGAACTGTGGAAGCGAACGTAAAACAGAAGGAATCTCACAAGTAAGTACCTCTGCTTGAGCGAGAGGGACTGAGGGGGCTACGCTAGTTGCATATCTGTAGGTATTATATATCTGTGATAAAGAGAGCCGTACAAAACAGGTATTTATTCTGAGGTACAAAATTACTCCTCACGCGCCATTTAACTCTATGGCTTTTATTGGTGCCGGTGCCACTGGCCACACCGGAAGCAAACTTGTCTGTGGGTAGAGCTCAGGGTGACCAGATGTAATAGAATCCTGCGATTTTAGTAGGATTCTTAAGCCCCTGATTTGGAAATAGCAGATGTCGTAGGTTAGAAAAAAATCTAATAAACAGCAGAAAAACATTTATATAATTTGGCATTTACTGAGTTTTACTTGGATAGTTATACACGAAACGTAAAGAATTTTTTTACCATTTTTAATAATTTAACTACTTATGATTTTCCTTTTTATCCCGGAAAATCAGAGTGTAAAAAACGTTAATCCACGTGGACGTCTTCACGGACAGCAGCTAGAATGATATACATTAATGATTATTTTTCCATTGATAAACGATGAATTAATATTTTTTTATTTTATACATTCCCTACAAAATAAAATTTTCGTACAAATAAATTATTTCATCTCATTTAATTTGTTAGCATAGATAACTTAACTAAGTGGTTTTTCAAATCGATTTAGCAGCGTTTAGTAGTTTTTAGTCTTGCAGCTAGCAGGATCATCAATTTAAATGCTGGTCATACTGTTAGAGCCGTCAATGATGTCAAAATCAATTGGTGTCAACTGTCAAATGTCAAACGTAGGCGATGTCGAGTGTTGTGTCGAGTTTGTGTAGCAAAAAATAATTTATTTGTCGACGTTTATGTGTCTTAATTATGTGAATAATGAGATGAAAGTGTAAATAAATGTTAGATTAGTGTTCGCTAGTGATTATGGCGCATAGTGGTGGTGTTTTAAGTTCAGATATATCTAGAAGGAACCCGCAAGATGAGTATGAGCTCATTCAGAGGATCGGTTCGGGCACTTACGGAGATGTCTATAAGGTAGGGGAGCTTTCCAAACTCTATTTTTTCTCATCGTCCCAACGTTTAATAACCCATTATGTTAGTTTGCGGGTGAATCACTAAGTCCACGGGCGATTTCTAACGGTTTTTCGGCACTTCGCTCGCATACGTTATGTGAACATCGTCATAATTGTCGTCACGTTGATTTTTGTATTTAAATTGACACGAAGTCCTATATAGTGGTCGTATTTTTAATAAATAGCACGCGGACGCGGCCTTGAATGTTAAATCAGCTAATTTGAGTACACATTCGTACATCAAATCTCGACTTGATCATTCTTTTGTCTTGGAATCAATTTCTTTCAAAATCCATGGCTAGTTTAATAACTGAATCGTCCTTGAGCTACTACAAAGGAGATAAATTGCTAATAATTGCTTAAGTATTTTGAACAAAAAATCTTCAGCATTGTTTCCTTGTAACTTGCTTATTGTCAAGTAATATTATTCCAACACAATGTGATCAGCACATAGTTGAATGTATATTCTGAAAAACGTTCCAATCCACAGTCAAATCCAAATTGAGATATTAGATAACAACTGATTTTAGCTGGGTTATTAGTTATTACAGAAAAATACCAGAGAAGTGAGACAGACTCGCACACAAAAGAATCTATGCCATCATACAAATAATAACACTTAAATTTTGATGGCATTTTTCACAGAAATAGCTTGCATCACGGGGAAGGACATAGGATACTTTTGGCCCCAGAAAATTAAAGAGCTCCCACAGGATTCAAATAAAGCTAAATAGATGTGGATGAGGTTCCAGGCTGCTCGGTACAGAGATAGCTTAGCTTACCATCTAAGATATTCCACTGGATTTTTCAAAACATAAATCCATGTGGCTGAAGTCGCAGGCATCATATTTAAGTCTAGTCACTAGTGCCACTAACCATATTATAAATACGAAAGTGTGCTTGTTTGTTTATCCTTCAATCACGTAGCTTAACATATCGACATGATTTTTTGCATATGTATAGTTAAAGACCTTCAGAGTGACATAGGCTACTTTTTATCCCAGAAAATCTAAAAATTTCCATGTGATTTTAAAAAACACACACTGTCTCGGACATCAACTAGTCTATATTATATTAAAGGAAAACTATATTATATAATAAAGGAAGGAACAATATTATTATAATAAAGGAAGTCTATATTATATTAAAGGTGACTGACTGATCTATCAATGCATAGCTCAAACGACTGGACAGATCAGGTTGAAATTTGGCATGCAGATAGCTATTATGACTTAGGCATCCGCTAACGAAGGATTTTTACAAATTCAATCCCTAAAGGGGTAAAACAGGAATTTGAAATTGTGTAGTCCACACGTACGAAATCGCAGGCATAAGCTAGTAAATATATAAAGAGGAAGCTCCTAATAGATACTATAAATTGTATGCCCAATTGTCTAATTACTGATATAAAATTAGAACACTTACAACATGCAGACATGTGCAATGCATATTGAAATAGTTACTCTATTAATAGGCTACTATACTTACCGCAGTCAATTACTACTGAATGGTAACTCAAAGCTTTTTAGGGTTCCGTACCTCAAAAGGAAAAACGGAACCCTTATAGGGTCACTTTATCACTTTGTTGTCTGTCTGTCTGTCAAGAAAACTACAAGGGTACTTCTCGTTGACCTAGAATCATGAATTTGGCAGGTAGGTAGATCTTATAGCAGACGTAAGGGGATTTGTGAATGAAAAACTGTGAATTTGTGATTACATCACAAAAATACACACAAAAAAATTAAATTGAGGTCATGAACTAATAATTAGTATTTTCAATTTTCGAAGTAAGATAACTATATCAAGTGGGGTATCATATTATGAAAGGGCTTCACCTGTGCATTCTAAAACAGGTTTTTATTTATTTTTATGCATCATGGTTTTTGAATTATTGTCCAAAATGTCAAAAAAATACAACTGTAGTATGGAACCCTCGGTGTACGTTTAAGTGCGGAAACCAGCCCAGAGCAAAGAAAAAGAAGAAGAAGGAACCCTTAGTGTGCGAGCCTGACTCGCACTAGGCCAGTTTTTGATTTTAATTTCTTAGCTTTATGACTTTGATGGCATTGTGGTCTTGTAAGTGGGAGGTCCCGAGTTTGATTCCCGGCAGGTGCAATTTGGGAATTTCATCATCATCATGATCAACCTATTGCCGGCTCAGTACAAAGCATGGGTCTCCTCTCAGAGTGAGAAGGGTTTTGGCCATAGTCTACCAAGCGTGCCATGTGCGGATTAGTAGACTTCACACACATTTAGAGAACATTATGGAGAACTCTTAGGCATGCAGGTTTCCTCACGACGTTTTCGTTCACCACTGAAGCATGCGATATTTAATTAATTAAAAAGCACATAACTCCGAAAAGTTAGAGATGCGTGCACGGGATCGAACCCTCGTCGAAAGTCGCCGTGGATTTTTTACTTTCGATGCGACTCGTGAGTCGTGAGGTGTTCACCATATGATCGTAGGTATCACTGTGACGCATCGGTCTTTCGTTTCGCTACCAACCACAAACAATTAAAACTAAACCCAATAGATACTTGTATATATATATTTACTATAGCAATATAGCAGTTACCAACTATACTATATACTATTAGGTGATGAAATCAAAATTTATTTATAAAAAATATGTTGGTTTACAATTTTGTGTGTTTTCGGGAACCCTGAAGGAAGTTTAATAAACCTGTGTCTCAGGGTCCCCGCTCCTCCTCCTCAGTCTCAAACATAGATTAGGTGTTAACAAATAAATTATAAGTAAGTCTAAACAATTAGCATGCAATGTGTCATGTGTGTGTGCATGTGTGTGGGGTGTGTGTGAGTGTTTGTGTGTGTTTCTTTATGTTGTTGTTTTGATATCGCTTTAATTATTTATTTTAAATTTAAATTTGTAATTTTAGTAGATTTTCCATATCAATATAGTTTAGATTATTTAGAAAACTAGTTACTTTTTGCTTGCATTTAAAGAGTTGCATGTCGTATAATATGATGATACCCGCGACTTCGTTCGCGTGGATTTAGGTTTTTTAAAAATCCGGTGGGAACTCTTGACTTTTCGGGATAAAAAGTTGCCTATAACAATTTCCTGAGAAAAATGAGAAAGGGTTGGCCCATAGTTACCACGCTGGCCATGCGGATTGGCAGACTTCACACATCTTTGAGAACATTATGAAAAACTCTCAGGTGTGCCAGGTTTCCTCACGATGTTTTCCTTCACTGTTAAAGCAAGTGATATATAATTATTTAAAACGCACATAAATCCGAAAAGTTAGTGGTGTGTGCCCGGGATTGAACCCCCGACCTCCGACTAGGAGGCGGACGTTTTAACCACTAGGCTATCACAGCTTTATCAATAAAATTATAAGGTATCTGTCTCAAATAATGTTTACCATAGATCGTTATCTTGCGATTGAGTTGAAACTTTATACAGTTGTTACTGGCACTTGCGTGAAGGATTCTGACATAATACCATCAACTTGTAATCCAGGTAATGGCTGACAAAAAATGCATCAGCTAGTTTGTATATAAAAAATAGTTAACAGTGATTAGCACAAATAAGCACGTCATAATAACATAACAACCCGTCACGGCCGCGAACCTTGACCTTCGTCGACAATGCTGCCACTGCACTCACGAGGCATTTGACATTGACTGATCAACTTGAATATTTGTGATTTTGGTGTTTTTACACTGCCTAGTGCCTACAATAAAACTTTATTTATTACTTACTAGATGATGCCCGCGACTTCGTCCGAGTGGATTCAGGTTTTAAAAATCCCTTGGGAACTCTTTGATTTTCCGGGATAAAAAGTAGCCTATGTCCTTCCTCGGGATGCAAGCTATATCTGTACTAAATTTCGTCAAAATGGGTTGAACACTAGCTAGGCAAAGGCTAGCAGACAGACAGACAGACAGACAGACACACTTTCGCATTTATAATATGAGTATGGATTAGATGATGCCCGCGACTTCGTCTGCGTGAGTTATGATTGTTAAAATTCCCGTGGGAACTCTTTTATTTTCCGGGATAAAGTAGCCTATGTCCTTCCCCGGCATGCAAGCTACCTCTGTACCAAATTTCGTCAAAATCGGTTAAACGGATGGGCCGTGAAAAGCTAGCAGACAGACAGACAGATGGACAGACAGACACACTTTCGCATTTATAATATTAGTATGGATGATGCCCGCGACTTCGTCCGCGTGGATTTTGGTTTATAAAAATCCCATGGGAACTCTTTAATTTTCCGGGATCAAAAGTAGCCTATGTCCTTCCCCGGGGTGCAAGCTATCTCTATACCAAATTTCATCAAAATCGGTTAAACGGATGGGTTGTGAAAAGCTAGCCGACAGACAGACACACTTTCGCATTTATAATATTAGTATGGATTCACTTATCACAAATTACCGAAACTAACACACGCAATTATACCTGTTTCAAATAAAATTGCATAATCATTTATCATATATATAGGTATATGTCATAAACAATACTTAATATTTTATTGATAAGTTCTTATCGATAAATTAAAATAAAAAATCACATGACGTGAAGTTGTTCATACATACTTAATCTAGATACCTACATAATTTGTATTGGAAACACACGCTACCCATACTTTCACTTCTGCTGTGTTAAAAACAGAAGCCTACAAATCTTGATAAGTCTTTTATTAAAATGCCAAATATCTGTATCTAAATAATATATAAAAGGAAAAGGTGACTGACTGACTGATCTATCAACGCACAGCTCAAAGTACTGGACGGATCGGGCTGAAATTTGGCATGTAGATAGCTATTATTACGTAGGCACCCGCTAAGAAAGGGTTTTTGAAAATTCAACCCCTAAGGGGGTGAAATAGGGGTTTGAAATCTGTGTAGTCCACTTGGACGTGAGTCGCGAGCATAAGCTTGTTAAAAAGAAAAATAAAAGCGTTATTTCTCGCACGATGGTAACCCTTCGTTCGACTCGCACTTGACCGATTTTTTATTTAGATATGGATAGAGGCCTTAAATATAGTCGAGTGATGGCTCAAAAGTCCGCGTCATCAGAGAGATTTTTTTTGATAACTTTCACCTATAGTTTAATGAGGCTTTCGACTTTACCGCCTTATGGCATAAATGCGAACTGCGCCGCGACAAGTTGTGGTTCGATGACCGGCGGGGTGAATACGTATCTAGCGACAGGCGTCAATCTCGTGATCATTGCTGTAAAAACAGTGGTTAGAGAGAGACAGCAATAGCCACAAAGCAAAATAAGAAGAAGAAGAAGAGAGACAGCAAATGAACTGTCGCATTGCTACTGCTGTCGCGTTGCTGTCGCTACTGCAACGTTTTAGGTAGTCACCCCGCGGGTCGGGCACAGCGTGGCGTGCTCGCCGGCTCTCATCTGATTTACACCCATTTTGCTTAAATAAAAAGTAGCCTATATATATCACTCTCCAGGGTATTTGACTATAGTACCCATGCAAAAAATCACGTCAATCCGTTGCTCCGTTGCTCCGTTGCGACCTGATTGAAGGACAAACCAATAAACCAACAAACAAACAAACTTTCGCATTTATAATAAGGGTCAGAGATTTTTTTTGATAACTTTCACCAATAGTGTAATGAGCCAGCCTCTCGACTTTACTGCCTTATGGCATAAATGCGAACTGCGCCGCGACAAGTGGCGGTTCGATGGCCGGGTCGGGCACAGGCCACAGCGCGGCGTGCTTGCCGGCTCTAATTAATTACTCTCATCTGATTAACACCCATTTTTCATGACTAGGTATTTTAATTTTTAAATTTTTAAATT
Source organism: Maniola hyperantus (assembly GCF_902806685.2). Taxonomy (NCBI): domain Eukaryota; kingdom Metazoa; phylum Arthropoda; class Insecta; order Lepidoptera; family Nymphalidae; genus Maniola; species Maniola hyperantus. The sequence goes on from NC_048560.1 coordinate 6,107,713, forward strand.
GTAAGTGACGTGTAGCCTCGTTGTAACGACGCATATATCAATATTTATTTATTTATTTTTATTTTTTACTAGCTGATGCCCGCGACTTCGTCCGCGTGGATAAATCCACGCGGACGAAGTCGCGAATTTTTTGAAATCCCGCGGGAACTCTTTGATTTTCCGAGATAAAAAGTAGCCTATGTGCTAATCCAGGGTAAATCTATCTCCATTCCAAATTTCATCCAAATCCGTTCAGCCGTTTTTGCGTGATTGAGTAACAAACATCCAAATATCCACACTTTCACATTTATAATATTATCAGGATTAGGATTAGGAGAGACTTAATGAAAAGTGAACATTTAACTGAAATCAGTATTCAGTTACAGTGAATCTACTACTAAGTTATACTAAGTTACATTATTACAGATTCACTGAGTAACTGTGTAATGTAATCTGTGAATTTGTGGTTACATCATTTTAAAAAAATGTGTTCACAAAAAAATTAATTGACTAAATCACATAATATAGATGGTGCAATCCGTCATTAACTAGCAGTGTTCTTCATAAAAATGTTAGGTATATTTTGTACGATGGTACAGAACCCTTTGGGCGTGAGTCCGACTCACACTTGACCGTTTTTTAGGGTTCCGTACCTCAAAAGGAAAAACGAACCCTTGTAGGATCACTTTGTTGTATGTCTGTCTGTCTGTCTGTCAAGAAACCTACAGGGTACTTCCCGTTGACCTAGAATCATGTTTGGCAGGGAAGTAGATCTTATAGCTGACATTTGGGGAACAATCTGGAAACCGTGAATTTAGGGTTAGATCACACAAAAAAAAAATTGTGGTCATGAACTAATAATTAGTATTTTCAACTTTCGAAGAGAGAGAAATATATATATATCAAATGGGGTATCATATGAAAGGTCTTCACCTGTGCATTCTAAAACAGATTTTTATTTATTTTTAGGTATAATAGTTTTTGATTTATCATGCAAAATGTCGATAAAATACGATTCTAATACGGAACCCTCAGTGCGCGAGTCTGACTCACACTTGACCGGTTTTTTTAAATTAAAGTTCAATAGCCGTAGCTATAATTTGGGTATTTTTGCAATGTGCTGCTACATCGCAGGCGCCCGTTAACTCTGCCTGCATTATTCATTACGATGTCTCGTCATTCCAATTAAGCCTAGCACTTGGGGCTCATTACTTTAAAACTCCACCTACACACACATACGTACACAGTACACAGTATGTGGTACCTGCATATATGTGTGTGTAATATGTGACGTCGGGAAGACTTGTTTGTTTTTGCTTTGTATAAAACATGTGCGGCTTATGTTTGAACATATTGTCTTGGTTAAAGTTATTTATGTAGTTATTATTTTAACCCGACTACGGCAAAGCATTTATAATATGGGTACACTAGCTTATGCTCGCGACTTCGTCCGCGTGGACTACACAAATTTCAAACCCCTATTTCACCCCCTTAGGAATTGAATTTTCAAAAATCCTTTCTTAGCGGATGCCTACATCGTAATAGCTATCTGCATGCCAAATTTCAGCCCGATCCGTCCAGTAGTTTGAGCTGTGCTTTGATAGATCAGTCAGTCAGTCAGTCACCTTTTCCTTTTATATATATTTAGATGGTGATACATCCATACTCATATTATCTGTCTATCTGTCTGCTAGCCTTTCACGACTCATCCATTCAACCGATTTTGACGAAATTTGGTACAGAGATAGCTTGCATCCCGGGGAAGGTTATAGGCTATTTTTTATCCCGGAAAATCAGAGAGTTTCCACGGGATTTTTAAAACCTAAATCCACGCGGACGAAGCGGCAGCTAGTAAACTCAAAGATAATATATTAAACATCTTTGGTAAACTATAAGTAATAGGATTGCGTTACAAATCCGTCACAGATCCGCCACAGATCCGCAACGGATCGGATCGCATAACTGCATCGCATCGCAAGTGTTTTCGTTTTTTTTTTTGTTATTACATTCTCTGTGCTTACGTCACTATAATAACACATGCGTGACTAATATATAAAGCTTAGCACGTCATGTGCTTTACTCTACGACTTTACTCTTTTTAGTAAGTACTAGATGATGCCCACGACTTCATCCGTATTGACTTAGGTTTTTATAGTATACTAGCTTATGCCCGGAACCTCCGCGTGGACTACTCGAATTAAAAACCCCTATTTCACCTCCTTAGGGGTTGAACTTTTAAAAATGTTTTCTTAGCGGATGCCTACGTCATAATATTTATCTGCATGCCAAACAGCTCGATCCATCCAGTTGTTTGAACTGTGCGTTGATAGATCAGTCAGTCAGTCACCTTTTCCTTTTACATACGTATTTATATAGGTAGTATAGCTATTTCAATTATTTTGGTGCATAGTATGTCTAAATTATCTAAAACTATATGATGCCCGCGACTTCGTCCGTGTGGAGTTAGGTTTTTTAAAAATCCAGTGGGAACTCTTTGATTTTCCGGGATGAAAAGTAGCCTATGTCCTTCCCAGTCTGCAAGCTATCTCTGTACCTACCAAAAATCTGTTAAAATCTGTTAAACGGATGGGCCGTGAAAAGCTAGCAGACAGACAGACAGACACACTTTCGCATTTATAATATTAGTATGGATTTACTAACAAAATAGTTGTTTAATATATTAGGAACGCAGGTAGTGGGCGGATCTTTAGGCGTAGGCATACCGCATATTGTTTTATTGTTTGACGAACGAATTGTGCGGGGACTGTGCACACTTGTTCGTGTTTTTGACGTCAGATGTCTTATTTCTACAGTAAGTATATTTTTATATAAATAATAAATCATTTATTTAATAGGAAAATTGATATATATTTAGTGTTAGTGACAGTAAATACTAATTAATAACCATGTTGGTATTTAAACACAACTAAATTTTAGAGTATTGGCATCCTCTTCTTACTAATGTAATATGAAAAGGGCAGACACAGTTAGACAATTTAAAATTTAATTTAGAGCTGTCAAACTTCATGACTTTAGCTACCAGTCGCAAGCCTATTGTTTAAATTTGTAGCGTGCACTAAAATTTACAGTCTTTAAATGTAACACTCATGTTACGTCCCGTTTTAGCAATATTAAAAGGAAAACGATGCAGATACTCCAAATTTAGTTTAGAGAAATACAACAGAATCGTCGCGAGTGTTAGATTAAAGGCTTCTCCCAACACGGGAGCGTTTGTCCATAATCTCCTCGCGCCGGGCAGAAGGGTTGGGCTTCTTCTTCTCGAGTCAACGGTCACCTCAAACACGGGCAGCCCAAAAATCCGCAACTGCGATAGCTCGGTCTTAAAGGTGGCCATCGTGGTGAAAAGATTAGTCAGCCTACTTATCTGTTTGTGTAGTAACTAGTAGCTGCTTCCACGGACGCCGGGTGCTTGTGATCGGTATAAAACTAAGCATCACGCGGGAAGGCTCTTTTCCTGACCCCAGAAGAGTTGATGGTGATCGCAGTAGATAGTAGTAGTAGCACGGAGGACGCTGCTACCCGTTTTCCGTTATATTCCCTTAGTTGCCTAGTGCGACTGGCGTTGTGTTCCTTGCTGATGAGTGTGAATTGTCCCTCAAGTTTCCGAGCTGCGTTCACTTTCACACTTCGTCACTTGACCTTGCCTGGACATCGAACTTACTGCATTCTGGTGTCAGTACTGTTTCATCCTTGCGGTAGACAAACCCCCCCTGATGCAGTGATGAGCGTCTTATACAAGTGCGTGTGTGAATACCCTTTCACGGCCCAACTATTCAACCAATTTTGACGAAATTTGGTACAGCGATAGCTTGCATCCCGGGGAAGGATATAGGCTTTTTATCCCTGAAAATCAAAGAGTTCCCACGGGGTTTTTAAAAACCTAAATCCACGCTGACGAAGTCGCGAGCATCATCAAGTTTGGAAATATTTAATTTCTCTGGTCTGGTCTGTTGGGAGGGTTCGGGGTGGTTCGGGCGTGGCTAGATACCACTCAACTGGCGATGATGTGTCTCCAAGCGATGCCTGGGCAGGTCAGCTAGTATCACCACAGTTTTTGCCTTTCATAAATAATGATTAAGCCGGATTGCGAACCTGCGTCCCACGCGTCATCGGCAAACATTAAACATAATGGCCTAGCATCATCGCTTAGCATAGGAAAGTTTAGAGGCTTTAGATGCATAGTATAAGTCCCGCAAATTGCTAATGCGCGTGAACGTCATTTTAGTGACGTCAGCACTAGACTGAAGTTTCGCGCTGATGGTATATTTTTATTTCGGCTGACGTCAAAATGTCGTCATTTCGATGTTAATGAGACATGGTTCCAGCTCAATAGCAATTTGCGGGACTTATAGTTAGGTCCCCTTCCTTTTACCCGACTTCGGCAAATCCGGCAAAAAGGAAGGGTTATGATTTTGGCAGTCTATGTACATGTACTTATATACGTATGTTTGTATCTGTTAGGGTATGTTGAATTTATAGGAAAAAATATCAGTTAAAAGAAACACTCGGACGTCCTGTTTGAGATATATACTTGAAGTAAGTCATCGAACGTAAATATAAAACATAGAGGCTAGACTTTCGTAGGGATGTAAATTGACCTCTCAAGTGTCATACTCCCCTAATCCTTCTAGTAACTAGAGGTGGGCATTATTACATTTCATTTGGTGAAATTATTTTTTATATTCACAGTGATATCACAAGCGATTTTTCACAGAGAATGATTTTTCAATTTTCGCACGTAGTTTGCTACATTAATTTAACTAGCAACTAAGATCGAGATCAATAGTGCTGATATTTATTGCTAGATGCTTTGAAATCATTTCAATTGGGTGAAATTATTTTTTCTTCACAGTGATTTCACTGGTGATTTTTTATGAAAAATATTTTTGAGTTTCGGACTTACAGTCGTTTGCTACATTTTAACTAGGAATGATTGATAAGATCAATAGCGCTGATATTTTACAGGGAGTTTTTTTTGTCCTTACAATGATTTACTACTTTAATTATTTTGTACTTTAAAGTCAAAGTCAAAAGACAAAACTCAAAATGCATTTATTGCATTAGTGATCATTGCTTTAGCTCTAATTTTCTTTAGCTGACTTAAATGATAAAGAAATCGCAGAAACCTTCTCGAAGGAGCGTGTAAGTGATGCAATTTTCCCGGCGCTTTAAACCTTCTGGAGTTAGGTTTTTCACTCGTATCATGATTTCATTTCAGAGTCAGTTCGCGGTAACAAGGCCCTATGAACCGCCTATAGTTGGCCGCCTAACCGCCTAACCGCCTCTTGGCTCTTACGCATTTCAGCGACTTGTGTACTTTTTAAGTCATTTAAGGATAAATCCATACTTTAATACTTTAATATTATAAATGCGAAAATGTGTCTGTCTGTCTATGTTTGTCTGTCTGCTAGCCTTTCACGGCCCATCCGTTCAAACCGATTTTGACGAAATTTGGTACAGAGATAGCTTGCATCCCGGGGAAGGACATGGCTACTTTTGATCCCGGGAAATCAAAGAGTTCCCACAGAATTTAAAAAAAATCTTAATCCACGCGGATGAAGTCCGGCATCATCTAGTAGATTATAGACTGGTTTTCTCTTCATGCGAGTTTTCTAGCTCGCATACTCTTTAGCATTGACCAATGACCATTTGAAATATAAAGTGGGATTTTAATGTATTAATTTGTCAGATTTTGCTTCGTTATTTTACACATGCTACTTTAAAAACTGCTACTTGTCACATGATTTTTAACATGCTACCTGTGAAAAGGTCCATCTCTGCTCGTAACATAATCGCTTGTATACAGATATTATGACCCCACGGTGTCACCCTTTGTAGGTATATCCGAGCCACTTGTGTTAAGCTGTCTGGGAATTATTGGAACAATGAGAATTGACACTGTTCTCTTGTTTGTTTGTCGTATTCATATTAAACGCGTGGATTTAGGTTTTAAAAATCCCGTGGGAACTCTTTGATGTCCTGGGATAAAAGTCTATATATAAATAGTATAAGCCTATGTCATTCTCCAGGTCTTTAACTATAACCATGCAAAAAATCACGTCGATCCGTTGCTCTGTTACATATTGAATTATTTGAGCGCGTTTTTATCGTTCCGTTTCGAAAAAGGATATGATCGATCGTAACGACCAATCGTTTCGTGTGTGTACGGAATTTTTGAAGCGATGGATCGTCACGATTTTCTTAAGATTGAACGAAGCGACGAATCGTACCGTATATGAGGCCCTTTAGAAGTTCCCTTAACTGTCGTGAACTGTTGTCAAAGTGCGCTCTATCTCTATACAGGGTTACAGGAAAAGAGGACACGATCCCGTTAGGGGGTTATAGTACAGGACATTAGCTATCAAACGACCCCTAAAGTGCTTATGCGAAAGTGTATCGTTTTCGAGTTATTCATTTTTTTATTTTTTTTTAGGTAAAGGGGTGTTTGCTACTTTAAAAATTAGTAAAAAAAAGAAACAATGTATTTCATCAGATTTTTTTATATTTCTTGCTAGTGCATACCCTTGTTAATAATAAACAGTAGTAAAACAAGAAAAATCTTCAAGCATTTTAAAATTACAGCCCAAAAACTGTAAAAGTTTTCGATTTTTAAATTTAATACTTTGAATAACTTGCAAATTTTCTGTAAAAATTACTATGGCACTTATCCTGCGGATTATTTTAAAAACATCTACGTTTCGTTGGCTATCCATTGGTACAAAAAGATTACAAAAAAAAAAAACCATAAAATCAAGAAAAAATTACACAACAAAGAGACCAGGTAGAAAATTTTAACAAATGCTATTGCCAAAGAATTAAATCAGAATCAATGTAAAAACGAGTTTAATGCAAAATCGTTAAACATTATTTTTCAATGGGGTCTAAAAATGGCCGCCATAAAAATAAAAAAAAATAAAAAGTGTTATTTCTTGTACGATGGTACGGAACCCTTCGTGTGCGAGCCCGACTCGCACTTGACTGATTTTATATTACCTTTTGACCTCATTGAAAAATAATCTTTAACCATTTTGCATTAAACTCGTTTTTACTTTGATTCTGATTTAATTCTTTGGCAATAGCATTTGTTTGAATTTTCTACCTGGTCTCTTTGTTGTGTAATTTTTTCTTGATTTTATGATTTTTTTTTTGTAATCTTTTTATACCAATGGATAGCCAACGAAACGTAGATGTTTTTAAAATAATCCGCAGGATAAATGCCATAGTAATTTTCACAGAAAATTTGCAAGTTATTCAAAGTATTAAATTTAAAAATCGAAAACTTTAACAGTTTTTGGGCTGTACTTTTAAAATGCTTGAAGATTTTTCTTGTTTTATAACTGTTTATTATTAACAAGGATATGCACTAGCAAGAAATAAAAAAAAATCTGATGAAATACATTGTTTCTTTTTTTTACTAATTTTTAAAGTGGCAAACACCCCTTTACCTAAAAAAAAATAAAAAAATGAATAACTCGAAAACGATACACTTTTGCATAAGCACTTTAGGGGTCGTTTGATAGCTAATGTCCTGTACTATAACCCCTTAACGGGATCGTGTCCTATTTTCCTATAACCCTGTATATATAAAAATGAATAGCTAAATGTGTCGCTGATCGCAAATCGCAAAAATAGCTGAAGCGATTTCGCTAATTCTTTTTTCATAATATTCCACTTCTTGATACGCCTTACTCACAACCTTGAATGGGAAGCTGGAAGAAATCTCTGTTTAGAGATATGCATTTCCAATGTAACTTAATTTATTATTACTTTGTAACTACAATTTTGGTACACGAATAATAAAAATAAATAAATAAATTCCTTGAAGTACGGGGATGGTTCTTACGGAGCGAATTTTTTTTAAAAAATCCTGAAAAAGAATCGACTGTTAGGCGGTACGAAGTTCGCCGGAGCAGCTAGTAGATGATAGATCTCAGCCTAAATAACACCTAGAGAATTAATAAAATCGAAAGTTTTGTTAAGTTGTTAAACGTTAAACTTGTTCTTGGTCAAACAGTAGGTCAAATACCTAGCCAGTTTCGTTTTTAGCGTGTTTCTCCACAAGCCTGATTCTTCCACTGGCATATAGTTATCAGTTATCTCGATCTATATATAAAGGTCTGGTCACACACGGCGCGTGCGATAGCGATACGCGACGGCAATAGTCCGGCGTAAGCCGTAAAGTCACCCGTGGCCCTACCGCGGTTATTTGACAGCTACAATGTCACGATCGCAATCATCTCTGATTGGTTAATGCTCGCTCACTATTGGCCACAATGCATTGCAATGCAATGCAACAAGAATCGCACAAATTCAGCCAATCAGAACAATTGAGATTGTAATAATGATTGATGCAGGTTTTAGACAATCGCCCTACCGGTTAAAAAGAAGCCTGTCTCACTCTCCAGCTGCTCGATTGCGGGAAATCTGCATCAATCATTATTACAATCTCAATTGTTCTGATTGGCTGAATTTGTGCGCTTCTTTTTGCAACAATGCATTGTAGACAATAGTGAGCGAGCGTTAACCAATCAGAGATGATTGCGATCGTGACATTGAAGCTGTCATTCTCCCGCAATCGCGCAGCCGATCTAAAGACTAGGCAAGAATTCACGATCCATTCTTTGAATTTCCGGGAAAAAAAATAGCCTTTGTCCAAACCTGGAATGTCTATCCCTGTACCAAATTTCGTCAAAATCGGTGGACCACGATAAGCTAGCAAACAGACACACTTTCGCATTTATAATATTAGTTAGATTCTAAATAATATCTGTCCCGGCTGTACTCAACGTGTTTAGTCGACGTTAGCCCGACTAGTTTCGAACCCATCCGGGGTCCTTTTTCAAGGGAGTCCGTTCGCGCACGCGCCGCGGTTTTGACTTTAGTTTAAACGCTAAATTAGTTAGTTTAATAGTCTCGTATAAAAAAATCGTATGATGACTGATGAATCATTTAAAAAAAAATTATAAAAGTAGGGAAACTTAGATCATAGTGTCTGTTTTTCCCACGACCTATGTATATATGACGCATTTATGTTCATTCTTAGTTTGAAGACACCTATCGAATCAGTACCCTTAATATAAATGCGAAAGTGTGTTTGTTTGTTGGATTGTTGGTTTGTCCTTCAATCACGTCGCAACGGAGCAACGGATCGACGTGATTTTTTGCATGGGTATAGTTAAAGGCCTGGACAGTGACATAGGCTACTTTTTATCCCGAAAAATCAAAGAGTTCCCACGGGAATTTTAAAATCCACGCGAACGAAGTCGTGGGCATGAGCTACTAATAAACAGTGTTTATTAATTTCTGGAAGTATATTATTTTCGTTTGTTATTGCCTATCAAGTATTTTGTATTTTCCTTATTATGTCATTCATTATGTACATAATTACAATATACTAGACTAGATAATGGTCACACTAGATAATGCCAGCGACTTCGTCCGCGTGGATTTAAGGATTTACAAAAATCTCACTTGAACTCTTTGATTTTCTGGTGGATGAAAAGTAGCCTATTTCCGTCTCCAAGATGAAACCCTCAAACCCCCAAACGTGAAAATCGGTTAAACGGATGAGCCGTGAAAATATATCAGCACGGCGATTGTCTAAAACCTGCATCAATCATTATTACAATCTCAATTGTTCTGATTGGCTGAATTTGTGCGATTCTTGTTGCAACAATGCATTGTGGCCAATAGTAAGCGAGCATTAACCAATCAGAGATGATTGCAATCGTGACATTGTAGCTGTCAAACAACCGCGGTAGAGCCACAGACTGACATACCTACCTATTATACCTACGTATTTCATACTATCAATTATTATGGATTATTATAATACTAGATGATGCCCGCGACTTCGGCCGCGTGGATTTAGGCTTTTTAAAATCCTGTGGGAACTTTTTGGTTTTCCGGGATTAAAATTAGCATAATTATGTCACTTTCCAGGTTTTTAACTATACCCATGCAAAAAATCACGTCGCGTCGATCCGTAGCTTTTTTGCGCCGTGATTGAAGGACAAACCAACAAACAAACACACTTTCACATTTAGATTCAGATTCAGATTCAGATTTATTCTGCCGACTGAAGAATTCTTATACAATGCGACGAGGCTCAATTGGCACTTGAATGACATTGACAGGGGGGCGCTGTTGGAGAAAAAGGCAACCTTAGTTCCGATTTTTGCCACGCGCCAAGATAGCCTTGTCGCACTGTACACAGGTGCGCGATTGCCGTAGAATGACAGCTACAATGTCACGATCGCAATCACCTCGGATTGGTTGACGCTAGCTCACTATTGGCTACAATGCATTGTTGCAACAAGAATTGCACAAATTCAGCCAATCACAACAATTGAGATTGTAATAATGATTGATGCAGGTTTCCCGCAATCGAGGTGCAGTTTATTTAGTAGTTGAAGGATATTTTCCATGTTTCCAGGCGAAACGCCTCAACGGCAATGGCGAGCTTGCCGCCATCAAGGTGATCAAGTTGGAGCCGGGCGACGACTTCGCCATCATCCAGCAGGAGATCCTCATGATGAAGGACTGTCGCCACCCCAACATCGTCGCCTACTACGGCTCCTACCTGCGGAGAGACAAGCTGTGGATCTCCATGGAGTACTGTGGCGGAGGCAGCTTGCAGGTAAGCTGACCCTGACTACCACTAAGAGCTAGCGCGCACCACGGACAGTTTTTGTACATTTTTTCCCTGCATCCCCTGTGAACTACAGAACAATACATATATAGATGCATCCGACTATTCGAAAGTACTTGTAAAAGTTTATTTGAATAAAAAAGTTTTTTTTTAATACACAATGTTATGTATTACTATAATATATTTAAATAAATGAATAATTAAATTTTATTAATAAACATAATAAATAACTTTTTCAGTAATACATACTATCTATTCATCTATTGCTTTGGTCCACAAAAGTGGTATAATAATTATTAATTTATGTTCACTTTTCTTTAAGAGGATCCACATCCATCCATACTTAATATTATAAATGAGAAAGTGAAAGTGACAGTCGGCCTGTCTGTCTGCTAGTTTTCCCGGCCCATCGGTTTAACCGATTTTGATAAAATTTAGTACATAACTACATAGATATCTCGCATCCCATTAAAGGAGATTTTGTCCCGAAAAATCAAAGAGTTCTCACGGAATTTTTAAAAACCGAATCTTATGCGGACAAAATCTACTAAATAAATGAAATAAATCAGCGCAAGTTTTTTTAAATTTATATACTAGCGCTTGGCTGCAATCAGATCTGGTGGTAAGTGATGATGCAGCCTAAGTTGTATGAATATGTTTGTTTCAGGACATCTACCACGTGACCGGTCCGCTAACGGAACTGCAGATAGCGTATATGTGCAAAGAGACGCTCCTGGGCCTCTCCTACCTGCACAGTATGGGCAAAATGCACAGGTTAGTGAAGTATCAAGCTGAGATCTATAGATCTATAGTTTGGCCTGCTCAAACTTGAGATTGAGTTAGAACGAGACAGATTTATGTGAGAGATGTACACCCATCTCGTTTTAACTCTGTCTTAAGCCTTAGCAAAGTCAGAGCGCGCTCTATATATCTCAGGCTGAGATCTATAGTGTGCACTTTAACTTTGCTCAGACTTAAGATTGAGTTAAAACGAGACGGATTTATGTGAGAGATATAGCTGTCACTTTTTAACTCTGTCTTAAGTCTAAGCAAAGTCAGAGTGCGCTCTATAGATCTCATCCTCAGTCTCAGTCAGTGCCGGCTTTTCTTAAGCGCTAATCAATAACCGGTCAAGTGCGAGTGGCCACAAATTCCTTTCCTTTTGCTGTAAGACCTACCTACCTGCCAAATTTCATGATTCTAGGTCAACGGGAAGTACGCTATAGGTTTTCTTGACAGACGCGACAGTCAGACGCACAGACAACAAAGTGATCCTATAAGGGTTCCTTTTTGCTTAACCACCACCATGAACATTTAAAACTTAAAATACGGTATTTGACAACTAGTCAAGTAACTAGTAGTATGCGATATTCTATGAAATACTTTAATGTGACGTCACATCATAATGACCTCCTTTTTTGTTTAATCGGTAAAATGGTTATTACACTTAAAACTAACATAGTACGTTACACAATTCGACTGAAATTACTGTATTACGACTCCTTTTAGATTTTATATCTTTACCCATATTTATTCTTACTATATCTGAAAAATCCAGACTGTTGACCCAAAAATCTAAAGAAAATATTTCCAACTGTTGACTCGAATTAAAACTTACTGTATTAAGTACCTCTAATAGTTTAACTAATAACGGCGTTTTCTTATTTCTCCAATACATATTTCCCTGACTACAAAAAAAATTATCTAATACATTACTTACATGATTATCTTTATACGATTTGGTTTTTAGCAAAAACTTGCCCGCCAGATAGCTTCTTCGAACATATAGTGGTTGTAAGTTCAGATCGCACTCCATAACGTGTATAGCAGTAGTTTTGAGATACCCTCCAATTATTCTCATACACTGATTTTGCAGGACATCTATCTTTTTTAAGTGTGTTTTGCAAGAACTGTCATACAGAAAACTCGCATAGTCCAATCTACTGCGTATCAACGCTATATAAAGGCGACGCAAATGCCTCGGATGTACACCCCACCCTGAACCTGCTAAATTTTTTAAAATATTCATACATTTTGATGCTTTACTTTTTATTTCGTTAATGTGTTTGGACCATCTAAGGGATTTATCCAGCCATACCCCTAAATATTTGATAGTATTTACATTTTGTAATGATGTCTCCCCAATTTTTAAGTCTACTACATCTTGGGTGTTACTTAATCGAAATACACACACCTTGCTTTTCGAGGGCGAAATTTCTAAGCCAATATTACCAAGTAGCTTTGTAAAGATATTCAGTGCAGCTTGTAACTTTTTTGTTCCTTCCATTATCTGTTTACAAGTACAAAACAATATGAAATCATCTGCATATTGGGATATCGAAACATTAGCAATATTCTTACAAATTTTTGATGTAGCAATATTAAATAAAATTGGAGAAATAGGGTCTCCTTGGGCTAAGCCACGTCCAGTTTTTCTAGAAATGAAACCGTCCTCGGTAAAAATTTTGAGATGTCGTTCTTTAAGGAAATTGTAAAGATGTTTTACATGTGGTAAAAAGGCATTGCCTTGGCATTTGGAGGGAACATTTCGATGAGATATCTTTGAGTAAGGGGATATGGTACAGGACTATCCAACCAACGATAGGACGGGTTTCGTGGATTGAATCTGCTGATATGAGCAGGGGTGACATTGTCACTGCCTTAAGACTTCGTGCTGGACACCTTCCGCTAAACACTTTTGGTTATCTAATGAAAAAGACATCTAGCCCGAATTGCTCGGAATGTGGAGTGAGAGAAGATATAAATCACATATTTTTGGAATGTACCCGCAATGAAGTCGAAAGGTTTAATTTTTTTATAATGTTTAATTTAGAAATTAGGAATATTGGCGTTTGTAATAGCATTCTGGCCTCTCCATTATCGCGAGAGGCCAGAATGCTATATAAACTATTTAATTTAACTTTAAAACGAAGATAATTATTATACATACCTATTGTGATTTGTTACAAGGGTGACATGTTCTGATTGAACAAACCCTTTAATAAAGAGTAAAAAAAAAAAAAAAAAACATAGTACGTTGATTTTACGTATTCTGGAAGACCCTCTATTTAATACTAGCTTATGAGTTATGCTCGCGACTTCATCCGCGTGGACTACACAAATTTCAAACCCCTATTTCACCCCCTTAGGAGTTGAATTTTCAAAAATCCTTTCTTAGCGGATGCCTACGTCATAATAGCTATCTGCATGCCAAATTTCAGCCCGATCCGTTCAGTTGTTTGAGCTGTGCGTTGGTAGATCAGTCAGTCAGTCAGTCAGTCAGTCAGTCAGTCAGTCACCTTTTCCTTGTATATTTAGATTCACTGAGAAATAATTTATTTTTGATGTAGTCAAATACCCAATTAATTGATTAATAATTTCTTCCCCAGAGACATAAAGGGCGCAAACATCCTTCTGACGGAGTGCGGCGACGTCAAGTTGGCGGACTTCGGCGTGTCGGCACAGATAACAGCTACCATCAATAAGAGGAAGAGTTTCATTGGCACGCCTTATTGGATGGCGCCTGAGGTAGGTGAACAAAGGGCTTACAATTGACCAGCTTACTTTTTATTTTTCTTATTTTCATGGCGGCCATTTTGATATCTTTTTTAGGGTTCCGTACCTCAAAAGGAAAAACGGAACCCTTATAGGATCACTTTGTTGTCTATCTGTCTGTCTGTGTCTGTCTGTCTTATGCATCACAGTTTTTGAATTATCGTGCAAAATGTCGAAAAAATACGACTGTAGTACGGAACTCTCGTTGCGCGAGCCTGACTCGCATTTGGCCGGTTTTTCTTTTTTTATTCAGTACAAGTTAACCCTTGACTGCAATCTCACCTGGTGGTAAGTGATGATGCAGTCTAAGATGGAAGTGAGCTAGCATAGATAGGTAATAGCTGGCAACCTTCGGGTACGGAACCCTGCCAATTGAATTTTATCAGAGTAATATGTTTGTAACTTTAAGTTTTTAACACAAGTACTTATTTATTTATTTATTTTTAAATATTACAATGAAACTTAAAGCTAGCGTTATCTAATTACTATACAAATCATGCCCGCGTGGAATGGTGCCAGGAATACTGGCTGCATTTCTGCGCTGGACAGCCAGGCTGATCCGTTGCGCAAAAACTGAGCCAAGCCAAAAACAATAAAATTATTTATTGTTTTTTTTTTTCAGGTAGCAGCGGTAGAAAGGAAAGGTGGTTACAATCAACTCTGTGATATTTGGGCCTGTGGGATTACGGCAATTGGTATAGAACCTTTATATAACACTAGCTTATGCCCGCGACTTCGTCCGCGTGGACTACACAAATTTCAAACCCCTATTTCACCCCCTTGGGGGTTGAATTTTCAAAGATCCTTTCTTAGCGGATGCCTACGTCATAATAGGTATCTGCATTCTACATGCCAAATTTCAGCCCGATCCGTCCAGTAGTTTGAGCTGTGCGTTGATAGATCAGTCAGTCAGTCAGTCAGTTACCTTTTCCTTTTATATATTTAGACTAGACTAGATAATGCCCGCTACTTCGGCTACGTGAAAATCAGTACCATTGTATTTAATTTTGGTTTTTCAGAATTAGCGGAACTCCAACCACCGATGTTTGAACTCCACCCGATGAGAGTTCTCTTCCTAATGTCAAAATCGGGGTTCAAACCCCCCCAACTGAAGGAGAGGGAGCGATGGTCGCAGCTCTTTCACGCATTCCTCAAGCTGGCGCTGACCAAGAACCCTAAGAAACGACCCACGGCCGACAAACTGTTACAGGTATCATCATCATGATCAACCATCACTGGCTCACTACTGAGGACAGGTCTCTCAGAATAATAAGAGTAATGCCGGTACGATGCCATGTAGAAACCAAAAGCGGTACCGGGTTTAATAAAAACTGCCATACCTTCCAGGGTAGCCCGCTTCCATCTTAGACTGCATCATCACTTACCACCAGGTGAGATTGCAGTCACGGGCTAACTTGTATCTGTATTTAAAAAAAAGTCTACCATGCTAGCCAAGTGCGGATTGGCACATTTTGCACATCTTTGAGAACATTAACGAAAACTCTCAGGTTTTCTCACGATGTTTTTTTTTTCCACCATTAGAATAAGTGATATTTAATTGCTTAAAACGCACGTAACCCGGAAAAGTTAGAGGTGCGTAACCTTTTCGAGTCGTGGTAAAAAATAACCCTGGTTAATCGAAAAAATAAATCTGATACTTCATTGAACAAGTATTTTAAACACGTACAATTATTCCTAGATAAATAAAAGTAGGCATGAAACAACCTACTCACTAACATAGGCATTAGTAATTAATTTGATTACTAACAAAATGGATGTAATATCTGAAATAAAGATGATATCGTGTACAAGATAAATATATATAACAGCCAAAAGAAATATACTATACTTACATACATAAAAATAAATAAACCTACATAAACATTACATACATACATATTTGTACCGGGCGGAGGATTACACCCCGGCAGGGGAGACCAAACGGCCGGGGGTCAGGGCGACAGGTGAATTATTATTATTATTATTATTTATTATTATTATTATTTATTTATTTTGCGTCTAATTGGAACGGCAGTCCCACTTACACTAACTAGATGATCAATGATAAATTTAAATTTAAAGACACAAAATACAAAACGATAAAACATTAAAGGATTTTGTGTGTACGCTGAGAACATTGAATGACCTGTTCATGCAATGCTCTCCGCTTACTTCAGTAACTCCCGAATCAAAGCTATACACCAGTCATTGAATGGATCAATGAAGTCCTACGTCAAAATTCGTAAAAAATCCATAAAGAAAGAAGAATTATTTATAACTAGCTGCCCCGTCGAACTTCGTAACGTATCAGTCGATTCTTTTTCAGGGTTTTTTTTAAAACATTCTCTCCGTAAGAACCATCCTCGTACTTCAAGGAATATTATAAAATAAGAATTAGCGAAATCGGTTCAGCTGTTCTCGAGCTTTGCGATCAGCAACACATTCAGCGATTCATTTTTATATATATAGATAATCATAAGGTTTCTTAGACTTTTACGGAAAAAACTACCCACGAGCAAAGTCTTTGCAAGTACCATGTGGGGGTTGTTGTTAATGATAAAAATGATAACGGATAATGTCCTTCGATAGCTCCTTTAATGATACTAATTGATAATTGATATGATAATGATATTGATGAGTGCGATTCGCGGGGCGGCCGGTGGTGCACTGTCTTTGTGAACTGCTAGGCGCCAGCACGAGGACTGCGTAAACTGCTGACGCCGCACAGTTCAGTGTTCGGTACACACAGTGTCCCGAACATACCATGTTTACGAAACCCTACACAATCAATCATCAAACACGCATTTAATTAGTTTTTTTTTTCTATAGCACGCGTTCTTCCAACAAGACATGAGTAAGCGACTCGCGATAGAACTTCTGCAAAAGTATTCCAACCCACCGAACCATTGTAACAGCCAGGAGTTGGATGATGATGGGGTAAGATCTTCAAACTCTCTCTCTCTCTCTGCAATCCATCACAGAATACAGTACGTTTCTAAAAGTAATGTACATCGGCCTTTAGAATTACATTTCGGCTTTGTAGAGCGTTGTCTACCTATATGACGCTTTGTCGGTCTCAACGACAGAGACAGTGCTCTATAAATCTGCTATCTCCTTCTAAAAGTGAAGAGGTATTATATTTAGCTTTGAGGTTTTTATTTGCCACCATTTTTTTCCTACATTATCTAAGTTATTTTAATCTAGCCAGTCTATTAATCGAGTAATGGTTAAATTTATGTCTGTAGTAAATGATTTTCGCTAGTACACATTATTAAAATGTTGGTTTGTTCATCGAACAGGATAGTTTTAATGTTGAGTTAAATCAGGTAGATCGTTTATATGAAGTAAGAATAAAATTGGTACTAAAATGCTTCCCTGAGGCACACTACTTAATCAGTACAGGTTTCGGCTTCGTAGAGTGTTGTCTCTGTCACTCATACCTCTATGTGACATTTTGTCGGTCTCAACAACAGAGACAACGTTCTACGAAACCGCTATCTCTTTCTAAAGGTCGATGTACATATTTCCTGCCTTTCCTGTACTATACTATATGTTTTACACCGTCTACAACTTTAATACTTTAGTAGCTTTGCTCCGTTGCTTCGTTGCGACGTGATTGAAGGACAAACCAATAAACCAACAAACAAACACACTTTCGCATTTATAATATGGGTAGTGAATAAGTATAGAAGTCTCACTCGTCAAAGACTTGCCTTGACATGTATCTATTATTTTTTGATTTACAGGCGATATCAGCTAATGTACCGCATCGGATAGAGTCTCGACAGACGCGCGGACGCAGGGACGCGCGTCCACGCAGTCTGTTAGACCCAAGAACTACGCCTCGAGAACACCACACGCATCTCACTGACCACGGTTTAAGGTACTTCATTATTTGTTATTTTGTAAAAAAACAAGATGATGCCTATAAACTTACTTCAGGATTCACAAAATAATTGTGAAACGACCGAAACATTCAACAGTAACTAAAACATCTAAATTTTCCATTGCCAGGCCCGCGACTTCTTCCGAGTTTTTAATTTTTTTTAAATCCCGTGTTCAGCTCTAAGTCTCCGGGATAAAAAGTAGTCCTTTTCCAGGATAAAAGCTACCTCTGTCCTAAATAGATGATACCGGCGACCTCGTTCACGTCGATTGAGTTTTCTAAAAATCCCGTGGGAACTCTCGGATTTTCCGGGATAAAAAGTAGCCTGTATCCTTTTTCAGGATGCAAGCTACCTCTGTACCAAATAGATTATGCCCGTGAACTCGTCCATGTCAGTTAAGGTTATTTAATCCCGTGGGAACTCTTCGATTTCCCGGTACAAAAAGCGTATGTCCATCACTGGAATGCAAACTATCCGCTGTACCAAATTTCGTAAAAATCGGTTATACACATAGGCTGTGTATTGTATAGCTAGCAGATCGACGGATACACTTTTGTGTTTATAAAATTAGTATGGAAGTACATATTAATTTTCTTTTTGAAATACCTGAACGAGATCAGTTCTATAACTACCAACCGTATTAAATCATCTCTTCGTCAACAGATTAACATCAGATGAAGAACGTGAAGCCAACCGTCGCTCCGGAGTATACGATGACTCTCCCATCATAGATCTGGATGCGGAGGACGATCTCAGCCTGTCGATGCCCAAAGTTATTAATTTCAACGCCGAAGTCAATAGGAGTTGTGATGGTGATACTATCAAACGAAATAGTATGTTTAAATAATTATACATACTCAAAATTAAGACAGCGAACAGCCACAACAGGCAGAAATATGGAAAAAAACTCTAAAAAGATGTGCAATAGATTAGTTTTTACAATAGAATAGCTAATTCATTTCCGAAAAAAACTTCGCGTAACAATTCTACAACTAAAAAGAACTCTATGACGAAAGCTCTAGGTAGTTTAAAATATTAGAAAGTGCTCGGTAAAGTATTCATATTATTTTGTCAAGTATTCAATATTCTTCATAAGTAGAAGTTTAAGCTAGAATAATATTACTTATTAGCCCATAGGCTAGATGGTAGTAGCAATAAAGCTACCATTTTATAATGGTGCTTTATGGTAGAAAATTAAAAAAAAAAAGAAAAAGTATTCTATCGAAAGCTTTTGACTGTGTAAATCAAAACTAATTTTTCAATATTTATATTACTAAAAATCTTATTAAATATTTAATTAGAACCAAGTAATGGTTCTAAATATTCATTTGGTTATTTTTATTAATTTACAGTGCTAAATCGAATTCATTCATATTTTATTTTGGTGTCATACTGGGAGTTCCACTGGGATCTGTAACATTTATAAGGTTTATTGATGAGCAACATTCATTGTTATGTTTTGGATTTTTATATTGACCTCCTAAATGCATAGTTTCAATCGTTATACATAAATAGCAAAATTAAAAAGTTAATCTAGAGTGCCACAGGGCATTTTTCTAGGTCCCAACTATTTCTTGTGTATAACAAAGAGCATAAACATAACACATATTTCATTAAAACTATGTTCAAAACCACCATACTTTCCCATTTCAGTGTACCACAGACAATCAAGTGAAGACTGGAGCGTAGCCTCTCTTATGAGCTGTCCTAAGCACAATCCATTGACACAGGATCTATCGACCGATAGCATGCCAACTAGCGAAAAGTGAGTAACTTCAAATTACATTGTAAAATGCCTTGGAATCTTTTATTTTTTATTACACATAGGGTAAAGAGTACAATGATTGGCACCTTACCAAACATGTTAAATATAAACCCAAAAACGTACTTTGTTCAAATAGACTTCTAATACCTACTATGCACTACGAAATAAAACTAAAATCATTAGCTTTCTAAGATTTTGAAAGCGTCAAAGCAGGTTATATGAAAAAAAAATCAATATGTAATGGTGCCAATTATTGTAAGGACGTGGCGACAATAGAAACCCTTACCCTATATTATTATTTATGTTATAGCAAGTGGTGTCGGGTCGTCACCGGTGATGATATTATGAGAATGAGTTTGAGGTATACAAGGTCCATTTTATTTCCAAATCTTTTCCTAAAAACGCGTTTCCATTATACATCCGGTACGATATCGTGTCGGACGGCGATCGAATACATGTCACATGAAATATGCATTAAAAATGCATCTATACACACGAGTACATTAACACGAAAAATAGCAGTGTCAAAGTTGTGGTGTGACGTCCAAAATAATTTATGCTCTTTAAGTCGGCTCGTGGTCTATGTTTAGTGCATGCTTAGGGTATTGTGTGAAAGGAGTAATGCACATAATATTATAATGTAACAAACTACATACATACCTATTATGATAGAGATTTCTGCCACGTTCCTTGAGCTGTAAAAATCTGTGTAGATAAATCTTTGAAGAGAGCATTGTGCCCATTTCCTTTACGAGAGCTTTGACATTTGAAGCTGTGACATAGCAAGCTAACTCACACTATAAAGTAAATCCATCGCTATCACGTAATACGTAGCAAATAGAGAAACATCTTGACATTTTACTATGCACGCATGTTTCGATGGCAATTTTCCTTTTTTTGACTCAGTTATTAAGTATCGTCCCAACATTAGATCGTCGTCCGACACGATTTCGTGCCGGATATTATAATGGAGATGTGATTTTTCTTTTTCTTGCGTTAACTTCGGTCTGCGGTTTTCTCTAACAGGTTTTTTGATTTTGAGAAAGGTTTGGAGGATAGACTGTTTTTTTCTAATTTTTTCAAAATTCTCTGAACGTGTGTGGCTAATATGTGCGAAGTTTATAATTTAGCTGGTTTTTATGTCATTGATTTCTCTTTGTAGCTTCTTAGAAATGACTGCAATTGGTTTTTTTATACGAAATTTTAAAAGTTTTTTTAAACTAACGTATGTAAATAAATTATTTTTGGGACTGTATATACTTTACTAATAATGTTAATTAACCCTTTTCTTATTAAAATATTTATAGTATGTAATTCCTAATTCCGTAATTGACAATGTGGCTAATTCTATTGTTTATTTTAAATTTATTTATGATCAAGTAGTATACAAGATATGTACACTTTTTGACTCTCGCCAAACTGGTGAGCCAGTTTGTTGGCGAGCTGGCGTTCCTTAAAAACAACCCCTAAATAGCGCGTACCTTTGACTTTGTTCAGACTTAGTTTTAGTTAAAACGATACAGATTTATGTAACGAAATAACGCTGTCTCGTTTTAACAGTCTTAAGTCGAAGCAAAGTCAAGGTTAAAGGTCTCAACGCACTTGAGCTGGGCTGCGCGACGCGTTACGGCGCGGCAAATATAGTTTATATATGAGTTTGTATGGAGCAAGGTGCTGCCGCGTCGCGCAACGCTGCGTTTGGACTCTATAGATCTCAGCCTAAATCCTATCCTAAGTGCTATCCTTTTCCGCAACGAACATTACGCAAGTGATAGCAACATATTTAGACTTGCCATTTTAGTTTAGAACAGAATTACCCACACTGTGGCTAACCGCCAATTCCATTGTACACATCTCTAAACTAAAATGACACGTCTAAATCTATTGCTATCCCTTTCATAATGTTGCTTGGGGAAAACGATAGCACTAGATTTTAGACCTGTTAATTTCGTTTAGTGATTGTGTACAAGAGAATCGGCCCCAATGCTGTGTTATTTTTAACCTTTTGGTAAATAAAAATATGTTGATTTTTTTTTTCTCTTTATTTTTTTTGTGGGTTTATTTTACCATCAATTTATTATTATATTTTAATCATCGACCACTTGTGGCGTTCTAGACTGCCTGTACCATTCTGTGTATTGTATATATTTTGTACAATAATTTTGCAGTTATTTCAAAGGCTTAGCGCAATAGAATGTATGGTGACGTTTTTGAAATGTATTAAAAAACGCACACAAGTGTAACAATACATACACAACTGTTTCGGTGTGTTGAATGTTTGTTTTTTGCATGGATTTTGTATGAACAAAATTAATGAGCGTCGTTACCATTGGCTTTAAATACATACAATCATTTCGTATCATAGATGCATACCATACAAACGAAAAAGATTCTCATACATGTAAATATTTTTTACGTTGATGAAAACTTCACGACGTAAAAACCATTTTGTACTAGTTACGTATTTCTAAAAAAAAAGTACTGTTCTTACTGACGTATCAGTAACAACGAATCTTCAGATTGAAAAGACACACAACATTTAAGAAAAACAAAATGGCGTAAAGTTATGATCTGAAAAATATACATAACAATACACTAACTAAAATTACACCAATCATTACTTAAATAATTGATTATATGGTCTAATGTTGCTGCATACATTTTCAAAGTGAATTTTCAAATTTATGTATCGAACAACAAGAGAAGAGAAACTTAGCATATTATGTAACCAAAAAAAAAGCAAAAAAACTATGTAAAGCCTTAAAAACAGGTCGGTTACGGACTTAAAACTATCGTCTAGTGACAATACCCGAGGTGAGTAGGTATTTTCCAAAATGCTATCTGTTTCACGCCGCTTTGCTGCCTTTTCCTCGTGAAAGTTAGAAAGAGAGTTGCAAGTCCAGTAGGCATTTGCCTACATTTTGTTCTTGAAATATTGTTTCGGGTGATAACGTTTTTACGCACACACACACACACACACACCCTTTAGACCATATATCAACGACAATAAGGTACAAAACATACAGTTAAATTCAAAATGCTAAACATCCTAACTCAAAATACTGTCACGCAATTTTAGACCATATATCAACGACAATAAGGTACAAAAACTACAGTTAAATTCAAAATGTTAAACATCCTAACACAAATACTTACTGTCACGCAACTTTAGACCATATATCAACGACAATAGGTACAAAACAGAACAGCGTACGCCCACACTTGTCTGTACGTTGGTTTCTCTTGTTTTAGGAGCCTCTTGCAATACATAGACGAAGAGTTAATGCTAAGGTAACTTGTCGATACACACAGATTGCATGCACGTTTATGTTTATATTAGTATATAGATTGTATTGGGAAGAGTTCAGAATAATACATTTTATAAGTATAACAATCATTATTATTAACCGATAGACATCAACAACTGGAGATAGGTCTCTTGTAGGGACTTCCACACGCCTCGGTCTGGCGCGCGCCGCCGCTATTCAGCGGCTCCCTGCGACTCGTTTGATTTCGTCTGTCCACCTAGGAGGAGTCTTCCAACGCCGCGTTTTGTTGAAAGCGCATTTTTGGAAGAAACTCTTCTACTAATGCAATAAAGCCCGATTTTCACCTGTCTTCGTTTTTGCCAGCGTTCTGGTTACACCCTGTATATATATAAGCTGTGACAGTCTAGTGGTTAGGACGTCCGCCTTCTAATCGGAGGTCGGGGGTTCGATCCGGGCACGCACCTCTAACTTTTCGGAGTTATGTGCGTTTTAATTAATTAAATACCATTTGCTTTAACTGTGAAGGAAAACATCGTGAGGAAACCTGCATGCCTGAGAGTTCTCCATAATGTTTTCAAAGGTGTGTGCAGTCTACCAATCCGCACATGGCCAGCGTGGTAGACTATGGCAAAAAACCCTTCTCACTCTGAGAGGAGACCCGCGCTCTGTAGTGAGCCGGTGATGGGTTGATCATGATGATACATACCTATCTTTTCAAAAATGAATTTATTATTCTGAACCAATTATATAGAATATAGATGATTTGGTATTGCAATCACAGCTTTGTACATATATCGGAACACAAAACTGTACTTCCATGTATTTCTTACTACACTACTCAAAAATACCAGTTTAGAAGTTAGAACATATTATTATTCAGTATTCACATAGCATGCTCATAGTGTAATTAGTTAATTACTTTTTATATATGTATAGATTAGCTTAATAAGTTAAAGGTTCTCGCACAATATACCGTATTTTTATATTCTTTGTGTGAAATATGGGACTGTCCGTTTCGCCAGAGATGCGCGGCGATTGGTCGAGGTTGTGCTGCAACTTTTTAGGGTTCCGTACCTCAAAAGGAAAAACGGAACCCTTATAGGATCACTTAGTTGTCTGTCTGTCAAGAAACCAACAGGGTACTTCCCGTTGATCTAGAATCATGAAATTTGGTAGGTAGGTAGGTCTTATAGCAGACATAAGGAGAAAAATCTGAGAACCATAAATTTGTGGTTACATCACACAAAAAAAATGTGGTCATAAACTAATAATTAATGTTTTCAATATTTATTAGTTTATCAAGTGGGGTATGATATGAAAGGGCTTCACCTGTGCATTCTAAAACAGATTTTTATTTATTTTTATGCATCGTAGTTTTTGAATTATCGTGCAAAATGTCGAAAAATTACGACTGTGATACGGAACCTTCGTTGCGCGAGCCTGATTCGCACTTGCCCGGTTTTTAAACATGAAGTTTTAAACTCGAGGTTAGATAAAAGTGTACGTAGTTAGTTTAAACTTACACGTTTTATAAAGACTTACAAGTTTTATAAAGACTTACAAGTTTTATAAAGACTTACAAGTTTTATAAAGACTTACAAGTTTTATAAAGTTTGTACTAAATCTGGAACACTATTTTTCTCTTCCCACGTTTATTTCTAAACGTATTGTGCCCCACATGCACCACTTGTTATTAAATTAACAAAATATAATCCCGCTTTGAAAAAAAAATAGATACCATTTTGTATTTAACAGCACTGAACCCCAAGCTTTTATTTTAACACAGCATTCCCGGAGCTTTTACTAAAACCCGTCAAAAGGCTAACAAAATGGTTAAAAAAATTAATTTTTTTACAGGGCAACATTACCTTTGACAGCGGAAAACGTATCGCTCACCCAAGCATCGAATTCAGGACTCTCTATTCACGACCAACATCTATCTCAATGTATACAACTAAAGCAGAACTTCCTAAACAATTCTACCACAAATGTCTACCAAAGCCTCGCCTCTAACTTCCAATCACCTCTGACTTCCTCCATTTCTATAGACGATCCTATATCGAGAAAACCAGAAAACGATATCCTATATGTAGACGCATTAGATACTGAAGTTGTTAGCGATACAGCTGTGAGGAACGCGAATTGCGAATGCGGTCTATGCCCGAAACCACAGACAAGAGAAAACAATACTTTAAGCGATTTGCAAAGATCAGTAGCACCGAAATGCTCATGTGACGCATGCAATTCTAACGGCGACATACTAAGCTATTACAGACACTGTTCAAACCAAAACTCGGATTCTGGGATCGTTTATTGCGAAACATGCAAAAAACAGAAGATATCGATATCAAATTTCCGAGCGCTACAAATAACAAATCGATTGCGGATATCGGAAGATAGAATCGAGAACGGAGCTAATTCTGACGACGATTTGTGCAGAAAAATCGATTTGAGTTTAGATATGGAGGATAAATCGTATGAGCATAGGAAAAGACATAATCGACACAATTCCGATTCGGTGACAGCTGGAATCGATTTGAATCAGTTTTGTCAGTGTGAATTGGAGAGTTTGAATAAAAGGAAAACGTCGTCTGTTGATGAGATTTTCAAGATGGTGGAGGAGAATGGGAGGGATGGGGTTACGGAGTCGATTGCGGAGGAACTGAAGACAGGGCAAAGGCAACGGAGCCTGTCGGATAGTCAGCGGGACAAGGCCAAAGTAGATGTAGTAGGGGATGGTGAGTTTATTTCACTGGCAATATCATCAACCCACCACCGGCACACTACTGAGTGCAGGTCTCCTCTCAGAATGAGTAGGGTTTATCCTGCCGGTTCCGCAATTTTTGATATGTATTTAAAACTATTTAGAAACCTTGAAGTGTAGGTAAAAATACTATCATAAAAAGTATGAATAGGGCTTAGGCCGTCACGCTGGCCAAGTGCGAAGAATTTACATACCTTTGAGAACATTATAGAGAACTCTCCGGCAAATACAGATTTCCTCACGATGTTTTTCTTCGCCGTTAAAGCAAGTGATATTTAATTGCTTAAAACGCACATAACTCATAAAATTTAGAGGCCCGGGATCGAACCCTGGACAGCCCAAATAGGAGGCGGACGTCATAACCACTAGACTATTTATAGGCTATCTATAACCTAGACGGTTATAGTAGTGGTATAATAAGATTTTGTGCAAAATCGGGTATAATAATAACACAATAAAGAACAATAAATTGTTCAAAGGAGTATGCAAAATTTTACGTAGTTTTCTTTTTTATGTTAAACAAACATTTGGTTATTTTTGTTATAGTTCTTGCATTTCATGAGGGCGCGTGACTCATGCTTGTGTTTAATTCGTATCGGTATAGGTAAGGTACACTAAATGTGTGCGTTTGCGAGCGCTTGCTCGCGACTGATTGGTCCTACATGCACGCACACTTACGCAATTCCCATGTATACGATGTAACCACAAGTAAAGTTCACTCGCCTTCATGAATTGCAAGAACTGTAGTAAGAAGGCAAATAAAGTATTATTTCTCCAAATAAAGCCAGTAGTACACCGCCGGTGCCGCCTAGACGAGCGCGCGTGCGTCGAACGCGGACCCCTCCGCGGCCCGCGCCCAATGGACTCCCCCCTACACCTAAAGTACACATGGGAGCTTGCTTTTCCAAGGTAAGAAAAAAGATGAATGAATGAATTAAATTATTTATTGCACACCATGATAATAACACTGTAATCTTCTTCTAAATATATAAAAGGAAAAGGTAACTGACTGACTGATCTATCAACGCACAGCTCAAACTATTGGACGGATCGGGCTGAAATTTGACATGCAGATAGCTATTATGACGTAGGCATCCGCTAAGAAAGGATTTTTGAAAATTCAATCCCTAAAGGGGTGAAATAGGGGTTTGAAATTTGTGTAGTCCACGCGGACGAAGTAGCGTGCATAAGCTAGTAACTAATAATACAAAAAAATAGGTAGCATGCAAAGGCAGCCTTATTGCTTCTTCTTCCAAGGAACCCTTGGCTAGAGAATTTAGTAAAATTGTTGTTTTTGACTCCATTGTAGAATAACTAGCTCTATTATTATTTATATCTATTATCTATAAGAAAAAAACTGCCTTTTCAAAAGATATCACTTGTCAGGTGTTCAACGGTTGTCCTCTGAGGATAAACTGCACGGCGTCTTGGATACATCCTGACACACGGGATCAACACATCCTCATAGGTAACTATTAGTGATGTGCCGGATCATTAAAAATGTAGATCCGCGGATACGGATACGGATACGGATCATTGGTGTCAAGATCCGCGGATACGGATACGGATCTTAACTTTCTTACTCAATCGGTGTCGGTGACCTTTCAAATTCAAATTAAAATTTCTTTATTGCGAATATGGGTAAACAGTGCAGATATTACAAAACAAAAAGGTACAGCCAAATTCTGCCTATTAGCATGCAATATGTGATGACTTATGATATACCTTGAAACGATAGTTGACGTCACTTGACGCTTTGCGTGGCAGGGACATGTTTCGACTTGCGTTTATAATTTAGCAGCAATAACGTTTGTGTTTATTTGTTGTTGGTTGTGGAGTTATTTAATAGTATTTTATTGCCACCTAATTACCTAAAAATAGAATTTAATCTAAGTACCTATTAAAAAGTAATAGGTTAAAAGATCCGTAAAAGATCCGCCGAAAAAGAAACGGATCTTTTTTCTCCCGCGGATATCCGTGGGAGAAATAAGATCCGTATCCATTACTTTTTTGGCGGATCATTTACGGATCTTTTACCTTATTAATTTACTATATGTAATACCTACATAGATTAAACTCTATTTGTAGGTAGCAAGCTATTTTTTATATATCCTCCCAATGTAAGTCGAAACATGTCCTGTGGCGCAAAGCTAGAAGTGGCGTCAACTATCGTTTCAAGGTCACGCGCACCGACGCCGATTGAGTAAAAAAGTTAAGATCCGTATCCGTATCCGCGGATCTTGACGCCTTTGATCCGTATCCGTAAGAAAAAGTTAAACTTCTAAATATCTCACTTTCCTTTACATTACTGTGACGTTGGGTCCCAAGGTGCTGGAATGGTGACCTCGCACCGGAAAAAACAGTGTTGGAGACCCCCCACTAGGTGGACGGACGATATCAGACGAGTCGCAGGGAGCCGCTGGATTCAGGCGGCGCAAGACCGTGGCGTGTGGAAGTCCCTAAAAGAGACCTATGTCCAGGTCTATCGGTTGATGATGATGATGATGATGATGATGATGATGACTGTGACTCGTACCAGTAAAGAAACTAACCAAAACGCAGCGGCGCTAATCATCTATATAATATATAAAAGGAAAAGGTAACTGGCTGACTGACTGACTGATCTATCAACGCACAGCTCAAACTACTGGACGGATCGGGCTGAAATTTGGCATGCAGATAGCTATTATGACGTAGGCATCCGCTAAGAAAGGATTTTTGAAAAATTAACTCCTAAGGGGGGTGAAATAGGGTTTTGAAATTTTGTAGTCCACGTGGACGAAGTCGCGAGCATAAGCTAGTTTAAAATAAAAATTTCGTCTCACTTACACATATTACACAGGTGTATTGTGTAAGTGAGAGGGAATGATTAACGCTGCCGTACGTACGAAATTTCACTGATAAAAAATATAATTATTTGGTAGGCGCCGAAGAAGGGATCTATACATTGAACCTGAACGAACTTCACGAGACGGCGATGGACCAGTTGTGTCCGCGACGGACGATATGGATGCATGTCATCAAAGACGTGCTCATGTCGCTCTCTGGTGAGTATTGTAACAACTATTATTAGAATATAGTTTGCGCGCGCGCCCACTCACACACACACACACGCACGCTCACACACACATATATTACTAAACCTACTCACGATTATAATATTATGTTACATACTTACGTGATTCTTCGCGTTATATACCTACTGTAGATTATTTCTTTTAAGTAATTAGTTAATAGGATCTTCGTTGCAGATAGGCACCGAGGACAAACCTCTGTGGTTTTTTCGGTGTTTTTAGTTTAAGCTTTTATTTGTATGTATTTTTATTTGATAATAAATTAAAAAAAAAAAAAAAAAAAAATACACACACACATACAGAAAACACACACGAACACACTCACTCTTATCTATAATTTTAGTATAACATTAGGTATAGTATTAGGTGAAGTATAATATTAGGTTAGTTTTTAGGAAACTTGTAACTGCCTTTCTGCAACACAGGTTTTTTTCCTAGTGCAGAGGGTAGGAAACTCGTTCTCTTACCTATAATTTTAGTATAATATAAGATATAATATATTAAGTCCTTAGTTTAAAAAAAAAACTTGTAACTGCCTTCTGCAATACAGGGTTTTCCTAGTGCAGAGGGTAGGAAACTTGTTTCTTGTGTCTAAATTCTAAATAAATTATTCTTATTCTTATTATACTCTAGCGTTTAAACTATCGTGAGTGATTTCCATTCTACATATCTCACGCCCGGCTTTACTCACGTGTTTTAGTCGACGTTAGCCCGACTAGTTTCGAACCTATCCGAGGTTTCAAAGGGAGTCAGTTCGCGCACGCATCGCGGTAGTCTCAACCGCGTCGCGTGCGCGAACTGACTCCCTTTGAAAAAGGACCCCGGATGGGTTCGAAACTAGTCGGGCTAACGTCGACTAAACACGTGAGTAAAGCCGGGTGTGAGATATGTAGAACTATAATACACTTGAAATTAAAGCCTCAAAAGCTCAGCGATTATAAGAGCGGTTCAAACCGCACCCGTTGCACTATAGTCGTACCTACTCCTAGCACAAGCTTTACCCTTAGTTGGCGGGGAAAGGGGGATGTTAGTCGTAATTAACATGGCTAATCTTAGTATATACAAGGAAAAGGTGACTGACTTACTGACTGACTGACTGACTGATCTATCAACGTACAGCTCAAACTACTGGACGGATCGAGCTGAAATTTGGCATACAGATAGCTATTATGACGTAGGTATTCGCTAAGAAAGGATTTTACAAAATTCAACCCCTAAAGGGGTAAAATAGGGGTTTTAAATTTGTGTAGTCCACGCGGACGAAGTCGCGAGCATAAGCTAGTATTCTTTAAAAAAAAAGAATATGTAAGCATGGGAGTTTTTAAAATGTTTTTTCTCTTTCTCTCCAAGGTAAAACCCCCTCCCTCTACCGGCATGAATTACTTGCGCTGTCGGGTAGCGGGAGGGGAGGGAAAACTGGCGGCGCCCGATCTCTGAGGGTACTACCTCCCAGATTACTACCGCGGAGGTTCGCGCCCACCACTCGAGTACCTGACACTAGAGGTAGGCATATTACAGGGTTATACAGGGTGTAACCAGAACGCTAGCAAAAACGAAGACAGGAGATGCTACTAATGATTACTGATATGATAACATTAAAAAAAAACGCGAAAACAATCTAAAAAATTCCTATATTTTGTAAAAGGTCACGATATATTGCAAATAAAAAATCTGACTGACGCTAGAGGTCAACGAATGTTGCGTAAGTAGGCCATTCGGAGTCAATGCCACGTCGTAAGCGGGACATTGCGGGGTTGAAAAATACTAAATCACTAAAACTACAAAATGAGGGAAATGAGTATTCAACCTAAAGAAAGGGTTTCGTAGAGTGTTGTCTGTCGTTGAGACCGACAAAACGTAACATAGGTGTGAGTGAACGAGAACGCTCTTCAAAGCCGAAATCTCATCTTAAAGTTCGATGTACAATATTTTCCGCCGGGTACTGTACCACTTTATATGTCGCATCGGCAAAATCGAAGTATTCGATAATAATCGACTGTTTTTCATTGTTCAATTCAACAATGAGAAGTGCACTCGGCAAGAGCCAAACGAATAATGAATCGCTACGCGTGTGTTGTTTCGGATTGACTATGCTGCGTAGGCCCTACTGGCCGCTACAGCGTCACCGGGGGGGTTGGCGAGCGCGAAGCTCCGCCTGGGGGTGAGCCCTAGGGCTCGAAGAAATAATTCGAGAGGTCGGGGGGCAACGTCCTCCTAAGGGCGCCTCCTGTGAGGCTCGGACCACGGCTTAGGATGACGTTGGGATGGGTGGAATTGTTGGACTACTGGTTAGTCCGTACGCCCCCGAGGCCGTGGCCTGAGCCCACGTCCGGGTGACGTTAGAAATCGGGGACCTCGTCTTCGCCGGCGAAGACGCTGTGATAAGGTTGGATTGTGTAGCCCTACGAGATAGGGAGCATTGTCGGTCATGATTTGATCGTCGGGATCGTTAAGGACGTGCTTAGGGCGCCTTTTGTCAGGGGGGTCGTTTCGGTCGGCGTTGTATGTCGCTGCCTCAACTATTAGGGGGTTGGGGTGTCTAATGGCTTTCTCAAAATAGTTTTTGGGAATCGCTACGCACAGCCTGTCTGATTTTATAGTCTCACAACGACGGTGGGGACGATGACGTGATGTTCAATAAGCAATCTGTTTACACCTAAAGACGGCGCTGCGACATATAATCAATAAGAGTAATTTATTACCTATTTTGAATAAATCATTTGACTTTGACTTGACTTGACTTTGACTATATGTATGTTTGTTTGTGTAGGTTGTATGCGGTGCGCGGTGGCCCGCAATCCGTACAACGGATACAAGTACCTGTGCGGCGCCACGCCGGCCGGCCTCTTCCTCATGCAGTGGTACGACCCGCTGAGGAAGTTTATGTTATTAAAGGTAAATAGATATAAGAGCGGACTGAAATCCGAAAGGTCGGCGGTTCAAACCGCACCCGTTGCACTATAGTCGTACCTACTCCTAGCACAAGCTTTACCCTTAGTTGGAGGGGAAAGGGGGATGTTAGTCGTAATTAATATGGCTAATCTAAGTATATAAAAGGAAAAGGTGACTGACTTACTGACTGATCTATCAACGCACAGCTCAAACTAATGGACGGATCGGGCTGAAATTTTGCATGCAGAGCTATTATGACCTAAGCATCCGCTAAGAAAGGATTTTTGAAAATTCAACCCCTAAGGGGGTGAAATAGGGGTTTGAAATTTGAGTAGTGCACGCGGACGAAGTCGCGAGCATAAGCTAGTCTAAATATATAAAAGGAAAAGGTAACTGACTGACTGACTGATCTATCAACGCACAGCTCAAACTAATGGACGGATCGAGCTGAAATTTTGCATGCAGATAGCTATTATGACGTAGGCATCCGCTAAAAAAGGATTTTTGAAAATTCAACCCCTAAGGGGGTGAAATAGGGGTTTGA
Organism: Maniola hyperantus; assembly: GCF_902806685.2. Lineage (NCBI taxonomy): Eukaryota > Metazoa > Arthropoda > Insecta > Lepidoptera > Nymphalidae > Maniola > Maniola hyperantus. The sequence goes on from NC_048560.1 coordinate 6,140,114, forward strand.
AATTTGTGTAGTGCACGCGGACGAAGTCGCGGGCATAAGCTAGTGAACACTAAGGTCTTCAATGAGTGTGTCCTACCTGTGATGACGTATGGAGCGGAAACGTGGACACTGTGGCTAATTTCTTTGTACACAATCTCTAAACTAAACTAAAATATCACGTCTAAATCTATTGCTATCCCTTTCATAATGTTGCTTGCGGAAAAGGAAAGCACTAGATTTAGACATGTTAATTTAGTTTAGTTTAGAGATTGTGTACTAGAGAATCTGCCCCACTGACAGTTGGCCTCGTCCACAAACTAAAAGTCGCTCAGCGCGCTATGGAGCGAGCTATGTTGGGTATGTATGTTACTCTCAGGGATAAAATCCGGAACGAGGAAATTCGCAGAAGAACAAAAGTGACCGACATAGCTCAAATGTCACACGTAACAGCTGCTAGAGGGAGACAGCAATACCCACATAGCAAAATAAGAAGAAGAGAGACAGCAAATGGACTGTCGCGTTGCTGTCGCTATTGCAAAGTTTTATATAATCATCCCGCCGGTCTCCTCTCAAAGTGAGAAGGGTTTTGGCCATAGTCTACCACGCTGGCCATGTGCGGATTGGTAGACCTCACACAGTTTTGAGATGGAGAGAACGTAAGTACTTTTTTAATTTTTTCTAGATGATGCCCGCAACTTCGTCCGCGTGGATTTAGGTTTTTCAAAAATCCTATCAGCCTGTGGACGTCCACTGTTGTACATAGGCCTTCCCTAAAGAGCGCCACCACACCCGGTCCTCAGCCTTTCTCATCCAGCCACTTCCCGCCAGCCTCTTTATATCGTCCATCGTGCTGGAGGGCGTCCCACACTACGCTTGCTTAAATGCAAAAATCCTATAGAACTCTTAAATTTTTCGGGATAAAATGATTAATGTATACTTGGTTACTTATTTTTTTTATTTTTTTTCACAGAATATAGATTGCGTGCTGCCCACTCCGCTGCTCGCGTTTGAACTGATAATCACTCCCGAGTTGGAGTACCCCCTTCTCTGTATAGGAGTGACGAGGAAACCCCTGAGGCTCAACCTTGTTAATATCAACTCTGGTAAGTGTATTGTATAATTTAATTTTATTTATTTATTTTTATGGAAACAAACAGTTACAATAGGCTACTTGACTCATATCTAATTTCGTCCAATAAATGATTATTTATTATAGTATTTTGCTTAAGACAACGAAATATATCAATAACAATTATTAAAAACGCAGGATGGATATATAAATCCAATTTTAAAAAAGACAGTTTTTATTTTCATTTGAAACGCAGAAAACGCTGTCAGCCATGATGTGACGTCATTAAATATGTAAACAAAGAAATGCCATCCCTATGTCACGGAAGTTTATGCTGTTGTTTACAAATGCATGACGTCACAGATAATCACAGCACAGATAATCTGAAAACACTGTCGGCCAAACATGGCCGACAGTGTTTTCAGCTGTCTATGAAAAATATATTTTTAAATTAAAGTTTTACGGTTTTTAGGGCGCAAAAAAATATAGTGTTAATTTTTTTGATCTAATAGGACAAATATTAACCATTTAAGACCAACTTAAAAAAAGTGTCAACTAGCCTATTACATGAATAGTAAGTACACACATATAAGACTAAATCAAATAAATTTTGCAAGTTTACGGTGCCATTTAGATGTGATTTAGTAAACTAAATTAGTGTAAAGGAGTGGACTGCAAACCGAAAGGTCGACGGTTCAAACCCCGCCCGTTGCACTATTGTCGTACCTACTCCTAGCACAAACTTGACGCTTAGTTGGAGAGGAAAGGGTAATATTAGTCATTTAATTTTCATTCCCAACCTTATTAAATGACAGTCAGTCATTTAATAAGGTTGGGAATACAAATCTTGTGATGTAGGTAACCACAAATTCACGGATTTCCTGTTTTTTAGGGTTCCGTACCTCAAAAGGAAAAACGGAACCCTTATAGGATCACTTTGTTGTCTGTCTGTCTGTCTGTCAAGAAACCTACAGGGTACTTCCCGTTGACCTAGAATCATGAAATTTGGAAGGTAGGTAGATCTTATAGCTGACGTTTGGGGAAAAATCTGAAAACCGTGAATTTAGGGTTAGATCACACAAAAAAAATTTGTGGTCATGAACTAATAATTAGTATTTTCAATATTCGAAGTAAGATAACTATATCAAGTGGGGTATCATATGAAAGGGCTTTACTTGTGCATTCTAAAACAGATTTTTATTTATTTTTATGCATCATAGTTTTTGAATTATCGTGCAAAATGTCGAGAAAATACAACTGTAGTAAGGAACCCTCAGTGTGCGAGCCTGACTCACACTTGGCCGGTTTTTTCCTTTACTTGTGCCTGCCAACCTACCTACTCGTGCTTGCCAAATTTCATGATTCTAGGCCAACGAGAAGTACTCTATAGATAGTAAAGCCTCCGCTGTCCGTTCGTCTGTCTGTCAGCGGGATGTCTCTCGGGAGCCATAATAGGTAGAGAGTTCACATATGTGATATTCACACAATGTGTATTTCTATTGCTATAACAACAAATAATAATTTCAAAATGGCTGCCATGAAAATTTAATAAAAAAGTCATCATCAACCGATAGACGTACACTGCGGGACATACTGCCTCTTGTAGGGGCTAGGGTCTTGCGCCGCCTGAATAAAAAATTAAAAAGTGTTATTTCTTGTACGATGGCACGGAACCTTTCGTGTACGATTCTGACTTGACCGATGAATTATTGTTCCCAGGAGCGACGTGGTTCCATTCCGACGAGCTGGACCTGTGCCCGGGGGGGTCCAACACTGTGATACCGAGACCTGAAAGACTGCACACCTTGAGAGCTGTACACCAGTTGAATAAGGATGCTGTGAGTATTGATTCTTTAAATAATAGCCTAGTGAAGTCAAATCAAACGAGGTGGGCGGTTATCCAATAAGGATGCTGTAAGATTGATAAATCTAAATATATAAAAGGAAAAGGTGACTGACTGACTGACTGACTGATCTATCAACGCACAGCTCAAACTACTGGATGGATCGGGCTGAAATTTGGCATGCAGATAGCTATTATGACGTAGGCATCCGCTAAGAAAGGATTTTTGAAAATTCAACTCCTAAGGGGGTTTGATTGGTAAATTGGGGTTTGAAATTTGTGTAGTCCACGCGGACGTAGTCGCGAGCATAAGCTAGTCCATATTAATATTATGAATGCGAAAGTGTGTCTGTTTGCTAGCCTTTTACAGCCCATCCGTTGAACCGATTTTGACGAAATTTGTCACAGCGATAGCTTGCATCCCGGGGAAGTACATAGGCTTTTTATCCCGGAAAATCAAAGAGTTCCCACAGGATTTTTAAAAAATTACATCCACGCGGACTAAGTCGCGGGTTTTGTGCGGATTGGCAGACTTAAGACTAGTAACTTACAACGGAGATCTTACAAGGTGTGCACTTATAGACCTCGTCAAACCGCTATTGCGAGTCGCCATTATTATCACTTTAGTTGTTCATTGTATAACCATATCAATAAAATCCTACACATATATCCCCTAACTGCGGCGAGAGTTAAAAAGATATGTATTAAATGGCTTTTAACTCTTTCTTACGATCAATCAGAACAACTTATAAAGGCTTGGCATTGTGATTAAATCTAATTCACATAATGTTATAACATTTCCACACATACACACCCACACACACACACACACACCCACACACCCACACACACACACACACACACACACACACACACACCCCCACACACCCACACCCACACCCACACACACACACACACACACACACACACACACACACACACACACACACACACACACACACACACACACACACACACACACACACACACACACACGCGCGCGCGCACTCATATTGTCAGATTGTATGAGGAGGGCGATGATCACTGCAACACAGTGTAAACTTCTGCAGGATCATAGTTCCCAGCTGTTATTGTTTGTGAAATTATTGTGTGAAAAATAAAGATTATTTTATTTATTATTTTATTAATTATCTACGACATAATATGTCATAAGCTCCCATACAAAACAAAAAGGAACGTATTTTCACGAATTCGGATCACACCTTTGAGAACATTATGAAGAACTCCCAGGCATGCGGGTTTCCTCACAATGTTTTTTTTTTTTTTTTATTTATTTATTCATTATAGGTATACGCTTGACCACAATCACACCTGATGGAAAGTGATGATGTGGCCTAAGATGGGTTTTCATTCATTGGGTTGGGTTGGGAGGGTTTTCATTCACTGTTAAGGTAAGTAATATTTGTTATGATAAATGCACATTCGCACTTAGCCAGCGTGGTGGACTATGGCCAAAATACTTCTCCGGAGAGGCGATCGATGGACGAGATCGAGGACGGCGATGGACATGATGACGATTCTTGTTACTAGATTTAATATTAATTATGTTTTGGCAGGTGCTAGTTTGCCACGAGAACGTGGTGGACATAATCCCCGTGTTGCCGGGCGGGGAGAGACGGCGCAACAAACTACCTTCGAGGATACAGTTCGACTTCCACATAGACAGTATATGTGAGTTGAATCCTCCAGAACAAAAACTTTCCTTCTCCAGAACAAAAACAAAAACTGTTGCAATTTCACTAGTTTGCTTCCAAAAATATTAAAAAAAAACTGTACTAACAGAAAAAAATCGCGCTCACCGCGCTCGTGGTCTTTTGTCAGGGTTTCGTATGCCAAAGGGACCCTGTTACTAACCCTCTGTCCGTCCGTCTGTCAGCGGGCTGTATCTCGTGAACCGTAACAGGTAGAGTTGAAATTTTCACAGAATGTGTATTTCTATTGCTGCTAAAACAACAAATAATAAACATTTCAAAATGGCCGCTCTGTAAATTAAAAAACTTAAAATGTACATAATCGTACGATGGTCCCTTCCTGTGCGAGTCCAGTTCGCACTTGACCGATTTTTCTGTCATGTCATTTAGCCATATGAGTGAGTGAGACAAAGTACAAGAGTTAATATACAATTCGTAAGAAGCATCACTTCTTCACGGCTGTGTTATGTGAATTTATTGTAAGAAGCTCCGCTTCTTCACAGTTGTGTAATATAGTTTCAACACACTTGCTCATAAAGTGGCTCTAATTTCACCGCAATTAGGCACATAATGACACCTATAATCAAACTGACTTTTTCATTGCTATTATTTACAAGTGAGTCATAGAGTTTTATTCTATTTTATTGGTTGAGTCGCTTTGTTCTTAACAAAGTTTCGATACAAAAAAACATGTGTTCAATAGTACTGTTTCCTCACCTCGCCCACCGTGCACTCGTGGGGACCGGGTCGTATCAATTAAAACCACGGCTTGTACTGAAAGGTAGGCAGGTTTATTGCGAACCGAATGACGAACACAGTACTACATGAATTTCAAACCACTAATTATGTTACTTCCACAGTGGAACAAGAGCGCGACATACTCGACGTACAGCGACATCTATGATTTGATTTGGAAACATATTATTTGGTCTTGGACAAGTACAAATAAATTTTTAGTATTATTTTCTTCACAAGTGTGTTGAACAACGTCGTATGATACACGTGTGTATTGATGATTACCGCCCTCGGCTGTCTCAGCGGTAATCACCAACATTACACACTTGTACCATAATGTACTATTATTGTTTCAGTATGTCTTGCGGATTCCGTACTAGCGTTCCACAGACACGGCGTTCAGGGCCGCTCGCTACGGAACTCCGATATCACGCAAGAGATCACAGACCACTCGCGAGCATACAGGCTACTTGGGCATGACAAGTGAGTATATAATATTTTAGTACTATATAGCAATTAGTGACCCCTTACCGGAACACGCAGTGTGGGTAGAACCCCACTAGGTGCAAAGAGGATATGAAAATAATATCTATTCCGGCTGCACTCACGTGTCTAGCCGACGTTAGCCCGACTAGTTTCGGGAGTCAGTTCCCCTCCTGACTCCCTTGAAAAAGGACCCCGGATGGGTTCGAAACTAGTCGGGCTAACGTCGGCTAGACACGTGAGTGCAGCCGGGTTAGATATTATTTATAATGGAAATCACTCACGGTAGTTTAAACGCTAAAATAGGATATGAAAAGTCAGTACACAATTATATTTTATTACTCTTCAGCAAGTATGTATGTATGTATGTATGTATGTATGTATGTATGTATGTATGTATGTATGTATGTATGTATATACTTTATTGCACCACAGAAACACAAATGACAGGTTACAAAAAGAAATCTTAATAAGTAGGTACAAAAAGGCGGTCTTATCGCTAAATAGCGATAAGACCGCGTTTTTCTGTATTGCGTGTAAGTACTATCCAACACATCTAGTTTCTCCTTTCACCAAAGGTTGCCTGGAAGAGATTGCTGTGAGCAATAAGGCCGCCTTTGCATACAATAATTTTGTTAGTTTAAGTTTCTGTAATAGTTATGTAATTTTTTTTGTGTGCAATAAAGTATTTCTATCTATCTATCTATCTATCTATAGCGATCTTTTCCAGACAACCTTAACGCTAGGGAAAAAACGAACAAATGGACAATGGGAGGTGGTGTAAAATATACCTAAATACCAATAGCTAAATAAACTAAACCATATAATAAGAATATAAAATACATATTGTTAATACACTAATACATACAAATAAAGTATAATAGACATACATAAGACTACATAGATATATATACACATATATATTTAAATAATAAACTATGCCGTTACTGATGATAGCAAAGAGATAGGTAATGATCTTTGACGTCAATTTTAAATTTGTTAAGCGTAGCAAGTAGCGACCTCCTACCGGAATACAGTGTTGGGAAACCCCACACTGGGTGGGAAGAAGACATGACGAGTGACATGTCATTGGTGTACTGCGCCAGGGAGGTTGTCGAAAACGAGGAGGTCGTTAATTTATAATCCCTTGTTTCAGAGTTGTAGTACTGGAGTCGCATATCCTACAAAACAACACGCTTTCAGGCGAAGACGGGAACGATCTATATATCCTAGCGGGTCACGAAGCTTCTTACTAACTTAACGTAATGTGCGCTTACGTTTACCGTACAAAACACATGTGCGTTTAACTTTATTCTGCGATAATTGTTCGATTAATTATTAAAAATGATTAAATAATTATGTGCATTAATCGTAATCGTACAAATAAAATGTACGTTTGACTTTATCTTTGGCGTTTGGTTTTTAGCTGAGGAATAATTTTGATATTTTTACTTTTGGAACATTGGAAATCTGTGAAAAAGTCATATTAATTCGCCATTTAAAGATTATTTGGTGATTGAAAATCAGTCATGAAAGAAAGTATTTGATTTGTAATAAATAATTCCGGGGCTCGAAGTAGGAGTTTGTTTAAATGATCTATTTTGTCTTACAGTGCGACTAGGCTATCTTGGCGCGTGGCGAAAATCGAAACTAACGTTGCCGTCAAGTGTCCCCTTTGTATTTGTTTGAATATTCTAAGCCTTTGTTCTCCAACAGCGCCCCCCTGTCAATGTCATTCAAGTGCCAAGAGAGCCTTGTCGCACTGTAAAATGCCAGTTATAGGTTATGAATTTTATGGATGTGTAGCCTTTTTTATACGAATGAATAATATTATCAAATATATTCAAAATGGGCCGAAAAGTATCGTTTATATTAATATTGGTGTTTTATATTCGATATACGGCCGAAATTAATAATCGACCCTATCTGTAATCTGTAGATTATCGATAGGTTACTTACCAACGTTGTTGTTTGGCAATGAAGAAAGCTATGCCTGGACTTTTTCTACGGGATCAAATCAGATATGAGGAGATCTGTAGGAGAACTAGAGTAACCGACATAGCGCAGCGGGTTGCGAAGCTGAAGAGTGGCTTAGGCAGGACATTTAGTTCAAAAAACCAGACGGTGGGTTCCCAAGGTGCTAAAATGGCGAACTCGCACCGGAAAGTGCAGTTGGAAGAACCTCCACTAGGTGGACAAACGACATCAAATGAGGCATAGGGAGCCACTGGATGGTGGCGCAAGAAACCTATGTCCAGCTGTGGACGTCTATCGGTTGACGATGATGATTCTTGTGTGAGGTCTGTTTTGTCAATTAACAACGTCGCTAAACTTCTAGGCCAGTAAATAAACCCGTTTTTTTTTGGTCAACATCGCACTAAATTTCCGATCCAATATTTTTTTTAGGTCAAGGGTCACTTATTGACCATAAAATCATAAAATGCTGACAGATCCAGGTGGAGCATCGATCGTAATCTTGAAGGAAAGTTTTTGGCCGATATCTCGCAAACTATCCACTTTAGGGCAAAAGTTATGTAGACCATTATTGTAGACAGTAAAATTTCGCAACTTTTGTTTTCTGTAATCTTTTTTGTGATTTTATGTTCAGTAAGTGACCCTTAACCTAACATCAGGTGACCCGCCTGCTCGTTTGCTCGCTATATCTATTTAAAAAAAAAATGGATCGGAAATTTAGCGTGAGGTTAAATGCTCTATTTACTGGCCTATTCATGAAAAGTGAAATTAATGTTTAGTATAAAAGTACACTGCCATTAATTTATATCCATTCCAATGGATGTATTTGATTGTATGAAGCAATAATTATTATACAGCGAATGACATTTTAAAAGGGGTTTGAATATTTTAGTATGGAGTCTGGCCTACCTAGTAGTCCGCCATTTTCTTTTTATTTAAAAACTAGCTGATGCCTGCGACTTCGTCCGCGTGGAATTAGGTTTTTAAAAATCCCGTGGGAACTCTTTGTTTTAACGGAATAAATAGTAGCCTATGTCACTCTCCAGGTCTTTATCTATACCCATACAAAAAATCACGTCAATCCGTTGCACCGTTGCGACGTGATTGAAGGACAAACCAATAAACTAACAAACAAACACACTTTCGCATTTATAATGCTTATAGCGGCCACGCATATAATCTGTTTCATTCAATAGCTGGCATCAATACAAACAAGTATTGTATGAGACAAAATCTTCTAAAGTGTCGCGTTTCCGAGATATAAACTATCTTTGTACTGGCTAGTGTTTTACTGATGACTCCACCAGTACAACTTTGATAGCTTATATCTCGGAAAAGTGACGCTTTAGATAGGCTTTATGTGTGGTATTTTTTAAAGAAAAAGAGATAAATGGCCGACTACTAGGTAGGCCAAAATCTTCAAAGTCCTTTCATTGGTATTTTTTTCGTATTTTTTTTTGTTTTGGACCTTTTTGCTATGAGTAGGCGTTAGTTTAGAAATAAGGCTCAAAGCAGATTGATTGGGCCGCAGCGACGCGTCTTCGCTTCGCTTCGATCCTGCTTGAGTCCTACTTTGGTTACGGTTTAGAATTAAAAAAAACCGTTATAAACGCTACGCTACGTATTGATACAAATACATGAGTATTCATCGGTATGGCCGATTTTCACTAAGAATTCATGTCATTCAGTAAATCGAATATATATAGAACGTATAAACAAAACGGTCGGTTGTAATCAATTATTAAAAATAGGTAAATTAAAAAATCGGTCGATCTCTAGAAAATCGGTCGAAGTTATCGTCATAGTTCCCCAAGTTTATGCTCTCTTTCACTTGATTGCAACGTAAATATAAAATATATCTTGGTAACAATTTTTTATGAATTATGATGAACTAACGGTTTTTTATTCCAAAATATGTATTGTAACAATGATGTATGTAAAAAAAACAAAAACGACTATATTATACTAGACCCTTCACCGCTAAGACGTTCAAATATTACCTACTTAATGAATTTTTTTGACTCCATTTTGACAGTTCTTGTATTAAGAGGTGTCATATTTTGACGTCTTATATACCTAGTTGAGGTTTCAATATTATAGAAAATTAGGCTCAAGACACATTAGCGCAGAATATCAATGAAACGAAGCATCTTTACTATAAAAAATGTTACAAAGTATACTGCGCTTAAGGCGAGTCACCGAGGCTAAGCGGAAAAAACTGGTTTGCTAGATCATGCATGCATGTTTTAGGTATTTACTATTAAATAATGGCCTTGCTAAAAATATACAATATACCTAAAGACATTGTCTAAAGAATGTGCTACTTTGATACACAATAGGAAGTACTTCACTCGATCAAATAAAATCTTGAAATAAGCCGAAATAAAAGTCTAAAACGAATTATTTAATACTAAAATTTCTGACTTGGCAAATAATTTTTGTATGGAAATATTTGTCTTTAAGTACTACAGAGAACCTGCTAAATTTTGGTTTTCAACAGGACTTCTATAATTTATTAAATTCAAATTTAACGTTTGAAACACAGAATTTGAACGTTGCCAAGCGGTTTACTTCAAAGCCGCGCTGCCCGCCTCGGTGACTCGCCTTAATCCTCACTGTGTAATATATTTTGGGTGAAGCAAAAAAAATAGACATGCCCACGCGCGTCAATTGGCGTCGGATGTGTTGGTCGCGAGGATGTGTTCCACATGAAGTACATTACATACTATTCTTTGTATTAGAAAAGACGAGTTGCGCCGCGTTTCGAATCTCCGTCAATGTGCCTTGAACTTAAGAAGGGGTTGTGTTATTTCGTATAAAAATGTATTAACATACTGACTAACAATGTATTTAAAACAACCAAACATGTGATTAAAATGATCGGGTACTCGTAATTGTAATAATGAGTAGTAAAAATATATTTAAAAAAGACAATTTTCCCGTATTATAAATAAATATAAATAATATAGATTTAAAATTATAGAAATTTTGAAAATAATTTAAAGCTCGCTTGTGTATTATTAATTTTTTCTTTTTGTAAATAATAACAAATATTCCAGTTAGTTTTTTAGTAATTTGTATATTATCAATAGAGTAGACATTTAATGTAAATCTAGGGTAACTTTGCTTGGCAATCAAACTTTGACGTTCAACAAAAGAGATTTTAATTATTTTGTTTGGAATACATTAACTAAATAAAACGCTTTTATCTCTATTTTAGAATACTATGTCAAATGTTAATGTATTCTAATAATATTAAAAAAGAAAAATCAATTTTACTTTGATTGTCAAAGTGAATTTTAAAAGTAAAGTTACTCAGATCGTGTGTATAGTTTTACGGCCAAAATTAATAATAATCAATCTATCTATAATCTGTCGATAAGTTACTTAGCAACGTGGTTATTTGTCAAGAAAGACGAGACTATTTTTAGCGAAAAACAACGGTGCTATTGACCGATTACGGATAGACTGATTATTAATTTTAGCCGTAAATGTATTTAATATTTTTTAGTGCAACCTCATTTCTGAGTGAAAGTGGACTGTTATTTATTTGTTATCTATGTCAATTTATTTGTATGCAGGCCTGTGCCTCTCTTTAGCACGATTTTTATTAAATAAATAAATAAAAATAATTTTATTAATCTTGCAAGGGTAAACACTGGTTTGGGACACGCATAGTTTAGTAGTATCAAATTGGACAGACTAAAACTTAGGACTGATATTTTATCAAATTAATTATTATCAATCCGTTATCTGTCGATAAGGTATTTAGCAACATTGTTATTTGTATAAAAAGACTATAAAATCAATTTTTGACAAATAACAACGTTATTAGGTAACTTATCGAGAGATTACAGATAGGACTGATTATTATTTATTAATTTCGGCTGTTAATGACCAAATGATGTTAACCGAGGAATAATTTGGAAATTTTAAAATGGCACTTTTGGCATGAAATTTGACACAAAAAGTTAAAATGGCGCGTGAGGAGTTAAATTTTACGCGTTTGGCATACTCCTTCCAGGTTAGCCCGCTCCCACCTTAGACTTCATCGTCACTTATTATCAGGTGAGATTGCAGTTAAGGGCTAACTTGTATCTGAAGAAAAAATAAATTGGAATTTACTTATATTTTTAGGAAATCGAACGGCACCACAAGGTCTGCCGATTTTTTTTTCATGCCATACAAGTCTGTCAAAATTAGCCCATTAAAACGGTGAGTCCTATTTGATACTAGTGTCAAGTTTATTTTATCCAGTGTAATTGTGACCTTGATTTTTAATTATTATAACGTGAGATTATTATTTTATTTACACTTTTAAAAATGTAGCTTTTGATTTTTCGGTAATAGAAATAGTATAATTATAATCAAAGATACATTTTTAAGATTAATATTATCTTAGCACCGATTTATTTTTGTTGCAAATGCTATTATTTTAAAAGAAACAATAAGGATTAAATTTATTTACTAAGAATAGAAGATGTAATTTAATACTTATGTTTTGCTTATAGGTCTAACGCAGGTCGTCAATTTTAGTCAGTTAACGCACAGTGCATGTTTACTGATATGTTACAAGCTTTTACCCGACATATCGCTGAAGAAAATAGTTCAGATCGACGAATATATTATTATACTAGAACCGATTACTGTAGAACCGATTTTTTGTGGGCTCCGACCGTGCGTCAGTGATCTGCGTTAGGCCTGAAGTAACCCATTAATAATATACAGATTGTATTTCTTACCACCTATCTTTATGTTTTATTTTATTTTAAATGAACTGTAACGCTTTGAGTAATCCCGTTTATTTATACTCCTGAAATAAACTTTTATTTTCGATTTTCGTTTTTTATTTTTCTCTTAGATACTATAGTTCGAAGGTAATCTTAATTTTTGTTACATTTTAGATGATTTCAAAAAAATATTTCCCACTGAAACTCATCAATTTTAGTTCGGTTATTTAACTGGAATGCCCACAACAAATAGTACCTACTATGATATTAATAATTTATTTATGTACTTATTATGATTTTAAGGTGCACGGCATACTGCGAGTTTTTTTATGGTCGGAGAGAATTTACTTTATAAAAAACTAAAGTTCAATTTACTTTGGAACAGTTTAGACTAGACGCTTTCACTTTCCCGCAGTATACCTTGAGCCTATAATTGTTTTTTTCGCAAACAACCAACGTGTAATTACCTATCTAATAATAAAATTATAATTTAGTGTTAGTAATCTCTTTAAACTTTTAAGCTCTCATATCTTGTAGTTTTGAAGGTGTGTACACAATAAGTTAAAAATAATTGTTAATAGATGCCAGTAAAAATTACTTGGACAAACTAAGAAATTGCATTGACTGTTAAAAATAAATCTTAGGGACGTTATATATAATAACGTTAGGGATAGGTAACATGAACAAGAAGAATTTTGACAAACATTTTTTTAATTTTAATCTAAATACGAAAAAACAAATTGAGCCTCCTTGAAAAGTAGTTATTTATGCGGGAACTTTTTTCGCCTCACTTATCGCACCTCAGTATAATGTGATACCATTCGTGAAAATAATACTTTGAGAAGATGAAAAATGGATACCCATTAGGTATTAAATAGTGCTTGCGCTATAACGTGTACGCACCTTTTTGCTAGATAATTCGCTTCTTTAAAGTCAAGTATTTGCCAAAAATTATGAATATCGGCAAACAGGACTGAGAATGGCTGTATTTTAATATCCAAGTGATAGAATTATGATTAGAATACCATAGAACGAGTTCTCGAGTTTAGAGATTAGTTAAGAATAGATTATTACGAGAAGACGTAGCTAAGATTTTCCGGAATGCTTAGTAGAATTATTCATTAGTTTAGATTTTTCATTAAAAACCATCCATACAAAAAAAAATGTAATAATTGCATTTTGAAGTTTAAATTGAAGACATTTTGACAATAGAAACTTATGATGATCAAGTAGAGCGTACTAATTGTTTTATTCATAATATTCTAGTAAGGCTGGATTAGCTACGTCTTTAATTTAGCTTAGGTAAGCTAGCTATATGATTATCGGATTGGGCGCACATGGAAACAAAATCGGACCATTTATAATAGTAAATATATCCGACCGATTTAAGTAGGTATTCCAAAGTTAAGGGCCAGCGTAAACGATTGGCATTTATTCGCGAGTTGTCCATCAAAATAGGACATTCGCATAATGCGCTAATACCTGCTATGACGACTATGCTGTAGTTAATGGATGACGGACTACTAGTCTCCGCGGACAATAGTCCGTCATCTGCGCTGGCCCTAAATATCTTCAGTAGGTACTCACTAGCCCGAAATGAGGAAGGATCTGGGTAGCCACTGCATATAACCCCCTACCTTTGTGATATTAATAGAAGGGGTCGCTTTTAGCAAAGAGGATTACCTACAACTTGAAGAGAGCAACTAGAACACAACGAAACAAAAACAAAAAGTTAAAAAAAATGTGAATAAAAAATCGGTAATTTTAGAATTTGTTCCATGTGCGCTTAGCTTTATCTATCCTACTTAAGACAACCAATTGAACACCAAGATTATCAGTGTTTATGCTGAAAAATCAATTTTTTTAATGTTTGTTAGTTAGCTTTCCAATTGATAAATTTAAATAATAAAATTAAATGTTAATAATAATTACCATTTCTCGTGTAACTAACAAAATATAATATTGCTAAGAATATTCAAAATTTAAAATGATAATAACTTTATAAGTCTGGCCTGAAAGTCGATTAAAAATTTAAATAAAATAAAAAAGCATAAAATGCTTCTAATATTTTCAGTATTTTACTATTTATCCTATCTATATCGGTATTGAATTCACTTTGAAGAAATCAAGTCTATCTGTTCCTGTCACAGATTAAAGAGAATAAATTACCTACAGTAAGAGGACTCCATCATATTAAACAGATCCCGAAGTACTACGATATACTATGTGTATATACCGATGCTATGCGACGCTATGTTGGTACTTATATAAAAAATTATGGTCTTATTTGTTAGGCTTCATGATCCTTCTATATTTTTTCTTTAGTCTGTGCCGGTTACTTCTAATTTCAATGATTTTTACTAGCCTACACAGACAACCTTCGATCCAACTAAGGCGAATCCCGCTAAACTCGAGCGCAGAAAAGAAAAACAATTTATATTAGATAATAATATTAGTAGGTATATTTTAAGCGACTACCTGCTCCAATCATTAGAATACATCGCTCTTCTGTTCGAAAATAGATACATATATATCGGTCCGATTCGCCTTAGTTTTGATCTAGTAGCTCTAGAGCAACAAAATTTGCTAAAGATTTTACTATATAAAAATTAGTCTTCAATTTTTCTCTAATCTTATAATCAAGTAATGAAACAATAATTTATAATAGTAAAATAAATTGAATTATAATCAAAGATACTAAAAAATAGAATTATAGTTTTGCGAAATACTTAGTTTATATACGAGTATATTTTCGTTATATAACGGTAGTATAACTCGTGCTAATAATAATCGACTTAAAATTGGCGGCATTCCCTCTCACTTACGCTTACACCTGTGTATAGTGCGTGAGAGAGAATAATTAGCGCCGCCATTTTGATTCCTTTATTTATCGGCATGAGCTACATACTCTGGTTTTCCTCAGTCTGCTTAAAAGTTAAATGAATTCAAAAATATATTCGGCGAAACGCGTAAGCGACGCGATTTTCCTTTAGTCCTTCTGGAGTTAGGTTATTCACTCATAGAATGTACTATTCTGTAACAAGAGTAACAAGGTCGTAACTCGTATGCGCTGTGTAAAGTGCACCTTATTAGTATTTCAGTGCGAAGCTACTTGTTTACCTTTTTAGTAAACTAAGGAAAACCAACGTATACTAATTCCTCGGAGTGTAAATAATGTAGGTAGACATAGAATGTAAAGGGAATGTCACGAGTTGTCAATGTTAATTCCAGATTGTTTCTGAGCAAATTTTATCCTGAATAAAGTGATTAAATATTTAAATTGATGTTTGTTTTATTTTGAAACCAATAACTTAATTTTTTTTATTCGGCTACAAATTAGTAAGAATTAAAATTTATGGTAGATCCTGCAATAAAACAATAGTGAAAAATTTATATTTTTATTAACCTTAATCATAAAGATGCCTTCTAGACATCAAATACATTATTGTGTAATGTATTACATTATTGAAAAAATATACCAACTCAGGAAAATCACATTTTATATTTATGGTGATTGCAAAACGAGTATGTAGTCCAATCTGACCAGAGAGCAGATACTCTAAATTTAATTTAGAGAAAGAGACCTGGCATTTGGTACTATCTCAATTTTAACAACTTTACAGGATGAAGGAAGAATCTTGTTTTCTTCAACTACATACCAAGCGATTGTCTGTATATTTTGCACTACAATCTTTTGCTTTTTATTCAACCATTCATTCGCCTCTATAGCTCTGAGCAAATTTGACTGTCTTCTAACAATGTCAACTTGAAGGCCTACAACCTTGCTATGGTGACTGCCTGACATTTTTTTCATTAATGGCTAAAATACGCTATTGCAGTAATAATACTATTAGTTCAGCCAATCACAACAATTGCGATTGTAAAGTGTAGATTGTAGAGTGATCATCAATTCATCACATCTTAATGCAAAGGGGGCTGCAACCCTCGAGCATAACACATTTATAACCTTAAAAAATTACACTATTTATAAAAAGTATATCACACTAATCATCCTCAACCATTTCCACATCGTCACAATCATCCTTTTTCTTCCCTGAGGCCATCTTTTTCGCAGAAACAACTTGCTTGTAATGCTCCAAAGCTTCCCGCAAAGGCTCTACAAATCTGTCGAATTCTATATCGGTCATCGCTTCTAACACATCCTGACCTGTTAGAGCTTTCCTCTTATTGTTTTTTACTATATTTGTAGCAGCAGAGGTCACGTATAAAACGAAAACTGAAGCGGCTTTTGCTAAGCCGGTACGGGCTTCTTTCGATATGGCTACTCCATCTGGTAAAGATTCTTTCACGATCCTAGTGACGACTGTCAGCGGGAGGTTGATATCTTCGAGCTTTTCGGCCATTGTTTAACTATTTAGAAATGTAGGTGATATTGAATGAAATTACTAAAACCATGCAGCGGAAAACAATACGGCGCGCAAAACTTGTTTTTGTCGACTGTCAGTTGTCATGTCACTGCAGTGTTTCCATATGTAAATCGAGAATTACCGTGTTGAAGGGTTAAAATTACGGTGTTTCTAGATTTAATAGGCTACTTGACAATTTTTTTAAGTTGGTCTTAAATGGTTAATATTTGTCCTATTATATCAAAAAAATTAACACTATATTTTTTTGCGCCCTAAAAACCGTAAAACTTTAATTTAAAAAAATATTTTTCTTAGACAGGTGAAAACACTGTCGGCCATGTTTGGCCGATAGATTATCTGTGCTCTGACGTCATGCATTTGTAAACAACAGTATAACCCTGTGGTTAACAGTATAACCCTGTGGTTATACTGTTGTTTACAAATGCATGACGTCAGAGCACAGATAATCTATCGGCCAAACATGGCCGACAGTGTTTTCACCTGTCTAAGAAAAATATTTTTTTAAATTAAAGTTTTACGGTTTTTAGGGCGCAAAAAAATATAGTGTTAATTTTTTTGATATAATAGGACAAATATTAACCATTTAAGACCAACTTAAAAAAATTGTCAAGTAGCCTATTACGGTGGTTTAGCTAAAAGAATACCGTGTAAATTACCGTGTCATTTTTAAAAGAAAAAAGTCACGAATTTGCTTTTTAATCAATTATTAATATTATTCTGAATCTGACTCTCCTAGCATAGCAATATCTTTGTCATAAACGGATTTATTCATATTAATATTTTGTTAAATCTCATTAATTTTACATTTCATTCCTTCCTAATTACTTGAATAAGGACGAAAAATGAAAATAGATCGTTGAGATTTGATGCTTAAACCGAGAGCAAGAGAAATGTTGCCATTACGAAATATGCTAACGTGACTGAGATTCGTACTCGTATTACGCAGTATATTATGAATTTTTCACGTGATTTTTGTATTTCGGTGACACGGTCAAGGTAATGGGCATATTACCTTGACGGTAGATTAGGACTGAATTACGGTGCATCTACGGTAATTACCGTGTACATGGAAACACTGTGTCACTGTCATTTTGAGCTTGATATTGACAGCTGACAAACTTATTGCTTATGGTTGTAGTAAACTTCATAACCCGTAACCACTGTAGTCTGTGCCCGTAACGTCGCAGCCCGTAACTATACACTACAAGCTTTTTGCTTTTTAAACAGTAGGTAACTAGTTAGTTAGTTACTTCCAAAAAGTTTCCGCAACTAGTTTCGTCAAAAAGTTTCGCTTCGCTCGCCCTCGAAGGACAAATCAACAAACCAACAAACAAAATAATACGCTTTCGCATTTACTTAAGGGTAGTGTGATATGGGTAGTGAATGATTAGTCTTACTTGATTTCATAAATAAAAACTTTGATCTTAAAAGTACAGAAGTAAATACCTATAAATAATATAATTAACATAATAAAACCTAGGCTAAAAAATTGGCAGTAGGTTAATTTATCACGTAGAAAACTTTAATTTTATTCAATTTGCGTGTTCAATAGTACC
This sequence comes from Maniola hyperantus, assembly GCF_902806685.2. Taxonomy (NCBI): domain Eukaryota; kingdom Metazoa; phylum Arthropoda; class Insecta; order Lepidoptera; family Nymphalidae; genus Maniola; species Maniola hyperantus. The sequence goes on from NC_048560.1 coordinate 6,158,583, forward strand.
TACCTACTTTATTATGGAGTAAAATTTGAAATTAATTAATAATTACTCATTTGAATAAATATAATACTTACTAACTTTTAAAGTTTATGTAGGACAATTTATCATAACTGTCTTCAATAGCGTGACTAACGCGCTTATATAACGCACAAGTAAGTTCGGGTAAAAGTCGGCTGAACTCTAAGAAAATATGTTTCTAGTTCGATTCCCGGCTGTAACACTTTTGAAAATTATGTTTCACGTTCGCTATGCCAGTCACATTTGACCTAATTTAATTAAATCATCATCATCATTGCCAACCGACAAACGTCTACTGCTGGACTTATGTCTCTTGTAGGGGCTTCCACGCGCCACGGTCTTGCGCCACCTGAATCCAGCGGCTCCCTGCGACTCGATTTATGACGTCTGTCCACCTAGTCTCCAATACGCTTCGCTTTCCAGTCTCCATTCTAATACCTTGCAACCCCAACGTTATCGATTTTCGAACTAGGTATCTAGGAACTAGGAACTTTGCCCATTCAGCTTCACAACCCGTTGAGCTATGTCGGTTACTCTGGTTCTCCTACGGATCTCCTCATTTCTGATTTGATCACGTAGAGAAACTCCAAGCATAGCTCTCTCCATCGCCCGTTAAGTGACTCTGAGCTTTCTAATATGTTTGTAATGGGTAAAATAAAAGGCACTATTATCATTTTAAAAAGCTGTGATAGCCTAGTGGTTAGGACGTCTGCCTTCTAACTCGGAGGTCGAGGGTTCGATCTCGGGCACGCACCTCTAACTTTTCTGAGTTATGTGCGTTTTAAGTAATTAAAATATATATATCACTTGCTTTAACGGTGAAGGATAACATTGTACGGAAACCTGCATGCCTGAGAGTTGTCCATAGTGTTCTCAAAGGTGTGTGAAGTACCAACCCGCACATGGGTACCGTGGTAGATTATGCCCTTCTCTCTAAGAGGAGACTCGTGCTCTGTGGTGAGCCGGCGATGGGTTGATCACGACGATGATGATGATTGTCATTAAAGTCTCTGTATGGGTACCTCTCACTCAAGGCGCCTTTAAGTCCACGAGTGATAGAATCAGGTCAGGTCAGTGTTGACCTACATATCTGTGGGGAGATGCGTAATAATTAAAGGGGTTACCGACCTTGTTATAATATGAACATGACATAAGAGAGCTGGTGCTTATTTCGCTCAACGGTTGAGCCATGCCGTTCAGCGAGGTAATAGCGCCAGTGTTTTGGGCACAATGCCCATAAATGACCATTTGGACGGCGTATATTTTTTGTAAATATATATATTTTTTCTTTTGTGATAAATTTTTCTGTATGTTTTATAGACTAGAGATAGATTTTATTCTTAATTATATAATTAAAGAAAAAGTTATTACATGACATTATCTGTATTTAGATGTAGGTACTTACTTCTCACTTTATTTTTTCTTTTTTATTTATAAAGAATATTATCATGCTGACTAATATTCCCCTTTCCCCTCCCATTAAGCGTAAAGCTTGTGCTGGAAGTAGCTACGACAATAGTGCAACGGGTGGGGTTTGAACGGGTGACCTTTCGGTTTTCGGTCCGCTCTTTAACCGTTGAGCTATCGAGGCTTAAAATCTAAAAGGAGAAACTGACTTACCGACCGCCAACTACTTAAAATATATAGGCCTCATAAGAAAGAATCAAATGAGCGATTTAATCATCATCATCATGAACAACCTATCGCCGATTCACTATAGAGTACGGTCTCCTCTCAGAATGAGAAAGGTTTTTGGCCATAATTCACCACGCTAGTCAAGTGCGGATTGGCAGACATCATACACCTTTGAGAGCATCATGGAGAACTCTCAGTCATGCAGGCTTCGTCACGATGTTTTCCTTCACCGTTATAATGCAAGTGATATTTAATTGCTTAAAACGCATATTACCTACGAAAAGTTAGAAATGCGTGCCGTGCCCGGGATCGAACTCCCGACCCCCTGAGTAGCAGGGCGATGATTGACCGCTAGGGCCTAGGCTATCACTTAATAGCGTAAAGTTTTTAAATCGATCCCCCAGAAGTTTTTTGTTTTAACTCAATTCAAGGGGCACCAAAGTCATTCGCCTAGAGAGGAGTCCCTAGAGAGGAGGCCTGCTCTGGAAGAAGAGCATGTGAATTAAGTTTGATAGGGTCAAAATTCACAGCTGTAACTTTACAAATTACATTGCGCAAGGCAACGGCACCGCCATTTTGAACTTTGCGTTAAGTTATGTCAAACCAGTGCGGCACAGACTGCGTATAGAGTGGGACGTTTTCGCGCGCATTTTATCGATCGTTACCACTTCGACTGATGTGTTATTGTGGTGTTTTTATTACGAAAAACATAACTAATAGTGCACAAGTATCTTGGAAAATAACTGAAAATTGTTTACGAATGATTTTTATATACAGTTTGATATGGTTTTTGAACTGTTGGTTTAGTTTAATTTAAAATCGTGTGGTTTAATTGTTGGTAGGTAAAATCGTGTTTTGGATGTACAGTGAGGTAAGCGCGTGCTTAATTACTTACCTTAGGATAAATATTTGTTAGCTTTCTTATGCTAAATCACGTTTATACCTACCTTGTAATACCTACCTGTAAAATCGATTATGGAAATTAAAAAGTAACCAATAGTAACCCATTTTTGTAAACAATTAATGTGTACATTTTTTAAACAAAATCAATAAAATATCAATAAGACTAGTATAGAATTACTTAAGTATAGCTGATCCCCGCGTGTATATAATATAGCCTATGTCACTCAGGAATAATGTAGCTTTCTATTGGTGAAAGAATTTTCAAAATCGGTTCAGTAGTTCCAGAGATTACCCCCTACAAACAAACTTAACGACATTACCTCTTTATAATATTAGTATAGATATATTCAAGTAATTTTAATATTAATAAAAACTAAGTATATACCTAGGTGATAACTAATTTAAATAAGTAAGTAGACTGAAAAACTGACCAAAATATTGTAACGGCACAAAAGTAGCGGTTAAGTTAGGGTTGTCAAAAATTCTAAATATCTAGGAATATATTATGTAATTTTTTTTTTTTTAAAGAACATTAGCCATGTTAAATGACTAATATTCCCCTTTTTCCTCTCCAAATAAGCGTGAAGCTTGTGCTAGGAGTAGGTACGACAATAGTGCAACGGGCGGGGTTTGAACCGTCGGACCTTTCGGTTTTCAGTCCACTCCTTTACCAGTTGAGCTATTGTAATTTTTGTGTTGTAAAGAAATACCTATTTACTTAACACAGATTTTTCCCAGAAACCATGGTTATACCTCATTAAGTTTTTTTTAAATAGAAACGAACGTAGTAGACCTACCTAATTTAAAGTGCTGTTAATTTTGTGACTGCAATTTTTACGTCACGATATTTTTATCCTTTTTCCTGATTTGCTTCATTCAAACCGAAGCGTCATCGTTCCCCTTCTTTTGCTTGCTCTCTTCCGCTCACAGAACACTATGCCCTATGGTACTCCTACCGGAGCTTCCGCTTCGATCATAGATATTGCTCTCCATCTTTTCATACTTTGCTTTTCCTCTCTGACGTCTCTCTTCTCTTAAACGCTTCTTTTTAATAAGTTTTCTATGAAATTGCTTTATGGCCTTCTAGCTTCCATAAAGTTTTTTACTGCTGAAATTTTTACACGACGCCCAAAAAAGTCCACTTTTACTCACTTTTTCTCTTTATTGTAAATGTTTTTGGTACAGACCTACAAATTAAAAAAAAAGTTGTAAATGTTTTTGGTACAAATTAAAAAAAAGAAAGTGAAAAGTAAAGCGAACCGTGGCTTAGCGGTCAGAGCGTCGAGCCCGATCCCAGGAGACCCAGGTTTGAATCCTGCCGGTTCCACAATTTTCGATTATATATAATATGTATTTAAAAATTATTTTAATTCTTTAATAGCGAAGCACAAGAAATAAGTAAGTAAAATTTTAATTAAACTAACTACTATAACATTTATATGTAGTTTTATTATCAATGGTTAACAAATAAACTATTAATAAACTGCTGCACGGATACCAAATTATTTAAATAAACTATTAATAAACTTAAATCTAAAAAAAACAACATTAAATTAAAACTAAAATAAATTAAATTAAATCTAAAACCTCATCGAGACCACCGCAGCGAGGCATTGTACCCAAGATGCTGGCAGCATTACCCCTTTGGATGGCCAAACTAATTTAAATAATTAAAATTAATTAAAATTAATAAACTTAAATCTAAAAAAAAACAAAATTATTTTGAAGTTATTTTCGCTTCATTTTCTCTGCCATTCTTTACTTCGATAAAGAATTATTCCTAAGTCAGTACCCTTATATTATTCAGCACCCTTATTATAAATGGGAAAGTGTGTTTGTCTGTTGGTTTGTTGGTTTATTGGTTTGTTGGTTTGTTAGTTTGTCCTTCAATCACGTAGCAACGGAGCGACGGATTGACGTGATTTTTTGCATGTGTATAGTCAAAGACCCGGAGAGTGACATAGATTACTTTTTATCCCGGGAAATCAAAGAGTTTTTAAAAACCTAAATCCACGCGTACCTACCAAGTCGCAGGCATCAGCTAGTACAGTATAAATGCAAAAATGTAAAAGTATTCGAATTCATTTCGATCTAAAGATGCCTTTACGCTTCATTGCTTCACAAATGGTCAATATTTAGATCATTGATTGCACATCTGACTTGCTAATCGTAGAAATGTTGTTTATTGATTACATAACTACCTACATATATTTGTTTTGCAATATTTTTTCTTATTTCTCAAGTAATAATTAAAATCAAATCTACTAAGTAGTTACTTGTGTTATATTTCAAATTAATATTATGAATATATTTTATCGAAAAAAATATGTCAAAAGTTCAAGAGCATAATATATAGATAAATTTACTAACACATCGAAATGAATGAATACTTTTATTGGTACTAAGTACATAAATCTTTCTAATATTATTATAAAAACCTGTGGGAACTCTTTGATTTTCCGGGATAAAAATAAGCCTGTCTTTCCAGGTCTTTATCTATACACATGCAAAAATCACGTCAATCCGTTGCACCGTTGCTACAAACCAACAAACCAACAAACAAACACACACTAGCATTTATAATAAGGGTACTGACTAGCGACCCGGCCCGACTTTGCATGGGTAGCTTATTAATATTTTCATAGCGATCTCTATTTTTTCAAAAATAAAACATGCTAACCATGAAAGCTTTTATAAACGTCGTGTCCCAAAAGCTGATCCACGCGTCTGGTGACCCAAGAGCTGGTGCTTATTTCGCTCAACGGTTGAGCCTTGCCGTTCAGCGAGGTAATAGCGCCAGTGTTTTGGGCACAATGCCCATAAATGACCATTTGGACGGCGTATATTTTTTGTAAATTGTTAATATAAATTTTTTAGTGATAAGTTTTTCTGTATGTATAATGTATATACTATATTATATAGTTTTTTTTTGTTGTATTGACCTGTAAATTTATAAATAAACAAAGTTCCTGCTAAGCCCATGTTACTCAGGAATAATATAGCTTTCTACTGGCGAAAGAATTTTTAAAATCGGTTCAGTAGTTAGTTCCAGAGATTACAAACAAACTCATAAACTTTACCTCTTGATAATGTTACTAAGTATAGTTCCTTTTGAAGTACGGTAGGTACCCTAAGGATATTTCTTTATACAATGTACCTAGATACGGAATGGAACACCTCGTGTGTGAATCCGCCTCGCACTTGACCGATTTTTTAAAGCCATAATGTTATTAGACTTATTACCGCTTGTAAGTTGGTATATTATTAAAATCATGGGTATATTTAAAGTAATAACACTCGGTTAAATAGATAGATGACTATTATAATTTATGAGTACAAACAATAATAAAAATCACCTTGAAATTACCCAAGTATAATTTATACTGACATATATTATTATTATTTCAATGTTTGCGCAAGGCAACGGCACCGCCATTTTGAACTTTGCGTTAAGTTATGTCAAACCAGTGCGGCACAGACTGCGTATAGAGTGGGACGTTTTCGCGCGCATTTTATCGATCGTTACCACTTCGACTGATGTGTTATTGTGGTGTTTTTATTACGAAAAACATAACTAATAGTGCACAAGTATCTTGGAAAATAACTGAAAATTGTTTACGAATGATTTTTATATACAGTTTGATATGGTTTTTGAACTGTTGGTTTAGTTTAATTTAAAATCGTGTGGTTTAATTGTTGGTAGGTAAAATCGTGTTTTGGATGTACAGTGAGGTAAGCGCGTGCTTAATTACTTACCTTAGGATAAATATTTGTTAGCTTTCTTATGCTAAATCACGTTTATACCTACCTTGTAATACCTACCTGTAAAATCGATTATGGAAATTAAAAAGTAACCAATAGTAACCCATTTTTGTAAACAATTAATGTGTACATTTTTTAAACAAAATCAATAAAATATCAATAAGACTAGTATAGAATTACTTAAGTATAGCTGATCCCCGCGTGTATATAATATAGCCTATGTCACTCAGGAATAATGTAGCTTTCTATTGGTGAAAGAATTTTCAAAATCGGTTCAGTAGTTCCAGAGATTACCCCCTACAAACAAACTTAACGACATTACCTCTTTATAATATTAGTATAGATATATTCAAGTAATTTTAATATTAATAAAAACTAAGTATATACCTAGGTGATAACTAATTTAAATAAGTAAGTAGACTGAAAAACTGACCAAAATATTGTAACGGCACAAAAGTAGCGGTTAAGTTAGGGTTGTCAAAAATTCTAAATATCTAGGAATATATTATGTAATTTTTTTTTTTTTAAAGAACATTAGCCATGTTAAATGACTAATATTCCCCTTTTTCCTCTCCAAATAAGCGTGAAGCTTGTGCTAGGAGTAGGTACGACAATAGTGCAACGGGCGGGGTTTGAACCGTCGGACCTTTCGGTTTTCAGTCCACTCCTTTACCAGTTGAGCTATTGTAATTTTTGTGTTGTAAAGAAATACCTATTTACTTAACACAGATTTTTCCCAGAAACCATGGTTATACCTCATTAAGTTTTTTTTAAATAGAAACGAACGTAGTAGACCTACCTAATTTAAAGTGCTGTTAATTTTGTGACTGCAATTTTTACGTCACGATATTTTTATCCTTTTTCCTGATTTGCTTCATTCAAACCGAAGCGTCATCGTTCCCCTTCTTTTGCTTGCTCTCTTCCGCTCACAGAACACTATGCCCTATGGTACTCCTACCGGAGCTTCCGCTTCGATCATAGATATTGCTCTCCATCTTTTCATACTTTGCTTTTCCTCTCTGACGTCTCTCTTCTCTTAAACGCTTCTTTTTAATAAGTTTTCTATGAAATTGCTTTATGGCCTTCTAGCTTCCATAAAGTTTTTTACTGCTGAAATTTTTACACGACGCCCAAAAAAGTCCACTTTTACTCACTTTTTCTCTTTATTGTAAATGTTTTTGGTACAGACCTACAAATTAAAAAAAAAGTTGTAAATGTTTTTGGTACAAATTAAAAAAAAGAAAGTGAAAAGTAAAGCGAACCGTGGCTTAGCGGTCAGAGCGTCGAGCCCGATCCCAGGAGACCCAGGTTTGAATCCTGCCGGTTCCACAATTTTCGATTATATATAATATGTATTTAAAAATTATTTTAATTCTTTAATAGCGAAGCACAAGAAATAAGTAAGTAAAATTTTAATTAAACTAACTACTATAACATTTATATGTAGTTTTATTATCAATGGTTAACAAATAAACTATTAATAAACTGCTGCACGGATACCAAATTATTTAAATAAACTATTAATAAACTTAAATCTAAAAAAAACAACATTAAATTAAAACTAAAATAAATTAAATTAAATCTAAAACCTCATCGAGACCACCGCAGCGAGGCATTGTACCCAAGATGCTGGCAGCATTACCCCTTTGGATGGCCAAACTAATTTAAATAATTAAAATTAATTAAAATTAATAAACTTAAATCTAAAAAAAAACAAAATTATTTTGAAGTTATTTTCGCTTCATTTTCTCTGCCATTCTTTACTTCGATAAAGAATTATTCCTAAGTCAGTACCCTTATATTATTCAGCACCCTTATTATAAATGGGAAAGTGTGTTTGTCTGTTGGTTTGTTGGTTTATTGGTTTGTTGGTTTGTTAGTTTGTCCTTCAATCACGTAGCAACGGAGCGACGGATTGACGTGATTTTTTGCATGTGTATAGTCAAAGACCCGGAGAGTGACATAGATTACTTTTTATCCCGGGAAATCAAAGAGTTTTTAAAAACCTAAATCCACGCGTACCTACCAAGTCGCAGGCATCAGCTAGTACAGTATAAATGCAAAAATGTAAAAGTATTCGAATTCATTTCGATCTAAAGATGCCTTTACGCTTCATTGCTTCACAAATGGTCAATATTTAGATCATTGATTGCACATCTGACTTGCTAATCGTAGAAATGTTGTTTATTGATTACATAACTACCTACATATATTTGTTTTGCAATATTTTTTCTTATTTCTCAAGTAATAATTAAAATCAAATCTACTAAGTAGTTACTTGTGTTATATTTCAAATTAATATTATGAATATATTTTATCGAAAAAAATATGTCAAAAGTTCAAGAGCATAATATATAGATAAATTTACTAACACATCGAAATGAATGAATACTTTTATTGGTACTAAGTACATAAATCTTTCTAATATTATTATAAAAACCTGTGGGAACTCTTTGATTTTCCGGGATAAAAATAAGCCTGTCTTTCCAGGTCTTTATCTATACACATGCAAAAATCACGTCAATCCGTTGCACCGTTGCTACAAACCAACAAACCAACAAACAAACACACACTAGCATTTATAATAAGGGTACTGACTAGCGACCCGGCCCGACTTTGCATGGGTAGCTTATTAATATTTTCATAGCGATCTCTATTTTTTCAAAAATAAAACATGCTAACCATGAAAGCTTTTATAAACGTCGTGTCCCAAAAGCTGATCCACGCGTCTGGTGACCCAAGAGCTGGTGCTTATTTCGCTCAACGGTTGAGCCTTGCCGTTCAGCGAGGTAATAGCGCCAGTGTTTTGGGCACAATGCCCATAAATGACCATTTGGACGGCGTATATTTTTTGTAAATTGTTAATATAAATTTTTTAGTGATAAGTTTTTCTGTATGTATAATGTATATACTATATTATATAGTTTTTTTTTGTTGTATTGACCTGTAAATTTATAAATAAACAAAGTTCCTGCTAAGCCCATGTTACTCAGGAATAATATAGCTTTCTACTGGCGAAAGAATTTTTAAAATCGGTTCAGTAGTTAGTTCCAGAGATTACAAACAAACTCATAAACTTTACCTCTTGATAATGTTACTAAGTATAGTTCCTTTTGAAGTACGGTAGGTACCCTAAGGATATTTCTTTATACAATGTACCTAGATACGGAATGGAACACCTCGTGTGTGAATCCGCCTCGCACTTGACCGATTTTTTAAAGCCATAATGTTATTAGACTTATTACCGCTTGTAAGTTGGTATATTATTAAAATCATGGGTATATTTAAAGTAATAACACTCGGTTAAATAGATAGATGACTATTATAATTTATGAGTACAAACAATAATAAAAATCACCTTGAAATTACCCAAGTATAATTTATACTGACATATATTATTATTATTTCAATGTTAAAAGGAAGTTCAATGGTCAAGTAAAACCAGTTTGTACATGACTTTACTAATTACTTACTTAGCTATTAATATATTGTTAAAAAACCGGTCAAGCGCGAGTCAGGCTCGCGCAACAAGGGCTCCGTACTACAGTCGTATTTTTTCGACATTTTGCACGATAATTCAAAAACTATGATGCATAGAAATAAAAATCGGTTTCAGAATGCACAGGTGAAGCCCTTTCATATGATACCCCACTTGATGTAGTTATCTTACTTCGAAAATTGAAACACCAATTTTTAGTTCATGACCACAATTTAATTTTTTTGTGTTATGTAACCACAAATTCACGGTTTTCTTGCTATAAGACCTACCTACCCGCCAAATTTCATGATTCTAGGACAACGGAGAGTACCCTGTAGGTTTCTTGACAGACCGACAGACAGACAGACAACAAAGTGATCCAATAAGGGTTTTTCCTTTTGAGGTATGGAACCCTAAAAATATAAAAAAAGACTTAGTATTATTCAGTTTTTTAGGGTTCCGTACCTCAAAAGAAAAAACGGAACCCTTATAGGATCACTTTGTTGTCTGTCTGTCTGTCTGTCGTTTTTGAATTATCGTGCAAAATGTCGAAAAAATACGATTGTAGTACGGAACCCTCGTTGCGCGAGCCTGACTCGCACTTGGCCGGTTTTTTATAATAAATAATGTTAAGTTGTTAAGTATGTAGATAATATAGTAGGTAGATACATTAAGTTCTAGATAGATTGTCTCGTGTAACTTTTTGTATTAAGAAAGTTTCTGAGGTAAACATTAATTTAGATAGCGGAACAATTAGTAGACTTTTAAATTCGAATACTTTTCGCTGCCCTATTATAATTGGTATTGAAGCTGTGGTGGCCTAGTGGTTAGGACGTCTGCCTTCCAATCGGAGGTCGGGGGTTCGATCCCGGGCACGCACCTCTAACTTTTCGGAGTTATGTGCGTTTTTAAGTAATTAAAATATCACTTGCTTTAACGGTGAAGGAAAACTTCGTGAGGAAACCTGCATGCCTGAGAGTTCTCCATAATGTTCTCAAAGGTGTGTGAAGTCGGACAATCCGCACTTGGCCAGCGTGGTAGACTATGGCCAAAACCCTTCTCACTTTGAGGGGAGACCCGTGCTCTGTAGTGAGCCGGTGATGGGTTGGTCAGGATTATAATTGGAGATTCTTTAGGTTCTATCTGGTTCAATGTAATATTATACTTTACGAAAGATTCCAGGATCAAACTGAATTTTGTTGCCATTGGGAATCTAAATATTTAAAAGGAAAAGGTGACTGACTAACTGACTGACTGATTGACTGATCTATCAACGCACATCTCAAACTACTGGACGGAGCTTATGCTCGCGACTACACAAATTTCAAACCCTTATTTTACTCCTTTAGGGGTTGAGTTTTCAAAAACCCTTTCTTAGCGGATGCCTACGCCACAATAGCTATCTGCATGCCAAATTTCAGCCCAATCGGTCTATTAGTTTGAGCCTGTGCTTTGATAGATCAGTCAGTCAGTCAGTCAGTCAGTCAGTTACCTTTTCCTTCTATGTATATATGGATTATCTTTTTCACAAATCAGCATTATAATCTATGTTAGTGCATCGTTGAGCCAGCTCTTGTAGCTGTAGGTATCAGTTGGACTAGTTACACGCGGGTTTGCGAAACATGTTTTTATAGGGATGTCCTTTATTTTTATCGATTTTGAAAGGTTTTAATGCATTGCGATAAAAATTAATAGCTTTTAGGGTTCCATATCTCCAGAGAATTGAACGGATTGTTTTTGTATTGTGACAAAAATAAACATTAAAATGACTGTAGTATTTTTGACAACCCTATATCAAATATGACAAAAGATAAAAGCATTAAATGGCAGCACAGTACTGACGGTATTTACAAAATTTGTTCTTTTAGGGTTCCGTACCTCAAAAGGAAAACGGAACCCTTATAAATAGAATCTTGAAATTTGGCAGGTAGTATGTCTTATAGCACATTTTAGGGGGAAAATCCGAAAACCGTGAATTTGTGGTTACATCCTGAAAAAAAATTAAAATGTGTTTATGAACAAATATTAGTATTTGCAACTTTCAAAGTAAAATTAATATACCAAGTGGGGTATCATATGACATTCTAAAATAGTAGTTTTTGATTTATCGTAAAAAACGTCAAATAAATACGACTATAGTATGGAACCCTTGGTGCGCGAGTTTGACTCGCATTTGGCCGGTTTTTTTTAAATTGATTACTTTAACCACATTAAACTACGAAACATAACCTTGATATAACCTACCTAAAGGCTTGCGTCACTCATACTTAATATCATAATGTAAATGACGTGACTATTTAGGTACGAGTTTTGCATAAGTAGTGTCTGCGTATCGCCGATAGACAAGCAGACTGGACGAAAATATTAAGCACAATACACACAGAGTGGAGTGGAGCCGAGCGCGGCACCTTTTTTGATGACAATTCAAACTAACCTTTATTTTCTTTGGCACAAAGTATGCGGCGAGAGGCGAGCTGGAGCGCGGCCTAGTAGGGTCTTGGACTGTAGTAATAAAAAATAAAATAAAAAAACCGACTTCCAAAACCACTACGAAGTAAAAAATAACTTTTGTTTTCTACACGTGTATGTTTGTTGAAGTCGGGCGAGCTTTAGGATTTGATTTCTAGTTTCTTTTATTATGCTCGCCCGACTTCATACGGTCCGGTAGTTATAAAATGACGTGAATTTTTGTACAGCGGTAAATTATTTAAAAATATCACTTCGTAACTTTACTTCTTTATAATTTTACAAGACGATGCCTGCAACTTGGTCCGCGTGGTTTCTTTTTTACTTACATTTGTATTTATTTAAAGTATTCTCTTTTTAATGTACTATGTACTTTTTTTCCTGTGGGAACTCTTTGATTTTTCGGGATATAAAGAAGCCTATGTCTTTCCCCGGGATTCAAGCTATCTCTGTACCAAATTTCATCAAAATCGGTTGAACGGATGGGCCGTGAATGTCTTGCAGACAGACAGACACACTTTCGCATTTACAATATTAGTATGGATAGTGAAGTATGTATGGATATTGAGATATGTAGATTATTAATTAGTATGTAGACTTTTAGTAGGAGATAGCATATTTTGTAGAGCGTTGTCCCTGTCGTTGAGACCGTCATATTGGTATGAGTGACAGAGACAACGCTCTACAAAGCCGAAATGTCATTCTAAAGGCCGATGTACCTTCTTTCGGTCGCGTACTGTAGATATATTTTAATGTAGATAACGGGTACATACCACGATTAATTTGATGTTTTTATTTCCGATATTTCAATCCAAGTGTCATTAGTGTAGATAATCCTCCAAAATCATTAGATCAGTAGATATACAGCCGCGCACTCAGAGTCGCTTAATCGTTACTGAAGATTGAGTTAAACGAGACAGAGCTATATATCTCTTACATAAATCTGTCTCGTTTTTACTCAATCTTAAGTAACGATTAGCGACTCTGAGTACGGCTGTTAGATTATCAGATCGACTTATGGCATTTAGGTTATCAACCTTTCGCTTTTCGTGGTGATGCCATTTAACTCTTGCAGCATTGATGTCAGCATTGCGTCAGACCCTACTTGAAGTTTGGTATAGTATGAAATAAACAGGATTTTTTTAAAAACGTGAAGCAAAAAAGCATAAAGTACTTAATTATTATTGGTTTTTAGGGTTCCGTACCTAAAAAGAAAAAAAGGAACCCTTAAAGGATCACTTCGTTGTCTGTGTCCGTCAAGAAAACCTATAGTCGCGATGGCAATCGAAGTATTAGGCGGTGGGACGCCCCGCACACCCGCACAACAGTCGTGCTCGCCCGCCTCGGGTTAGACCGGGGACTGTGCGGGTGTGCGGGGCGTTCCCTCCCCGATTGCTATCTCGACCTGTCGCGTACTATACTTAGCTATATTGTTATTGCAGTCAAGTTTTTTTCTTATTCAGATACACCCTTAGCCCTTGCCCTTGAGTTAGCCCTTGACTGCAATCTCACCTGGTGGTAAGTGATGATGCAGTCTAAGATGGAAGCGGGCTAACCTGGAAAGGGTATAGCTTTTTATTAACCCCATCAGGTCGGCCAAATAAAAGAATAGGTCGACACACATATCTGCGATTCAATCCGCGCGGCAAGAAACAGAGGGTAATAGAAAAACATCGTAGCAAATAATGTCATTTCTCGTTCAAAGAGCTACATTGTAATATGAGCCTTTCAAAGTAGTTTCGATAACTGCAAAGTGTCGCTAATTTTTCACGCTATTGCCCATGGGAGGCATATATTTGTTTCCTTTTCGGCACCGCCCGAAATCAAATCTAGGTAGGTAAATTTATGGGCGGTCGGCTTGCGCCCCCTAGGACTTTGCGCCCGGGTGCACCGCACCCCTTGAACCCCCGGGTAAAGACGGCCCTGGATTGATCATGATGCTCACCACTGCTTGAACATGTTGTCGGTCTGTTTATCTCGAGTGGTGTTATCGGTGTTATCGAATGCATCAATAAAACGTGACGAAGTGAACGTCTTACTCATGTCATATCAAACTCTGGGAAGTAGGTATTGTACTTACGTGTTAAAAATATAATAATAATATTATTATATTTTATTATTATTATATTTTTAACACGTAAGTATAATGTGTTAAAAATATAGTCATTAATAAATAATAATAGACCATGTCGGATTACAGGGGGTGCCGGATTAGACAGGGGTCAGATTACCGGGAGTCCACTGCAGTCTGTACTACATAATATGATAATAGTTCAGAATTCAGATACTAATGTAATACCATGACGTAAGAAAATAACCTCAAGGAAAATTATCGAGATATCATTGTTTACCCGAAATACTCGAAGGTTCGGTAATAAATGGAACAAACACAATTTAATCTAGGTTATTGAGGTATGAGGTGATTAATAAACAAACAAACTAAGTGGATACAAGGGCGTATGATTTAGGTGTCGAATATTTTGTAAATGGATCATTGTTTTGGGGAACTTTGTGTGTTTTAATAGTGATAATGATGTGAATCAGTTAATATGTACATACATAGTTATTGGAACTTTATCTACTTATAGGTTTTTTTATATTTTTTTATTCAGATACAAGTTAGCCCTTGACTGCAATCTCACCTGGTGGTAAGTGATGATGCAGTCTAAGATGATAGCGGGCTAACCTGGAAGGGGTATGGCAGTTTTTATTAAACCATACCCCTTTGGTTTCTACACGGCATCGTACCGGAACGCTAAATCGCTTGGCGGCACGGCTTTGCCGGTAGGGTGGTAACTAGCCACGGCCGAAGCCTCCCACTAGACCAGACCAGAAATTTAGAAATTATAAAATTCCTGCCAGGAATCGAACCCGGGACCTCCCACTATTAAGACCACAGCGCTCACCACTGCGCCAGGGAGGTCGTCAGGTATTTATGTATGTGCAGTTAATTAGCGTGGAATGGTGTTAATGTGTTAGCATAATAATCAGAATAAATAAAATAAATAAATAAAAGTTCATTGAGTCATTTAGCTCACAAAACAAGAGAAACCATATAACCAAATGTTAAAAATTACAAGATTAAGCTAGGTAAACTTAAAACTAAGAGCTTGAAAGTACTAAAAAAACAAATATTTATATTTGTCTAGTATGTATTTATATTTTTCTGGTGGGAGGCTTTGGCCGTGGCTAGATACCAGCCTACCGGCAAAGCCGTGCCGCCGAGCGATTTAGCGTTCCGATGCGAGGCCGTGTAAAAACTAAAGGGGCATGTGTTTAATAAAAACTGCCATCCCCCTTCCAGGTTAGCCCGCTTCCATCTTAGACTGCATCATCACTTACCTCCAGGTGAGATTGCAGTCAAGGGCCAACTGCTTGGTTCAAGTCAAAATCTACGTACTTTGGCCAACCAAGCCGTTTGAGTCTCGGAACCTCTTTAGGGTAGCAAATGACTTTGAAGTTTTGATTCAATCGTCCAGTATATCGTCTGTTTGTCAGTCTTGCGGTATTGGTCACGATGAGTGGACGTGGTAGTGAAATTTTAGTGATTTTAGTGATCATTAGTGATTTTTGTGAAACAACAGTAGTTCTTTAGTGTATCGAATATATTTTTGGTAGGTAACTTACCCTTGTAGTCTATACCTACTCACGGAATTCTAGTTTTTAGGGTTCCGTACGTCAAAGGGAAAAACGGAACCCTTATAGGATCACTTTGTTGTCTGTCTGTCTGTCAAGAAACCTACAGGGTACTTCCTGTTGACCTAGAATCATGAAATTTGGCAGGTAGGTACATCTTATAGCTGACATTTGGGGAAAAATCTGAAAACCGTGAATTTGTGGTTACATCACACAAAAATAATTAAATTGTGGTCATAAATTAATAATTAGTATTTTCAATTATCAAAGTAAGATAACTATATCAAGTGGGGTATCATATGAAAGGTCCTCATCTGTACATTCTAAAACAGACTTTTATTTATTTTTATGCATCATAGTTTTTGAATTGACGTGCAAAATGTCGGAAAAATACGACTGTAGTACGGAACCCTCATTGCGCGAGCCTGACTCGCACTTGGCCGGTTTTTTTTTTAATTTGATAAGGTAGCTCTTGACTGCAATCTCACCTGGTGCTACCTATAACTGAAGTGACGATGCACTCTGATGGAACTGTTCAATGAAACCCTACCTTTGTAGGTAATAAAATAAACTAGATGATGCCCACGACTTCGTCCTTGTGGATTTAGGTTTTTTTTCGTTTTTTTAAATCCCAAGGGATCTCCGTCCGTCAGCGGGCTGTATCTCGTGAACTGTAATAGATCATCATCATCATCATGATCAACCCATCACCGGCTCACTACAGAGCGCGGGTCTCCTCTCAAAGTGAGAAGGGTTTTTGGCCATAGTCTACCACGCTGGCCATGTGCAGATTGGTAGACTTCACACACCTTTGAGAACATTTTACATACCTACTGTAATAGATAGAGACTTAAAATTATCACTTAATGTGTATTTTTATTGCCGCTTTAACAATAAATACTAAAATTTGCCCGTGAAAATTTAAAAAATTTTTTATTTGTTCTACGATGGTACGGAACCATTCGTGTGTGAGTCCGACTCGCACTTGACTGATTTTTAAAATTCGTTGGAATTTCCAAAATCCTTTCTTTGCACCATTAGTTTGCTCAAGAAATACTTAGGTATTTACTTTAGGTCCACCGGCTAAGGGTGTGCGTTGTCTGTCAGTCAGTCAGTAAGTTTGCAGTCAGTGACGGTTCCGGTTATACGGTAATTTTTTATATTACATACTAGCTTATGCTCGCGACTTCGTCCGCGTGGACTACACAAACTTCAAACCCCTATTTCACCCCGGCCCCGTAGGGGTTAAATTTTCAAAAATCCTACGTCACAATAGCTATCTGCATGTCAAATTTCAGCCCGATCCTTCCAGTTGTTTGAGCTGTGCGTTGATAGATCAGTCAGTCAGTCAGTCAGTCACCTTTTCCTTTTATATATTTAGATGTTTAGTTACAATATCAAAATTAAAATGCATTATAATTATAAACCATTAATTAAACGTTAAAATAAATAATGAATAATATAATATAGCAAAAATAAACATAACAAAATTAATACTAACCGGCAATTATTGTAAAATGTTCTCTATTATAATCGAATTAAGAACTATTAAGTCTCAGTTGTTATCGCGGCCTCGATGATGTCATCGGGACAAGGTCGCTACCATTGATATAAGAGTACCAAAGATAATATGCATTTCCATAAAATCTAATGTTTAGCACCTAAAAGTCAAAATCGAGTAAAAAAAATATAACGCGTAGAATTTAACTCCTCACGCGCCATTTTATTTTTTTTGTGTCAAATTTCATATCAAAAATCATGTTTTAGTCCTTATTTTAAAGGTGAACCGTAGGTATTTTTGACATGAATGCGAGATTTATTGTATGTGGTATAAGTCCGGCAAATTGCTATTGCGCTGGAACCATGTCTCATTAACGTCGAAATCATTCATCATCTGATATCATCATCCCCCGCCAATATTTTACGATTTTGATTCATGCAAAACCTTGTAGGTATAATATATGCGTACCTACTCTTGAGCCTGAATAATTCTCTTATTCTTCTTTTTTTCTTTATGGCTCTCTGTACTGCGGTTTTGTAGTCCGCAATAATTCCGTGTGGTGGAAGTTTACTTAATTGTTAATAATAATAATAAACAACTTTATTGTTAACAAAATTACAGACAGTAAGAATACAGGATACACTAAAAAACAAAGGGCGACTTTATCACTTTTAGCATCACTAAAGTGATCTCTTCCAGATGACCCTTACTCAAGAACTTAGTTGCCAGGCAACTGTCATCAGCGAGTAGTGGTGGAATGCCTCTACAAGAGGTATATCATTGGTTGTCGCGTATTACGTGTGTGAATAATAATTAAGTTATGAACTTGTTTAGCTGGTGACCTCAGTAGGTCATGGCGGTACCAAGTTTTTGGTAATGTTACTTATCTACTTTCATTCCTTCTGTTATAAGTACCTATCGAATGTAACCTATTCCTGCAGTAGGTAGGTACTTTAGGAGCAGCCTAAGAGAATTTTTGGAAATCTGTATTAATATATAAAATGCAAAGTCCTGACTGACTGACTGACATATATATCAACGCACAGCCTAAACCGCTGGTCTTAGAGACATGAAATTTTGAGGGTGTGTTCTTTGTAAAGAGTAGGTATCCACTAAGAAAGGATTTTTCGAAATTCTACCCCTAAGTGGGTTAAATAGGGGATGAAAGTTTGTACGAAAGTACGTCATTTTTCAAGTTATTTGGATGAAAATTGGTATTTGGGTTTTTGGTCACAAATGAAGAAATGCGTGTTCCAGGATTTTTGGAAATTCAACCCCCACCTCTATTTTCTTAATTCCACCCGAGCGAAGCCGGGGCGGGTCAGCTTGTTAGTTCATATTTTTTCGGACGGAAGTAACAACGAGTAAAGGAATTGGTTTTGCGTGGATTTAGGTTTTTAAAAATACCATGGGAACTCTTTGATTTTCCGGGATCAAAAGTAGCCTGTGTCCCCGGAATGTAAGCTATCTCTATACCTCACCAAATCGGATAAACGGTTTATTAAAAACTGCCATACCATACGCTTCCATCGTCAGTTACCACCAGGTGAGATTGCAGTCAAGGGCTAACTTGTATCTGAATAAAGTAAAATAAACCTAAAAACCGAACTATAAGATCGAATACAAAAGCCTAGTGGAAGTAGACATAAATAAAACGTGGGAAGGTTTTTGAGGCATACATAATATAAATGACGTAATGTTAGGTCTTTAGGTACTGACTCACTCTAACGCTAGGCATTCAGACATGTGTAGACAGCGGTTGACTTATGACCTCATTCTGACCTCAATATTATCTTTAACCACATTACAACCAATAAATATTACAACATCGGCCCGCTTCCATCTTAGACTGCATCATAACTTACCATCAGGTGAGATTGCAGTCAAGGACTAACTTGTATCTGAATAAAATAAAATAAAAACCTAAAAACCGAACTAAGTATAAGATCGAATACAAAATCCTAGTGGAAGTAGATAGACATAAAGAAAACGTGGGAAGGTTTTTGAGGCATACATTATACATAATATAAATGACGTAAGGTCACGTAAGGGACGTGAGGTCTTTAGGTATTGAGTCACTCTAACGCGAGGCATTCAGACAACATGACGTGTAGACAGCGGTTGACTTATGACCTCATTCTGACCTCAATATCATTTTAAACCAATAAATATTACAACATCGTGCATATTATTAGTTCATCAGTTTAATTTTGGTGATTACCTACTAATTTTATAACAAAGGATTTGTAATTGAGCGTCAATAGCTCAACGGTTGAGGAGCGGTTGATTGTCGTTCCTACTCCTAGCACAAGCTTTACGCTTAGTTGGAGGGGAAAGGGGAATATTAGTCCTGATTAGCATGGCTAGGTAATATTCTTTAAAAAAAAGGATTTCTAATTTTATCGATCGGCTGACCTGCCCTTCGAGATTATTCCAAGAAGCTTCATATTCACTAACTCAGTGTCTAACACTGAATTATAGCCACCGAGCTCATTTGACATTGGTTGATTCTACATTGCAGATTCACTGAGTGACAATAAAATTATTTTCGTAGAAATCCTTCAGTGGTTTAAAAATAAATGTTAAATGAGATCGGTGGGATAAGATAAGAGAAGTAGAGAAAGAGGTCGTTAATCTCGAAAATAATGTAGGTACTGCTTATCTGTAAACTGTAAGCTGTGATAGCCTAGTGATTAGGACGTCCGCCTTCTAATCGGAGGTCGGGGGTTCGATCCCGGGCACGCACCTTTAACTTTCCGGAGCTATGTGCGTTTTAATTAATTAAATATCACATTCTTTAACGGTAAAGGAAAACATCGTGAGGAAACCTGCATGCCGAAGAGTTCTCCATAATGTTCTCAAAGGTGTGTGAAGTCTACCAATCCGCACATGGCAAGCGTGGTAGACTATGGTCAAACCCTTTCTCACTCTGAGGGGAGACCCGTGCTCTGTAGTGAGCCGGTGATGGGTTGATCATAATGACGATGATGACTGCTTATCTTATTCTTTACTCACATATTTGTGTTTTTTGCCCCCACAGTTTCGATCAGAACCTGGTGTGAAATCCGAAGACCAAGACATAGCAAAGACAATCTGAAATCCCGACTCCATACGAACGAACGACATAATAATTATAGTAAACAATAATATAACAAGCCTTAACTCCCAAACATGTGTTCATAATAAATGTAAACATTAACCACGAATACAAAAGAAAAAGAACAACTGAGTTTGAACTTTGAAGGTTATATGTTTATAATTTACGAGTTAAATTTTTGAATATAAGAAAAAAAATTGTTTCTGAACGCATCCGTGATAAAGATAACAAAAGAAAACATTGATAGTGAAGGTAATAATAATGGAAATCTGAAATTCGAATTTCGAGCGCGCGCGCACGAGCGAGACGGGCGAATAAAGACAGAGAGCTGCGTCCAAAAATAGTGCGTTCAGAAATAGAACTGAAAAAAATGTCCGGCCCAGACTCAGTAGAGGCGAACGAAGCGGCGGTCGCGAACGCCGCATGGTGGGAAACACCATGGAAAACTATGGCTGACCTAGCCGAAGCGGTTGACGACCTTATATGCAGCTTCGATTATATGGACACAGCCATGGACAACCTAGTAATGCTTATATTTATCTGGGTACTGATCTCTATAATCATCCTTGGAGTCGCGAAATGGGCTTACGGAAGATTCAGCGGCATCAAGAAGCCAGTCGAAGAAAAAGTCGACAAACCAAAAGTAACAACAGAAGAAAAGAAGATGGCTAACGAAATTATCACAAGCGCTGACAGTGTTTTGGCTACCACAGCCAAGGTTACATCCAAATCTACCTTCAAGCCATCTAAACCCACAAGCTTCGTACCAGCAACGCCTCCGAATAAGAAACGGCTAGGTCGCATGTCCCCAGGGCCTGAAGCGTTAAGCTTGAAGAAACACCAGAGCATCATCATCCCGACATGTACTGGTCCAGATGCAGCGAGCGTACAGTGGGTTAACGAAACATTGATGTGGTTATATAATGATCTTGTTATTGTGAATGAACTTGTGCAGCAATGGATTGTGTCTATGAACGAGTTCTCCAAGAAATCAGTCGAGGAGGTGAGATGACCTATTTACTATTACTTTTCTGTATCTTTTAAAATGTCTTGATAGTCGGTAAATTTCGCCAAATTTGTAGGTATACTACTTTACTGAACTATTTGGTTTATTACTATTAGTTCTTCTCCTTTAAAAAACCCTGAAAATATTTACTTGTGTGGTTGATGGTAGGTATAAGTTTGACAGATAATTAAGTGGGTTGACCATCAAGATTGAAGCTTTTATTTTATCTGTGTTGGGGTGTTACAGTTGCATCTTTCTACGAATTTTTTTTTTTGCGTTTTTTTTTCGTACTTGTATTTGCTTTTCTAATGAAAATATTACAATGAAACTTAAAGCTGCCGGTACCAAGAGTACTGGCTGCATTTCCGCGCTGGACAGCCAGGCTGATCCGTTGCGCAAAAAATGAGCCAGCCCTTCTGTCACCCGATGAGGCTATTAATCGCGGTGAAATGTCTCGTAAAAAAATTTCTGCACTAAGACTCCATGGCCCTAGGGTCTCCACGGTCTCTCTCTTTTACAATTGGTTATATTTAGATTTAGTGCGAATTTTAGCCAATATAGCAATAGTGTTGAAATAAATTGAGTTAATATTGCGAAAATCGTGCATTTCAGCCAATTGCGAATAACGTATTGATTGAAAGTGATTGGCTGTAGGTATTCAAAATGTTCTTGCTGAAAGCGAATTTTAGCCAACCATAAGGAAGATACAGTACACAGCCAAAAGTGATGAACATCGACCTTTAGAAGGAGATTTGTAGACCACTGTCACGGTCGTTGAGACCGACAAAACGTCATATGGGTATGAGTGACAGAGACAACGCTCTACAAACCTGAAATGTCATTCAAGTCATCACTTTCGGCCGCGTACTGTAGCCAAGAGCGTTAGTCATTATCGGGAGACATGTCTTATCAAACGTTGGATACTTGTGATAGACACATTCTGTCATCCGATATCTAAGGCCGGCCATACACGGACTGCTCGAGCGGTTAGCCAGTGATCAACATACACGGACCGCTCGAGCAGTCAGAGTCAACAGTTAGCTTAACTGCTCGATGGCAGCTTCAAGCTTCAAGCAATTTCAATGCGGGTGGAAAGCGTGCGCGACGTGGAGTGAGGAGCGCGCGCGGAGGTAACTGCGCGAGAGCGGTCGACAGCTCGAGCAGTCAGTGTATGCCTGGCGACTGCTTGACCGCCCAACCGCCCGAAGCAGTTGCAACTGCTTGAGCGGTTCGTGTATGTACGTACGTAGAAGTCTGTAGTTCAATATGCAGTCGCAGCTTGAAGCAGTCCATCCTGACTGCTTCAAGCTGTCCGTGTATGGCTGGTCTTAGTAGGCTGTAATGGGAGTACCATATGACAATACTTACGGGATACTTACGCACACCTGTCCTGCAAGATTTTACCCGCCGTCGCCTAACAGATTTCAATTTCAATTTCAAAGCCTTTATTTATTCCTAACAGATTAGAATAGGTATATTATTTTCATATGTTATTTTGCCAGTGATGACATATGAGCTATGAGTTATTTTGTGTGATCAAATCAGAAATGAGGAGATCCGTAGGAGAACTAGAGTAACCGACATAGCTCAACGGGTTGCGAAGCTGAAGTGGCAATGGGCAGGGCACACAGTTCGTACAACCGATAGACGTTGGGGTCCCAAGGTGCTGGAATGGCGACCTCGCACCGGAAGACACAGTGTTGGAAGACCCTCCACTAGGTGGACGGACGACATCAGACGAGTCGCAGGGAGCCGCTGGATTCAGGCGGCGGTGTGGAAGTCACTACTAGAGACCTATGTCCAGCAGTGGACGTCTATCGGTTGATGATGATGATGATGATATTATTTTCATACAATTAAACCTTTACAAGTGCTTTTGATTCGTCAAAATAATTTAAAATTGCACTGGTTCGGAATGCCGTTTTCATATGTAGTTCGCTCGATCAATATTGAGCAATTAACTAAAGCTGCTCGAGTCTCAAGGGTGAGCGGCGCGGCGACGGCGAGCTACAGGAATTGATGGGCTGGAATAAAAACTGGTTCAAGTACATTCACGATTATAGATATAGAGTAGGTATATGGTACCTAACCCTATTCAGTGGAGCGGAAATTAGAACTTACTTCTTCCGAGACGATTGTAAAAAGAAAAAGTTCAACTCTTATTTAAGTAAATAAATGATACCTGTACCTTCCTATAAACGATTTATTTGAATATTTTGGCTATTGGGTTACCTATACTTATAATAAAGTTAATTAAGACAAAAAATAAAAAAGATTTAAAATACTAAACTGAATGCCTGCGACGTGATCTACTTACCTACGGATTTAGGAATTTTTATTATTAAGTTGATTTTCCGGGACAAAAGTACCCTAGACCGTCCCCGTACAAAAAGTAGCCTATGTCACTCTCCAGGCTATAATCTATCTCCATTCCAAATTTCATCCAAATCCGTTCAGCCGTTTTTGCGTGATTGAGTAAACATCCAAACATCCAAACATCCACACTTTCACATTTATAAATTATAATATTAGTAGGATAACAGATATGGATTAGAAAACCTACAAAAATAGTTGCATTCTATCTTATCATCTTTCCAAATAGCTAAAGTACGAGGCAAAAAGTAATGTACATCGGCCTTTAGAATGACATTTCGGCTTTGTAGAGCGTTGTCCTGACGTTTTGTCGGTCTCAACGACTGAGACAATGCTTTACAAATCTGCTATCTCCTCCTAAAGGTCGATGTACATTACTATCGGCCGCTCACTGTACCTACTTTTTAGATATGGGTATAGGTACCAAGGGGCATACCTACATGCCCATTAGTTAGAAACTACTGGTATAGCTAATGTTGAAACAGCCATAAAACTTATCAGACACGCTTCACTGCAATCGGTTTATAGGCCTGACTCATGGTCGCGCATTGAAATTATTTTACATACCTTCTTATGGTTTACATAGTTTCTTTAATAGCTTAATAAATTTTAACTATCGAACCTATAGCTAGTCCTAGTTTATTAGAAACACTAGTTGATGCCCGCGACTTCGTACGCGTGTATTTAGGTTTTTAAAAATCCCGTAGGAACTCTTTGATTTTCCGGTATAAAAAGTACCCTATGTCCCTTTCCAGGTCTTAAACTATACCCATCCAAAAAATCACGTCGATCCGTTGCTCCATTGCGACTTGATTGAGGGACAAACCAACAAACAAACACACAATGATTAGCTTTTCCCTGCGACTTTGTCCGGGTGGACTACACAAACTGTAAACCTATATTTTACGTCTTTAGGAGTTGGATTAAAAAAAAATTCTTTCTTAGCGGATGCCTACAGCTACGTCCTATCTGCATGCCAAATTTAAGCCCGATCCGATAAATAATGCTGTTGTTTTTGATGATCGATATAAATGACAAGATATGGTCATGCGAACAAAATTTTTCACGGTTTAGAAACCAAATAAATCAGCGCCACCTCTTAGATAACCCGTTTGAAATCCAGACGTCACTGAGGTTACATTGGTGGTATAGCACCAATGAGTCGGTGCCATTTTGTTTGTTCAATAACCCTGTCCATACGAAGTAATATATCAATGATTACAATGCAATGATAAAGAACCTTTTCAAGACAAGCAAATTCACACAACTGGGCATCTAAAAATACCCACCTTTGTTTCGCGTTGAAGACCAGGCTATTGTCTTTCAAAAGGACACTTCTACGGACGTTGTGCTGTCACAGCAAAATTCGAAAATGAGGCAGTGGTCCGACCGCCGCGCCGCGCCGGCGAGAAAACGACTAACTATCGGCGATTTTCTCTCCCAAGAAACGCACAATAAATATACATTCCGTGTAAACGAAAGAGATGCACATACCTATCAAAAGTTGCTCTCTGACTGTTCACACTGCCGGCGACGACTCGCTTTACTAGTTTTGTCGCTGAACGACGAGCTTTAAAAAATAAACTCGCTTCTAACTAAACTTCAGCGATGCTCGCTCGCTTGAACACGTGTAACGCGATCGCAGGACGTAGCGAGTAGCGACCGCAGGCGAATGGCGCGAGTAATCGCTTGTCGCACTTGCACACTCACTTATAGTCCGGCGACAAAACTATCGAAACTACACACTCGCTTCCCGCTGAACGCCAACTCGTTTAAGTTTCTAGTTCTACTCGTTTCTCGTTCATTGTCGGCGGCTTCGGCGCGGTGGAACCACTGCCTAATGCGTTGTTTTTAATTGATGCAGGAAAAGCCAGCCACCAAGCAAGCGATACGCAGCACCACACAAATCCAAAAACACACTCGACGCACGTCTCGCCCCGATACCATGGACTTCCGCAAAGTAACACCTGCTTTTATACAATTATTTAATTTAATTTATTTTATTTTGTAGAGACAAACAGTTACAGTTAGATAAATAGATAGTATATATATAATGTTATTTTATTCTTGAGTGGATTCGGGGAATGAAACCAAGACTTAATTGCGTTTCTATACAATTATAGAAACAACATTTAAAGCCTTTATTTACGGTTTTAACAAATCTTTTCTAATTATAAACACAAAATATTCGTTTTCTTCAAAACACCGACAAAACTTCAGATTCAATTGACACAACTGTCAGTAGTGACATTTCTTTTTTCTTTTTTTTTTAATTTATTTTAAGGATAACAGTCCTTTAAGGCCTTAGTGACATTTGACAAGCTAAGTCCACAGACTTCAGGATATGTCTTTTATGCACCAAAGATAAAGTAATAAATTAAAGAAAAGCACTGAATAGGTGTCCATGGGTAAAGTGGTTTTCTTTACATATTATATATAAAAACACTTAAACCAAAGCAGTCTCCAATGAGAAATTAACACTTATAATAAAAATTATGTACACAACATACGGGCATAGTACGCGTATGAAAACTAGGCACAGAGTATTTAAAACTAACTAGGTAGATAAACTTATGGAACACAGAACTAAAATCGACTAAGGTATAAACTATAACTAGGCAGAATTTGATATTACATCCTTAATTGCTAATTTATACCTATGGAGAGAGAGATGAAAAATATCATTTTTCGCGAATAGATGATTAGCTTGGTTGCAACTTCGTCGTATGAATGTGTTATCTGCATTCTGCATGTTTTGTCTTACTTGGTGCAATATGAAACAGTTTCCGATGCCGAGAGTTAACCCGTGGGCACCTTAAAGATATTTTTGATAGCAGATATTATGGTGAGTCAACGCCGTTGTTCAGTACCCGTAGTACAAGATTTTACGTCTCACCAAACCAAACCAAATTCGAGAGTCGAAATACTTCCGCGTTACAGTAAAATGGACCTAAACCGCCTTTAATTGAAGTCAAATATTCAATGCCACTGATTTTAATTTCGCAATGTTTCCGCTTGGAGCGCTGGCTGTAGAAGTGTAGACAAACTTGAGCTTTAAAACAAGGCATTTAACATCCAGTTTACTGTAACGCGGAAGTATTTCGACTCTCGAATTTGGTTTGGTTTGGTGAGACGTAAAATCTTGTACTACGGGTACAGAAGCTTAAATAAAAGGATTTGATCTCTTTGAACACGTCTGTCATTTCTTACATCTTCTATGCAACTCTGTTAATTTCAATTTTCGTCTGCGTGGACTACATAAATTTCGAACCCCCATCTAATCCACTTAGGGGTGGTATTTAGAAAAATCATTTCTCAGTACATACTTACTCTTTACAAAGAACACACCCTCCAAATTTCATGTCTCTAAGACCAGCGGTTTAGGCTGTGTGTTGAAATATCAGTATCAGTCAGTCTGACAGTCAGCACTTTGAATTTTATATATTCAGATTTAAAAACCCGGTCAAGTGCAAGTCGGACTTGCACACGAAGGGTTCCGTACCATCGTATAGTTGTTGCATTTGACGAGGGCGAGTGTGTCATGGTTGTGTGTAGGTCGTATCGGAATAAATGTGTGCGACATCGCGCGCTTGCTTGCGACTGATTGGTCCGACATGCACGCAACTCGCCTTCGTGAATTGCAAGAACTGTACACGAAATGACACTTTTATTCATGGCGGCCATTTTGAATTTTTTATTTGTTGCTATAGCACATTCTGGTAAAATTTCAACTACCTACTACGGTTCACGAGATACAACCCGCTTAGAGACAGAGATAGTCTAACTGAAAACTGAGGCGGAAGAAAAGGCTATTCTTCTAAGGTCTTTCAAAGGGAAACTTCTATGGACGTGGCGCTATCACAGCAAAATTTGCATATTGGGGTTTTTAGGGTTCCGTGTCTCCAGAGAAAAACCCTTTAGGATCACTTCGTTGTCTGTCTCTGGAGACCCGTCAAGGGAATCGAAACCTATAGGGTTATTCCCATTGAGCTAGAATCATGAAATTTGGCAGGAAGCTATGTCTTATAGCACAAGTGATGGTAAAAATCAGAAAACCATGAATTAGAGGTTACATCATTTAAAAAAAATGTTACTTCTTGTATGATGGTATGGAACCCTTCGTGTGCGAGTCCTACTCGCACTTGACTGATTTTTAGTTTCATATCAAAATGAGATTCATACATAATAATATTATGTAGGTTGGGTCCAATATATTATGTAGATCATAATAATTTGGTTTTCGTAGCATGGCGTGAGCGAAGCGAGCTTTTATCAAAAGCAATAATAATTGATAACAATGATAATATTATCTCAAATAGTCCAATTAACGTTATCGATGTATAAATAGTGCTTGATGGTAAATAAACAAAACGACTGTTCAAGCTTAGTAACAAATTACAAACTATTGTCGGTGAAATTTGGCAACCATACAAACGGCCCGTCAGAGCTGCTCAAAATTTCATTGACCTGCAGACAATTTTAGAACTCTTGTCGAGTGTGTATAATGCTTATATTTGTGTGAGGAATCCGGGAAGATTGAGTAATGTCAAACGGATTCTGATGTCAAATTGGTGGAAGAGTCGATGTGATGATGCAAGATGTTTGGACTGTGGGGCGTCAATCCCACTGCCAAAGTTCTTGCGTTCTGAGCACTGCCACAGTTTTTTTTATTCAGATACAAGTTAGCCCTTGACTGCAATCTCACCTGGTGGTAAGTGATGATGCAGTCTCAGATGGAAGCGGGCTAACCTAGAAGTGCTATGGCAGTTTTTATTAAACTCACACCCCTTTGGCACCCAGCAATGCACAGGGCTGCAATGACTTGTATAGTATGGTATAATAACATTGTAAATTGAAAAATTAAAAAGAGCAACCGCCGAGTTTCTTGCTGGTTCTTCTCGGTAGAAACGGCATTCCGAATCAGTGGTAAATTAAAACTACCTGACGATTCAAAAGCACTTGTAAAAGTTTACTTGAATAAAATATATTCTATTCTATTCTATTTTGGTTTCTACACGGCATCTTACCGGAACGGTAAATCGCTTGGTGGCATGGCTTCGCCGGTAGGGTGGTAACTAGCCACGGCCGAACCAGACAGCAGAAATTTAGAAATTATAAAATTTCAAAGCCGGGAATCGAACCCGGGACCTCCCACTAAGACCACAGCGCCAACACTGCACCAGGGAGGTTGTCAATAAGTTCACGACAGTGATGAAACTTGTAACAAAACGTCGAGGCTTCACCTTCATTGGTACTTCCAATCCAATCCAATCCAATCCATCAGCCTGTTTACGTCCACGGCTGTACCTAGGTCTTTTTAATAGCGCGTCACTAAACACGGTCCTCCGCCTTCCTCATCCATCCGCTCCCCACCCTCTTCTTCAGGTCATCGGTCCAGCGAGCTGGAGGTCGTCCCACACTTCGCTTACCGGTACGCGGTTTCCACTCCAGAAGACGTCTGCCCCATCGGCCGTCGCTCGGTTCTGCGACATTGGTACTTATTAGGCATTTGGTAGGCGTCAAATTTACCCGTCAAATATGCGGGTCTTACTTTGAAAGTTGTAAATATACTAATTATTTGTTCATGAACACATTTTTTTTGAGATACGGAACCCTAAAAATAATAATAATAAGAACCTTAGTAGTCAGAATTGAGAACACTAGAATGTCTAGCGTCTAATAGTTACGTAGGTAAGCATATTAAGACGATTTATGCTTGAAAGAGTAGATACTCCTATATTTACATCAGCGAATGTGTTATGATAATTTTAGTCTTTAGTGATTCATTCATAATTCCAGATATCTGGCTTCTAAACTGAACAAGTAAACATCTGCTAGGTATGTCGGACAGAACCTGGCGATACTCAAACTCAAATTATTTATTCAGAATAGGTAAAATTTTACGCTTCCTGATTGTACATTTTGTTTTTAAAGATGATATTATAGTGAGATGATATACTTTGCGGGAAGTCCATTACTAACAAGAAGCTCAAATAAATACATCCCTACCCATATTTAGAGCCTCAATAGCTCAACGGGTAAAGGAGTAGACTGAAAACCGAAAGGTTGACGGTTCAAACCCCGCTCGTTGCACTATTGTCGTACCTACTCCTAGCACAAGCTTGACGCTTAGTTGGAGAGGAAAGTGGGAATATTAGTCATTTAACATGACTAATATTCTTATTAAAAAAAAAAAAAAATTGCATGTCTGAATGTCATAGTCATCAGCTGATGCCTATAATTTTAGCTAATTACTACAGAGTGGCCTTGTGATGTGAGTTCGCCGCCCCGTCACGCATGCCCATTTTGCTGTCACGCCTACATGTCTAGATTGTCTAGGAGTCGGTTTCAAGGTTTTAGGTTCGTCCTTAGGCATCTCTACAGCTTCACTACATAGTATATAACAAAGTCGCTTCCCGCTGTCTTTCCCTATGTATGCCTAGATCTTTAAAACTACGCAACGGATTTTGATGCGGTTTTTTTTTAGAGTTATCACTTCGTTATCTTAGAGTTAGAGTTATCTTGTATCCAAGAGGAAGGTTTATATGTATAACTAGCTTATGCTTGCGACTTCGTCCGCGTGGACTACACAAATTTCAAACACCTAGGTATTTCACCATTTGAATTTTCATAAATCCTTATTTAGCGAATGCCTACGTCATAATGGCTATCTGCATGCCCAGCCTGATACCTTCAATAGTTTGAGCTGTGCGTTGATAGATCAGTCAGTCAGTCAGTCAGTCACCTTTTCCTTATATATATTTAGATACACGCATAATAATATAGTAGAGAAACACTGATAATTTTAGAGGTTTCTAATGGGATGTCGAAAATAAACACATTTTTTTGCGCTTACATTGCAAACGCTGGCTGAACCCTACGAGATAGATCAAAATAATGTACTACATTATTGTACACCTTAGAAAGGTCTACAAAAAAGTCCACGATGGTATATACCTATCTCTAAGGGATGACCCACAATAACCATTTTTTATCCTTTATTTTTTACGAGAAATACTGGCTTATTTACGAAGTGATTTTAGTATATTTAGTATCAGCATTGCACCCGTGCGAAGGCGGGGCGGGTCGCTAGCGTATGATAAATCTAAATATATAAAAGGAAAAGGTGACTGACTGACTGACTGACTGATCTATCAACGCACAGCTCAAACTACTGGACGGATCGGGCTGAAATTTGGCATGCAGATAGCTATTATAACGCAGGCATCCGCTAAGAAAGGATTTTTGAAAATTCAACCCCTAAGGGGGTGAAATAGGGGTTTGAGATTTGTGTAGTCCACGCGGACGAAGTCGCGAGCATAAGCTAGTCATATATAACAGAGAATGAGGTAGGTATAACTATAGTACCCGACAGGTTGAGATGGCAATCGGGATGGGGACGCCCCGCACACCCGCACAGCCCCCGCGCTAACTCGGTGCGGGAAATCGCGGGTAGCGTTAAAATAGTTACTTATTTTATTTTTAAAAAGCCAAATCCAAATAAATTACACAAAAAAACTTATTTAACTAACATAGTTAAGCCTTATCTAATTACTATATAAATCATGACCGCGTGGAATGGTGCCAAGAATACTGGCTGCATTTCCGCGCTGGACAGCCAGGCTGATCCGTTGCGCAAAAAATGAGCCAGCCCTTCTGTCACCAGATAAGGCTATTAATCGCGGTGAAATGTCTCGTAAATTTTTTTTAGCACTAGGACTCAATGGCCTCAGGGTCTCCACGGCAAACGGCACAAAAATGTAACTCTCTATAAGAGAGGCATACTTGCGCCGCTTGCCGTTTTCAGCTGTTTCTGCTGCGGCTCCCGGTCTTGACGCTGTCTTCCTGATATGACACGGGGCCAATGTGTCAACGCAAGTTGCGTCCCACATTAGCGCCCGTCATAAATAGTTACTTATTGTGTTTTTTCTGAAAAAAGTCTGAGATGGATTCTCTCAAATCGGGCTTCAAGAAGTTTTCTTTAAAAATCTGTCGGCCTAGTAGTCGGGCGTGAGTAAGTGACGGTGGTATTTATGTTACCTACTACCATCTGCCACCACTAAAATATACACTCCGTATTTCGGTTCGGCCGCCTTGCGTCGCCAGTGATGTCATCTATGACGTCACTTCGAAACACGAGCGCGAGACAGGGTGCGTCGCGAAAACTCTATTAAAATAAATAGCATCGCGTTTTTAGGGTTCCGTACCTCAAAAGGAAAAAGGAACACTTAAATAGGATTATTTTGCTGTCTGTCTGTCTGTCGTGTCTGTCAAGAAAACCTATAGGGTACTTCCTGCTGACATAGAATCATGTAATCTGGCAGGTAGATAAGTGTTATAGCACAAGTAAAGGAGAAAAATCTGAAAACCGTCAATTTGTGGTTACATCACAAAAAAGAATTAAAATGTGTTCACGAACAAATAATTAGTATTTTCAATTTACAAAGTAAGATAACTGTACCAAGTGGGATATATGGAAGGGCTCCACCTACATTTTAAAACAGAAAATATCGAAAAAAATACCCGAGCGCGAATCTGACTTGCACTTGACCGATTTATGTATGTCATTTATAGACAGTTCATAAAGACGCTCTAAGAAGAAGTTGTCTGTGCCTTTACTGCCTAGGTATAATAATGTTGTCTAGTCTAGTGCTCCCTTTTCAACCTAGCTCTATCGATCGTCCATATCTTCCCCATACAATGGGAGTCCATGGCGTTTTGCCAAAACAATAGTTTATACTGTCAACCCCGCCGGTTCAGGGGTTATTGGCTGGATATTTTACTTGTTATTGTGTTAGGTAATATTTTTTTTATTTGTTTTTTATTTTTTAGATGTTATGTTTTTTTATATTCGATAATAAAACTTAAAGCTAGCCTATTACCTAATTACTATACAAATCATGCCCGCGTGGTATGGTGCCAAAAGAATACTGGCTGCATTACCGCGCTGGACAGCCAGGCTTATCCTTTGCGCAAAAAATATGAGCCAGCCCTTCTGTCACCAGGTGAGGCTATTAATCGCGGTGAAATGTCTCGTAAATGTTTTTTTTTGAACTAAGACTCCACTCATTTTTATTTGAACAAATAAAATCTAAACATGTATAGGTATAAAAGGAAAAGGTGACTGACTGACTAATTTATCAACGCACAGCTCAAACTACTGGACGGATATACCGCTATGCAGATAGCTGTTATGATGTAGGCAGTAGGCATCCGCTAAGAAAGGATTTTTGAAAATTAAATCTCTAAAGGGGTGAAATAGTGGTTTGAAATTTGTGTAGTCGACGCGGACGAAGTCGAGGGCATAAGCTAGTATTACTTTTTATGTTATAGCTGAATAAGATTTCGGTGTTCCTCAGTTACTTGAAGGGGTCTTAAAGTCTTACGAAATCCTACCTGCTTAGATACTTAGCCCAGGGGGATCTTTAACCTATTGCAGGCCTTGGGCACATTAGAATAATTGGGCCCCTATGACCTTGACTGAGTAGTGGGTCGGGGGTAAACAAGAAGGATCGAATATAAGTCAGTCTTGACTATAGTTAACTATCTCTATGGTCCTCTGTCTGAGTGGGCCTTTTTGACCTTTGATTTTATCGAAATAAATATGTTTTTCGGTAATAAAATATCGGTCGGTCTACTACTAACTAGTGGGCTCTGGGCACGTACGTGCCCAGAGTGCTCAGTGGGAAAGATGGGCCTGACTTAGCCCCGATGGTAAATGGAAGTCGAGGGCACACTTTATGGGGTCACCACTCGCCTAAGAGCAAGTTGTTACGAGACATGACGATATTTTCCCATTGTTCTAAAACTTTGTGAACGCTAGTAATAGTATGGGAGCTTTGCCAAATGCCTTAAGTTATAGCTGATGTCACATTTTTGTATTTGCCTATTGAAAACCTTTTTAGGAATCGGTTTTTTGGACCTCTACCAAAGGATTCATCATCATCATCATCATCATCACCTACCTTCCTGCCCATGATTCTAGGTCAACGGGAAGTACCCTGTAGGTTTCTTGACAGACAGACAGACAGACAACAAAGTGATCCTATAAGGGTTCCGTTTTTCCTTTTGAGGTACGGAACCCTAAAAATTAGACTTTATACTTTGATGTAAGATTTTTGCACCTTTATTACCTGTCATCTCCCAAAGCCACCAAGATCGATACAGACATCCAAACAAAGGTTTCTCCCAGTGTTGGGGACAATACGCAGAGAAACTTGCTTATATAGAACTAGCCCGCGACTTCGTCCGCGTGGACAACACAAATTTTATACCCCTATTTAACACCATTAGGGTTACCCACCACCAGTCCAGTAGTTTGAGCTGTGCGTTGATAGATAAGTCAGTCAGTCAGTCAGTCAGTCACCTTTTCCTTTTAAT
The DNA here is from genome assembly GCF_902806685.2 of Maniola hyperantus. NCBI lineage: Eukaryota > Metazoa > Arthropoda > Insecta > Lepidoptera > Nymphalidae > Maniola > Maniola hyperantus. The sequence continues at coordinate 6,192,835 of NC_048560.1, forward strand.
ATAGATTAGTGTAAATTGCAAAATTTCGCAATTCTAACTTCAAAACTGACAGAGTTTCATACAAACTTCAAACCACTATTTTAACCCTTTAAGGGTTGAATTGAGAAAAATCCTTTCTTAGTGGATGCCTACATCATAATGGCTATCTGCATGCCGAATTTCAGCGCGATCCGTTCAGTAGTTTGTGCTGTGCGTTGATAGATCAGTCAGTCAGTCACCTTTTCCTTGTATATATATATAGACTAGCTTATGCCCGCGACTTCGTCCGCGTGCACTACACAAATTTCAAACCCCTATTTCACCCCATTAAGGGTTGAATTTTCAAAAATCCTTTCTTAGAGGATGCCTAGGTCATAATAGCTATCTGCATGCAAAATTTCAGCCCGATCCGTCCATTAGTTTGAGCTGTGCGTTGATAGATCAGTCAGTCAGTCAGTCAGTCAGTCAGTCAGTCAGTCAGTCAGTCAGTCAGTCAGTCAGTCAGTCAGTCAGTCAGTCAGTCAGTCAGTCAGTCAGTCACCTTTTCCTTTTATATATTTAGATAACGATGGTCTGGCACGCGCTGGCTCCCTCTATTATATTCAAGGGGCGGGGTGCCTCTGGAGCTGCAAATGTTCATGGGTGGGTCACTTAACATCAGGTCACCCGCCTGCTCGTTAGCTCGCTTTTTTTTTTTTAGTTTCTACTGAGAAGAGCTGACGATAAACTCAGTAGTTGCTCTGCTCAGCATTGTTTCATTGAATAAAATAATTTGTTTTGTTCCAGCAAGGCATCGGCGTTGAGCTGGTTCGCGCGCTGGACAGCAACCCTCCCAGCGTCTCCAACGTGTTCTGCGAGTGCGACTCCAAGGATGACGTGGTGAGTGACTGTGGTGACCACTCACCATTATAGCGACTAGCGGCTTCGCACGGGTAGCTCGAGAGGATGACAGGTTAAGATTAATACTATGTCAGTACTGCGAAAGATGAAAATCATATAAAAGGTTACTATTGTATCACGAAGCTGTGATAGCCTAATGGTTAGGACGTCCGCCTTCTAATCGGAGGTCGGGGGTTCGATCCCGGGCACGCACCTCTAACTTTTCGGAATTATGTGCGTTTTAATTAATTAAATATCACTTGCTTTAACGGTGAAGGAAAACATGGTGAGGAAACCTGTATGCTTGAGAGTTCTCCATAATGTTCTCAAAGGTATGTGAAGTCTACCAATCCGCACATGGCCAGCGTGGTAGACTATGGCCAACCCTTCTTACTCTGAGAGGAGACCCGCGTTCTGTAGTGAGCCGGTGATGGGTTGATCATGATGATGATGATTGTAAGTCAACATAATATTATAGGTATAGTCCGCGACAGGTCGAGATGGCAATCGGGGAGGGAACGCCCCGCACACCGCTAACCCGGTGTGGGCAAAGTGTGGGTGAGGTGCGGCTGTGCGGGCGTCACTCAGCCTCATACCCCGATTGCCATCTCAACGTGTCGCGGAGAGCCCATAACTGAAGAGGCTCCTGCGGTAGTGGAGCGGTGCGGGAGGTTGGCAGTTATCACAAGTTGACGAGTCACTGAGCAAAAAGCTTTAGTTGGAGGGGAAAGGGGAATAAATATTACGCATAATTAAAATAGTTAATATTTCTTTTTATATAAAAACCGGCTAAGTGCGAGTCAGGCTCGCGCAATGAGGGTTCCGTACTGCAGTCGTATTTTTTCGACATTTTGCACGATAATTCAAAAACTATGATGCATAAAAATAAATAAAAATCTGTTTTAGAATGTACAGGTGAAGCCCTTTCATATGATATCCCATTTGATAAAGCAATCTTACTTTGAATGTCGAAAATAGCAATATTTGTTCGAAACACATTTTAATTTTTTTCTTGTGATATGACCACAAATTCACGGTTTTCAGATTTTTCCCCTAATGTCTGCTATAAGACCTACCTACCTGCCAAATTTCATGATTCTAGGTCAACGGGAAGTATCCTGTAGGTTTCTTGACAGACAGACAACAAAGTGATCCTATAAGGGTTCCGTTTTTCCTTTTGAGGTACGGAACCCTAAAAGTGTTGCTTAAGCCTACTTGAGTAATGCACGATCTAGGAAAGACATAGTTTTCTAATGTTACTATATTACACATGATGTAATAAATAACAATCACCACATTTTATTACATTGCTGGCCACATGCAGTTGATAGGCAATCTAGTTCATTTACTATAATTGAGTCTTCCGCTAGAGAGTTAGGGCCAGCGCGCACCGAGCGCTGAGAAAGACTGGGGGCACACGATGCGTTGCGGCGCCGCACCGCAAAGATTTCACCGTATCAGCGGACACACGAGCGGTGCGGCGCCGCAACGTTGTTATGTCGCAGCGGTGCCGTAGCAGCGTTGGACAGTCTGTTAATAAAAACCGGCCAAGTGCGAGTCAGGCTCGCGCAATGAGGGTTCCGTACTACAGTCGCATTTTTTCGACATTTTGCACGACAATTCAAAAACTATGATGCATAAAAATAAATAAAAATCTGTTTTAGAATGTACAGGTGAAGACCTTTCATATGATACCCCAGTTGATATAGTCACTCACTTCGAAAGTTGAAAATACTAATTATTAGTTCATGACCACAATTTAATTTTTTTTTGTGTGATCTAACCCTAAATTCACGGTTTTCAGATTTTTCCCCAAATGTCAGCTATAAGATCTACCTACCTGCCAAATTTCACGATTCTAGGTCAACGGGAAGTACCCTGTAGGTTTCTTGACAGACAGACGGACAGACAGACAGACAACAAAGTGATCCTATAAGGGTTCCGTTTTTCCTTTTGAGGTACGGAACCCTAAAAACAACTGAGCGGTGCCGCTCCGAGGTCGCAACACCTTCACCCCTCCCCGCCTCGTGACGGTGGTTGCAATTCCGTTGCGGCGCGGGAGCGCATCGTGTGACATGCCCACAGATTAATAGGGATACTACGTATCAGATGGCTCACGGGCAAACAAATTTTGACACCCTTGAAATGCAGCCCGTGATTGGCCGATTATCTGTCAAACTCTATTTTGCTATTTCTCTACTAACCAATAGGATCAGATTATTTGAGCCAATAGCTTAGCAAGATATTTTTTTAAATTGCCTCCTTTGCGCGGCTCTGAATTCTAGTTTTGGATTTAGAGGATTTTTTCCTGCAGCTTTAGCTTCTTGTATTTTGAACTTGTTTTATTACCTAAAAGGTTTTTACTTAAATAACCTAAATTAATTGATTCTAAAAATAAAAAACACATTTTATTTCAAGACATTTATTTATTTTCTTTTAAATCTTTTTTTAAATTTGTTATATGCATGTATATATCTTCTGAGTATTCTACTAATCTTCTTTTAGGAATAGATGGCAAGGGTTCTGAAAAATAACAGTTTGGTTAAGGTAAATTATCAACATTTTATTAAAATCAAAAAATAAAAGAAATTTGATGATGCCCGCAACTTCATTCGCATGCATTTAGGTTTTTAAAAATCTTGTGGGAACTCTTCAATTTTCCGGAATAAAAAGTAGCCTGTGTCCTTCCCCGGGATGCAAGCTATCTCTGTATTAAATTTCGTCAAAATCGGTTGAACGGTTAAGCCGTGAAAAGCTAGCAGACAAGCAGACAGACACACTTTCGCATTTATAATATAAGTATGGATGGGTAACACACCACGATTAATTTGTTAATTGTTATACACATTTAAATATCTCATTTAAGCTTAAAAACATAATCTAGTAATAACTTATTTATGAAAATTTTGACCTGTAGTTAACACTGATCAATGAAAAGAGCAGATACCCTTATTCCTGTGGTTACTAGATTAAGGCTATTAATAAATAGATGATTACCTGAGGAAATACTTTGTTGACAATCTGTAATCGAGTATTCTTCTAATTTTCTTTTAGAAGTAGTGGGCAATCCTTCTAAAAAATAAGTTTAATGAGTACAAATAGGCAAACATCGATAAAAAAGTTTGATATAGTAAGTTATTTAAAACACTCCTAGGTAAATAATCTTTCAAAGTTAGCAAAGGAACGACCTATTAGTAATATTATTATGAATATTGTTTCAAATAATAATAAATTATATTTTCTCACCTAAAAGCTCATTTTCACTTGCTGATTGTGATGTTTGCAGCTGTGTACAATAGTCATTATATATAGTTTTGGAAGCATAATAATTATGATCAAGGTCAATCTTCTCTGATCCTGAAAGTAAATTAAATATTAATCATTTTAAAATTAAAGGCCAAAATTAGTGCTACACAGTGGTAAGATGATTCAGGCATAAAGAAATACATTTTCTTCAGTTTGATTGTAAAATGTATGCTGTATGTATGAGGATCTCAGATTGCAGGAACAGAGTAGGAAATGCTGTTACTGCAAGACGAGATTTTTGTGTCACAAAACGCTTTTCAAAGTGCTTATGACACACTTGAGACTTATTTTTAAGATCTATTATACTTTTACTTCGCAAAACATCACAATTTATATACTTAAGCCACTTTTTGAGTCTTTTCTCACACTGTGGAAACTTATGTAATATAGCGTCTTTTCGCGTACTATTACAATCGGGAACACAGCACTTATAATACATTTCAATAAATTATATTGAAATAATGTACTATAATAACAATAATTGTTGCTAAGGGAACAGAAATGTACGGAAATAATCACTAGAACAACAACTGATAACAAAATGGCGTCAGGCAGGCAGCAGGCAGTGAACGTGTGTTATTGTATCGTTCTGTGGTCGAATCTGTCAACTTCTATTTTGCTATTCGCATTTGTAAGGGAACGGAATTTGTATGGCCGTGAACCGCCCGTGGACATGCCACAGATATTTCTGTGTAAGACGACGCAGCGACACCGCACCGCCGCCGCAACGCATCGTGTGCCCCCGCGCCGCTCTGACGGCGAATGCAGTTGAGGCGAGTTTCCATCCTTATGTCGTCGACATTCCATCTACACGCACGAAAAGTTTTGCGTCATCGTTCCTCTTAAGTACAGCTATTGTTTTGGAATACTCTTCTGCGATCTGTTTTTCCTGCCAATTACAATCCTGTAGGGCGATTGTCTAAAACCTGCATCAATCATTATTACAATCTCAATTGTTCTGATTGGCTGAATATGTGCGATTCTTGTTGCAACAATGCATTGTGGCCAATAGTGAGCGAGCATTAACCAATCAGAGATGATTGCGATCGTGACATTGTAGCTGTCAAACAACCGCGGTAGGGCCACGGGTTTCTTTAAAACAAGGTTGAATAGGCATCTTCTCGTTTGTCTCGTCTCGTTGGTCTAGTAGGGAGTTATTTGACTTCTGATCATGAGGTCCTCGATTCGAAACCTAGGTCTGGCCAATAAAAAGTTTACGCTTAAGAAATTGTCAATAGCACCCCGGGAAAGATTTTTATTAAAAGAAAGTTTTTAAATTGGGGTTCTAGCTCTTTTTGAGGCAATTTCGAAAAGGGTTATCGAGTCAAACGGGGTCCCGAGAGCTGGCAGCTACCTTGGTCAAAGAATTAGTTTGGCCATCCAAAGGGGTAATGCTGCCAGCATCTTGGGTACAATGCCTCGCTGCGGTGGTCTCGATGAGGTTTTAGATTTAATTTAATTTATTTTAGTTTTAATTTAAAGTATTTTTTACTTTCAATTTAGTGTCTGTTCTTATTATACTTTCCAAATAAAAATAAAAATTAATAAATTGAAGAAATAAATTGTTATTTATTTCCGTAGCTTATTGGTTATATTATATTGCTAACCTAGTGGTGAAGACTTCGGCGTCCCATTCGTGGTCGCCGGGGTTCGATCTCGAGCGCATTTATCTTTTCTGTGTTACGTACTTTAACTTTTTTTTTACTTTTTCTCTTTGACTGTGAAGAGAAACATCGCAAGGAAACTTGCATGCCTGAGAGTTCTTCATAATGTTATCAAAGGTGTGTGAAGTCTCCCAATTCGCACTTGGCCAGCGTGGCCAAACCCTTCTCATTCAGAAAGGAGACCCGTTCTCAGTAATGAACTGGCGATGGGTTGAAATGACTTTTTAAAGGACTAATTAGGTATTTTCTACTATAAAAGTATCAGAATTTTAGAAAACAAAATTGACGCTTTAGGGGACACCCGGATTTGAACCAGGGACCTATCGATCTGCAGTCGATTGCTCTACCACTGAGCTATATCCCCCGTTACATATTTGTCTAAAATTTGTTTCATATCACTTCGAAAAAGGAAGCGTGGGAAGTAATGCCAAATACAGCATCTCTATCTCTGAATTTTGTTGTATTGTAAATTGGATTTTATGTCGTTGCGTTAGAGTTGATATTTATTTGACAGTGGCTTTTAATATATCATAAGACCATTGTCGAAAACAAGGAAAGCTTTGCGATTGGGGATCGCAAGAAATCTGATATGATTTCCAATTTGTTTTTTATCTTTTCCATGTAATAACAATCTCTACATACATATACCTAGTATAAAACAAAGTCACTTCCCGCCGTCTGTCCCTCCGTCCGTGAGCTTTTAAATCAAGCAACGGATTCTTATGCGTTTTTAATCAAAAGATATAGTGATTCAAGAGGAAGGAGGGTTTAGTTTAGTGCGTGCGTATAGTTTAGGGGTTTTTGAAATTAATTTGTTGAAATATGACGATAATTGTTCAAGAAATCGGTAGAAGTCGAGCCGACTGAGAGATTTCATCGAAAATGTTATCATATTATTCTTCTTTGCATAGTATAAAACAGTCACTTCCCGGACAGACCGGACTGGACGAAACTAAAAATTCATTATTTTCCTACGGAACCCTAAAATATACGTAAGTTTGTATAGTAGGTTTACATATTTTATGAATAAGGGGTAATCGTAACGTGGGGTAACCTATAACCATATTCAATTTCAAGAATTTACTAAGTAGGCACATACCATGTATTGATTCGACCACGGACGAGATTTCTCCTCTGTTCATTCGACGATGTTTGCTGACACTGCTAGGTGACACCAGTCTTCCAGCTTTAAGCCTTCTGCCAGCAAGGGGAAAAGGTTGAGGTGGCGCCCGCTAATAGACAGACGGACGGACGGACAGTGGGGGCTTAGTAATGGGGCCCCGTTGGCACTCTTTGGTTACGGAACCCTAAAAAATATACCTAGAATCCTTTGGATAGTAGGTGTGCATTTTTTATGAATAAGGGGTAAGCGTAACGTGGGGTAACCTATAACCGTTTTCAAGAATTTACTTTATTGATTCCATAAATGTTTGCTTTTCAGACCATAACGTGCGACTGCGAGGCGACACCGGCCTTCCAGCTAAAAGCCTTCAGCCAGCGAGGGGAAAAGGTTGAGGTGTCGCATTACCGAGTTAATGTTAACAAGTGAGTGTATGTTTTATCTGTTCCACGTAACTGTTATATAGCGACAAGGCTCTCTTGGCACTTGAATGACATTGACAGGGGGACGCTATTGGAGAACAAAATCATAGTGATATAAAGAGTTGCCCTAATGTCCTATAGAAAATAGCGGATCGGAAGCTAGCTCAAGCTTATCGAAATTTTGTGTGTAAGAGACAACACTACATTTCAACATAACAATAAAAACAGGGTTTCGGCACAACCCGCCATTTGCTGTGCCAGTGTGCTGTAATTACTTGTTTTTCTTGTAAATAAATAACCTAATCTTTTGTTATGACAGCTGATTAGCTGATACTATGAACAAGCGCCACCATTTTCTGTGCCAAAAATACACGGTAAAACCGTAGGTATTTTCTCTCTATTAAGTAGTTTAAATACTCTAAGCTTAGAATATTCAAACAAGAACAAAGGAGACACTTGACGGCAAGGTTAATTCCTAATTCCGATTTTCGTTAATCATTTCATTAATATTACAAGTATATTTTAATTAAAAATAGTTTCACGCGCACGCACGTACACACACACACATACACACACTCTCACACACACACACGCACACACACTGCACACACAAAATAAAACATGCTCTTAGTATACGACTAGCTGATCCCCGCGACTTCGTCCGCGTGGACTACACAAATTTCAAACCACTATTTCACCCCTTTAGGGGTTGAATTTTCAAAAATCCTTTCTTAGCGGATGCCTACGTCATAATACCTATGTGCATGCCAAATTTCAGACCGATCCGTCCAGTAGTTTGAGCTGTGCGTTGATAGATCAGTCAGTCAGTCACCATTTCCTTTTATATATTTAGATATTTAAAATAAAAAAATATTATTAGCAATTATAAGTACCTACTTAGTTGTTTTTAATTTTTAAGTAGTTTTCAATGTTTAATATAAATAATATTATGATTATGGGAAGACACTGCCCCCTGAAACACAGTTTACACTACCTCAGGAGGCAGGGCCTTACACTAAAGCTTGTCAAACTACATGTTTGTAAAGATATTAAAGATTTTATTTTTTTATTTATTTTTATTTTTAACTTTTTGTGTTAAGGTATAAAAATTAAAATTGTTGGGTCCTTTCAGATTCCGCGCCCGTCTCCATGTAGTGTGTATAACAGACAAGCTAACAGGCGAGCTGAAATGCGACGGCTGGCCCGAAGTCAAAGTGGCCCTCGCGCCTGTGGGCCCTCTGAGGCAGAACACTGACGAGACAGAACTGCAACAACTTATAAGGTAACTACTCTTTTTCTTTATTAGTCTTTGTATCCTAGTCTACTTTTACTACTACTACTAGTTTACTAGTCTTTATCCTCAAAATAATTTTTTCTGTGCCCCGTAAAAATTCGCGATTTTCCACGTACAAGCCTTATATTATAAGGCGATGCAGAACCAATTTAGACGAAAACAATATATTGATTAGAATATGTCGCGAATATAAAAATCTTTTTAAAACTGCAAAAAATATGATTACAGATCCTCATTTGCTCTCTTTGCAGCAGTACAAAAAAAATGCTGCATCAGTATATTGATACGAGCTCTATAAAGTATAAACTCGTATCTTCTGCTTAATATGTCTTGTTTTATATACGGTCTACTTAGTTTTTTTTCAAATAAACAGTGATTTTTTCATATTTGTATTTTTAGCTTTAAGTTAAATGGTAATCCCGCACTTGCACTCTTGTAAAAATGCATGCTGGTTTGCCAGTAATTGGGCGTATAAAAAAAAGCAACGCATTTTTTTTTGCACAGAGTGCATTGTATTTTTTATTTTATATGTGTACCTGTTGACAAACCAATAAAAATAATACAACAAGATTACCTAGTCTAGTTGTTTTAGTTTACGAAAAGGGTAAAAGCTTCTGACTTTCTTGCCGGCTCTACTCTGTAGAATCTTTTTCCAAACCAAAGATACTATCTTGTCATTTATAAGAGCCTCTGGTTTGTCTGCATGAAATATATAAATATATTTCAATACCCAAAAACCCAATTTTTATACCCAAAAAATGTTTTTTTTTTTCAGTGACATAGTAGTGAGTGCTCTACGCAATACACATCTTTTCTTTAACTTCGCGCACTATCCAACTTGTCCGCGTCTCAGGCGATATGTGCCCGAGGCTGGCCCGCGGTTACCCGTCCACTATGATTCTATGGTAAGCTATTTCACTTCAACTTTGCGCACAGTTACCCCATTTATCCGTGCCTCAGCTGATTTGCGCCGGGGCCGGGGCTGACCCGCGGTTACTGGTCCACTATGATGATATTGTAAGTTTTAACATTTAGATCAATTTTGTGCACATTTACCCCACTTATCCGCGCCTCAGTCGATATGTGCTGGAGTTTGGCCCGCGGTTACTTGTCCACTATGACTATGGTAAGCTATAACACAGTACTTTAATTTTGCGCACACTTACCCCACTTATGTGCGTCTTAAGCAAAAGCTGGACCATGCTTACCTGTCCATTATGACTCTATCATATTACTTACTTCAACTTTACGCACACTATCCAAAAATAAAGTTAACTAATTATTGTTGTTTCCAGCTCCACTCAGATCGTCACAACATGTACACTTCGACGCCCAATTCCACAGCCAGCTGTGTTCAACTGTTGGGGGACAAACGATTGCTGGTTAAGGTCGTCAGCGCTAGAGACTTAGGGGGTAAGTGTGACCGTAAACAGATAAACTTGTTATTTTTAATGAAAAATTACGTCAGCCATCTTTGATGTGGAAATAAACGTAATTTTCGTACTGTAGCTGTACGAAAGATATGCAGCCGGTCTAGCAAATCTAAGTATATAAACACAGATGATGCCCGCGACTTTGTACGCGTGGATTTAGATTTTTTTAAATCTCGTGGGAACAATGATTTTCAGGGACAAAAAAGAGCCTAAACCCGTCCTCAAACAAATTTCGTCAAAATCAGCTAGATGGATAGGGCGTGAAAAGCTTGCAGGCAGATATACTTTCGCACTGGGCTTGTTGTAGTCGCCTGACGACGTGCTTATTACTTTTCGAGCGTGATTGTGGGTCTTGACTCTTGGTATTTTCGAGCGTGATTGTGGGTCTTGACTCTTGGTATTTTCGAGCGTGATTGTGGGTCTTGACTCTTGGTATTTTCGAGCGTGATTGTGAGTCTTGACTCTTGGTATTTTCGAGCGTGATTGTGGGTCTTGACTCTTGGTATTTTCGAGCGTGATTGTGGGTCTTGACTCTTGGTATTTTCGAGCGTGATTGTGGGTCTTGACTCTTGGTATTTTCGAGCGTGATTGTGGGTCTTGACTCTTGGTATTTTCGAGCGTGATTGTGGGTCTTGACTCTTGGTATTTTCGAGCGTGATTGTGGGTCTTGACTCTTGGTATTTTCGAGCGTGATCGTGGGTCTTGACTCTTGGTATTTTCGAGCGTGATTGTGCGTCTTGACTCTTGGTATTTTCGAGCGTGTTTGTGCGTCTTGACTCTTGGTATTTTCGAGCGTGATTGTGCGTCTTGACTCTTGGTATTTTCGAGCATGATTGTGGGTCTTGACTCTTGGTATATGATAAGTCAAGGTTTTTTACTCTTTATTTGCAGGCAAATCTGGATGCGTAGCACCTTACTGCGTGGTAGAAATGGACGAGCCTCCCCAGAAGAACCAGACAGCATTCAAAAAGGATACCATCAACCCACAGTGGGAGGAACACTTTCTATTGTGAGTTTTATCTTGTGCCAGCTTATTGAAGTTAGTTTAATGAATTAGACAATATTTGACAATTCGACTGGAATTCTTCCGGCATCGTCATATATTTCAAAACCGTACGTTAGGTACAAACCCCCCTCTTGAATCACTCTATCTATTGATAAAAACCGCATTTAAATCCGTTGCGTAGTTTAAAAGATTTAAGCGTACAGAGGGACAGACCGCGGGAAGCGACTAAGTGTTGTATACAAGGAATGTAGAGATGGCATCGATATAAATCACAAGATATGGTCAAGCGAACAAAATTTTACACGGTTTTAGAAACCAAATAAATAAATAGAAACCAACCAAATAACCAGCTCCACCTCTTAGATACTAATGAACGACCCGTTTAATCCAGACGTCCCTGGGGTTGCATTGGTGCTTTAGCACCAATGAGTCGGTGCCATTTTTAGGGTTCCGTACCTCAAAAGGAAAAACGGAACCCTTATAGGATCACTTTGTTGTCTGTCTGTCTGTCTGTCTGTCTGTCAAGAAACCTACAGGGTATTTCCCGTTGACCTAGAATCATGAAATTTGGCAGGTAGGTAGATCTTATAGCTGACATTTGGGGAAAAATCTGAAAACCGTGAATTTAGGGTTAGATCACACAAAAAAAATTAAATTGTGGTCATGAACTAATAATTAGTATTTTCAATATTTGAAGTAAGGTAACTATATCAAGTGGGGTATCATATAAAAGGGCTTTATCTGTGGATTCTAAACCAGATGTTTATTTATTTTTAAGCATCATAGTTTTTGAATTATCGTGCAAAATGTCGAAAAAATAGGACTTTTGTACGGAACAAAGACCAAGAACGACCAAGACAAGATCAAGGCACGACCAAGACAAGATCTTAACAAAGCTAAGGCACGACTAAGACACGACTAAGACAAAACCAAGACGACCAAGACACGACCAAGACAAGATGCCGAGGCACGACTAAGACACGACTAAGACAAGACCAAGACACGACTAAGACAAGACCACAAGACCAAGACATGACCACGTCACCAAAGCACGACCAAGACACGACTAAGACAAGACCAAGACAAGATCAAGACACGACCAAGACAAGATCTTAACAAAGCTAAGGCACGACTAAGACAAGACCAAGACACGACGAAGACAAGATCAAGATGCCGAGGCACGACTAAGACACGACTAAGACAAAACCATGACACGACTAAGACAAGACCAAGACACGACCAAGACAAGATCTTAACAAAGCTAAGGCACGACCAAGACAAGATCAAGACACGACCAAGACAAGATCTTAACAAAGCTAAGGCACGACTAAGACAAAACCAAGACACGACTAAGACAAGACCACAAGACCAAGACATGACCACGTCACCAAGGCACGACTAAGACAAGACCAAGACACGACCAAGACAAGATCAAGACACGACCATGACAAGATCTTAACAAAGCTAAGGCACGACTAAGACACGACGAAGACAAGATCAAGATGCCGAGGCACGACTAAGACACGACTAAGACAAAACCATGACACGACTAAGACAAGACCAAGACACGACCAAGACAAGATCTTAACAAAGCTAAGGCACGACCAAGACAAGATCAAGACACGACCAAGACAAGATCTTAACAAAGCTAAGGCACGACTAAGACACGACTAAGACAAAACCAAGACACGACTAAGACAAGATCAAGACACGACCAAGACAAGATCTTAACAAAGCTAAGGCACGACTAAGACACGACTAAGACAAAACCAAGACACGACTAAGACAAGATCAAGACACGACCAAGACAAGATCTTAACAAAGCTAAGGCACGACTAAGACAAGACCAAGACACGACGAAGACAAGATCAAGATGCCGAGGCACGACCAAGACACGACTAAGGCAAAACCAAGACACGACTAAGACAAGACTAAGCATACCGACCTACTTATTGGATACCTTTTCCTAGATCACCGATCTTCAATACCTAAACGCAAAAAAAAAACGCCGTAAACAATTATTAAGGATTTCAATAGTTAAGTAAATAATAGTCGTACCTAGCTACACAACACACATTAATTTATCAAATGTCTGTGACCATTTTCGACTCGCACTTGGCCGGTTTTATTTGTTCAATAACCCTATGAGAGATGGTTGTTTTTTACAGCGATCTGTCCCCACAAACTGCAGAGCTGCTGTTCGAGGTGTACGACCGAACCGGACCCCCCTCTCCCGGCAACACAACTACTCAACACAGGTATACAAATAGAAACATTTAGGCGCACTGAACGACTTTGAAAAGCTGTGATAGCCTAGTGGTTAGGACGTCCGCCTTCTAATCGGAGGTCGGGGGGTTCGATCCCGGGCACGCACCTCTAACTTTTCGGAGTTATGTGCGTTTTGATTAATTAAATATCACTTGCTTTAACGGTGAAGGAAAACATCGTGAGGAAACCTGCATGTCTGAGAGTTCTCCATAATGTTCTTAAAGGTGTGTGAAGTCTACCAATCCGCATATGGCCAGCGTTGACTATGGCCAAAACCCGTCTCACTCTGAGAGGAGACCCGTGCTCTGTAGTTAGCCGGTGATGGGTTGATCATGATGATGATGATGAACGATTTTGGGATCAATTCATTCAGTCAGTCACTCAGTCGCCTTTTCCTTTTATATATTTAGATATTTCGATTCTTGTTCGGGACACTGCTGAGAACACTGACAACTAAACAGCGTCAGCAGTTTACCTAAAGCACAAGCCTCGTACTAACAGTTTATTACAACAGTGCGCCACGGGCCGTCTCGCGACTAGCACTCATCAACATCAATATCATATCATTATATCAATTATTATCAATATCAATCAGCTATCAAAGGAAATATTTGCGTGTCAATTATCTAGTTATGAATTTTATCCTTCACATCCGGTTCGAAGGACCAAAAATGTGAGGGTTATTGTTAATGATAAAATTGATAAATTGCCTAAACCCTTCTTACTCTGAGAGGAGACCTGTACTCAGTAATGATGATGAAGTATGTACTTTTATTATTGAGATTAGAATAATTATTTGAATGTTTCCAGGTTCCTAGGTCTAGGTCTGGTGGGCATAGACGAGTTGCTGGCGGCTCCTTCCCAAAGACAACAGATAGGGCTTCAGACCAGACCCATGGAGGAACACGATGTCAGCGGCAGCCTTACTGTCGAGGTAAGTCATCTCAACCCATAGCTGGTACACTAGTGAGCACGGGACGGGATTTGTAAAGCAGTGGTGTGGAGGGTCTATGTTACGTGGTTGTGGAGCGTGTGTGGTGCGTCTGTTGCGTGTTTGTTGCGCGTCTGTTGTGCGTGTGTGATGTGTCTGTTGTGTGTCTGTTGCGCGTCTGATGCGCGTGTGTGACGCGTCTGTTGCGGTGTATTGCGCGTGCGATGCGCGTGTGTGGTGCGTCTGTTGCGTGTGTGTTGAGCGTTTGTGACGCGTCTGTTGCGCATGTTCCGCGTGCATTGTACGTGGTGCGTCTGATGTGTGTGTGTGTGTGGAGCGTGTGATGCGCGTCTGTGGCGCGTGTGTTGCGCTTATGTGGCGCGTCTGTTGTGTGTGTGTTGCGCGTGAGTTGAGCGTCTGCTGCGCGTATGTGGCGCGTGTGTTGCTCGTGTGTTGCGCGACTGTGGCGTGTGTGTTGTGTGTGTTGCGCGTGTGTTGAGCGTGTGTTGCGCGTGTGTTGCGTGAAACCCTGGGTGTTTATTAAAATCCAAAACGTATGCAGGAAAAGTCGCGGGTATCATCTAGTTTTAAAATATGATGCAAAAAAAAATTCTTGTCCCCAGTTCCTATTTATCGAGGGTGCAGACATACCGGACCTGGGTTCGCAGCCGTTCAAGATCAAGGAGAGTCTCCGCACCGTCACTCCTCAGGGCCGACTCACCACCACCACCAAGACCACCTTCCAACAGAATGGGAAACGTATCGGTAAGCCCTTCCAACTCTTCTCTTCTCTTTCCTTCTCTTCTCCTCTAAGAGGGAAGGGAAGGGAGGGGAAGAGGGAACTGCTAAATTCAAATATATCGTTGCAGGTCACGACAACAGCCAACTAACGGAATCAGCTCTTCGTGAATTAGAACTCAGTCCCACCAGTGCGGCCAACAAGTCCACACTTATCATACACTCTGTGCAACGGGTCAGTTTATTTTTAGTTGTTTTCAGGTTTATCAAAGAAATCCGGTTCGAAGGACCATTTATCAATCAATAGAGAAGTGTCCCTACACTAAACGGGACAGATTTTTTTCAGATTTATTTCAGGAAATCCGGCTATAAAATGATATAATATTATAGTAGTAGTAGTAGTGTAAATATTAGATTTATTCCACTCACAGTTAATATTATTACTTAACTTTAAGAGATTAGAAAACTATTCAGAAAACCTTTGAACTCATTTATTTTACGTCTAGTTAGCAATGTTAACTGAAAATTAGAAATAGGTTAACCTCACCTCACCTCACGATGCAATTTTAGTGATTTTAGAGCCTAAATGGATTTCCTGAATCAGTAGGTACTATCCATTTCGACGCTTTAAAATTAAAAAAAAAATTAATCGAGAAATTATTGTTTAGAAAAATTCGTGAACCAATACTAGTACCCTACCGCGTCGCTTTCTCAGAACAGCGCGGTCGTCGCGTGGCATACGGCCACTACTAATTTTTCTCACAGATTCGAGTTGGTGTCTAGATATTTTTTTATTCAACAAAAGCCTAGTTTTCCAAAACAAACTGGTGTAGTCGATAGATTTTTATGTAAATAACAAAAAATGGTTTTTGTTTTTGTTGCATGCGTGTGGAATTCAAACGTCGCAGGAGCCGACGAAGTCGATTAAGGTTAGTTTTGATTGCATTTTAAACTAATTTTTTTAACTTTTAACTAAATATTTGTGAATAGTTCATGCGATTATAGTCCTTAATGTAATTTTGTAAATATTGTGTCTTAGAACATTGTGTTACGCATGTGAGTCACCAATTTTTTGTAACTAAAATATGTTTTCTTGTGTTTCTGGAAATGAAATTGAGATTTTTAGTATCTTCCGATACTTAAAATATAAACTAGAAATATGTTTTAAACTTTAGAATAAGTAGACTTTTTATTTCTCAATGTGATATATTTTTTAATTTGATTTTAATTTGAGGTGAAATTTATATTAATAAGTTTAATGAATTTTTTACGTCTTTAAGTTTCTACTACTAAAATGTACTAAAAAATCTCTATTTCCTACCAAACATGTGTGCAGTGTTGCCATACTAACCAAAAAACTCCCCAAAAAGGTGGAAATTACCGACTCTGGCAAATTTATCGAAGTCGAGAGAGAAGCTGTAGAGAACAATCTACCGGCCATAGACAAGCAAGAGTTCAAAGAGCAGAAGAGTGTGACTCCTAACCAATCTCCCGCCAAAAGTGTAAGGATTAAAGAAAATGGCGCTAAACCCAATGGTGACACCGAAGGGGGAAAAGTATGTTTTTTTTTTGTATAATTCTTAACATCTACTAAATTTAGTGTGTTTTATGTCGTTTTTCTCAGTTTAGCAGCATCTTGTTAATTCATTCTTTCAAACTCAGTATAATGCATAAGTATTAAGAAAGGAGTAAGCACTTGCCATATTTGCTCTAAGTGTCATGTCAAAAGTACGATTTACCCATTATTAGTCAATAGTTTTATAACGCGCTAAATTTAACTCCTCACGCGCCATTTTAACTTTTTGTGTCAAATTTCATGTTAAAAGTACGATCTTAGTCCGTATCAAGGTCCTTATTTTAAACGTGAACCGTACTTTTGACATGACAGTTGAGCCATAGACAAAGATAATATATTAAACAAGTAAAGATCGCTAACTCTCTATTTAAAATTGTAACTAGTTCAAGACTATTACTAGATGGCGTCACTTGGTTCGTATGAAATATATTTTTTATGGATTTGACGAAATATCATATTTTACTTGTCTGGTTCATCAAATTTATTTATATTTAGTAACAAAATACAAAATTTTCACAACATCACCATCGGAAAAAGTTAATTCTTAATTTTAATTATTGACTCATTGAACTTTACGATATCCATAGCATTTTGCTTTGGATAGCTGAAGTAGTATTACAAAATTCCAGTAGATGGCGTAACAAAATGACTTGAAAATAAAATTATTATTTTGCCTTTGGATTGGTGACGGTTGAATTTGACGGTGTGTTACAATTTTCTGAGTGCTTTTACTTCTTTTCCCTATTTCGTTTGTGAATTGTTTCTGCTATATGGACTCCGAGATTCTGCTAACCCGATTACTTGTGCTTGCTCCTGGATTTTTGATGATGCCAAACTGCTGACCTACGCTTGATAGCGGACCCTTTGATGATTGCCTGTGATTTTGAATTTCGT
Source organism: Maniola hyperantus (assembly GCF_902806685.2). NCBI lineage: Eukaryota > Metazoa > Arthropoda > Insecta > Lepidoptera > Nymphalidae > Maniola > Maniola hyperantus. The sequence continues at coordinate 6,210,345 of NC_048560.1, forward strand.
TTATTATTTGAGTAAAATTTGAGTTGGCTCTAAATAAAATTGAGTTTCATCAGCTGTTCGATAGATGGCACTAAATAAATTCGATAACTCACATTTTAGCTTGCACAATAATGCCATCACACTATAAGGAGTTGACCTACAAGGTACCGGCGACTTAAAGGAGTTTTACGCAAGCTTTAAATGAATGTATGACGTTAGCGATCTTACTTGTATATATTATCTTTGGCCATAGAGTCAAAATGGCGCGTCACTGTGTCCATAGATATATACACTGTGTATGGACTATAGTCCATACACAGTGACAGGTTGACACAATGTAAATGTTGAGTAAAAATGGCGATTCCTTTCTCAAGATGTATGCACTATATTATCGGCGTAGGGGGAAGGTTTTGTAAGGAAAAGCAGTTATAGGTAGTAAAGTTATAGTTAGGACGAGTTTTTATAAAAAAATTACACCGATTTTTTCTCAAGTTATAACGGTTATTGGTATAACGTTATCGTTATAACGGTTATTGTTAACTACATACTTATTCAAAATTTTATAGTTACCGATACTCAGTGGACGTTGACAGTTTCACGTCTCAACTCTCAATAGTTTTTACATTTCACGAGGGTGAGTGGCTGATGCTTGTGTTTAAGTCGTATCAATAAAGTATCAATAAATACAAGTAAAGTTCACTTTTAGGGGAGGTAGTTTTGTAAAGAAAAGCAGTTATTATAGTTATTTAGGATGAGTTTTTACAAATTTTTTACATCGATATTTTCTCAAGTTATAACGGTTATTGTTATCTACATACTTATTTAAAATTTTATAGTTACCGATATTCAGTCAACTTTTCACGTGGACGTTCCACATTTCAACAATTAACGTTTTTTGATCGACACAGTTAACAGTAATTCTTCCTTAGTTGGTCGTCGTTATTAAATTATTATTCATTTTTACAATCTACAGCAAGGCGGCTACGTGCAGCAAGAGACAGTGCCTGAGCCCGCGCCCAGACAGAAGAGAAAAAGGGACTTCTTTGGAACTATCAAAAGAAGGTACTTATTTTACATATGCAGTTGTCTCTTTCCCCATATTTTTCGTATTAACTGTAATTAAAGTTGACTGTATTTAAAGAAAATACTAATGTATTCACACATTCATCTAACACAACTCATCCACTTAAAGTATCATGACTGATTATTACCGATTACAAGTGAAAAAAAAATCTAGTAGATATTGGCAGCCAAAAAATGACGTGGATTTATGTTTTAAAGTAGCCTATGTCACTCTCCAGGTCTTTATCTATACCCATACAAAAAATCCGTTGTACCGTTGCGACGTGATTGAAGGACAAACCAACAAACAAACACACTTTCGCATAGTTATAATAAGGGCACTGATTTTCTGAGGTTTGATAAAATGATATTGAAATTGTTTTCCAGACTAGGCAGGTCGCGCACGCGCGGCGCTTCCTTAGACCTTCAGGACCAGGACATGGAGAATCAGCGCATACGAAGCATCAGCGCTGAAAGAAATAGCCATGGTAATGTATTACATAGGTATACTACAGTAGCTGGCAGGAAATATTGTACATCGATCTTTAGAAAGAGATTTCGGCTTCGTAGAACGTTATCTGTGTCTACCTATGTGACGTTTTGTCAGTCTTAACGACAGAGATAACGCTCTACAAAACCGACATCTCTTTCTAAAGGTCGATGTTCAATATTTCTGCCGGTTATAAAAAGTATATGCCCGGGATAAAAAGTAGCCTATCTCACTCTCCAGGTCTTTAACTATACCCACGCCTAAAATCACATCGATCCGTTGCTCCGTTGCGACGTGATTGAAGGACAAACCAATAAACAAACACACTTTCGAACTTATAATATTGCGACGTGATTAAAGGACAATCCAACAAACCAACACACTTTCGCATTTATAATATGGGTATACTGATTTAGATGTGATAAGCAATATTATTTTTTCAGATAAAGCTCTGACCATGCCAAATAGAAACGTATATTCAGCGGGCGCGTCCCCCGCGCAATCCGGAGACGAATCTAGAACCTCACGAAGGTCAGTATTAAATATTAACATATCGTTTTTAACGTTATCATACCGTTATAATTCACGTTCTAATACCGTTATAATTATCGTTATACTAATGTTATAAATAATAACGTTTTAATTTATAACGTTAATTATATTATTTTGTATAAAAACACGAGTATATAGAATTTTTTCTAATTTAGAAAAACCAATTGGTGCTAATTCGATTGTTCACTAATGTCTAATCTCTAAACTAAATTCTGATAAGTCTAAATAAATGCTGTTTTTTTCGCAAGGAACATTAAAAATAAGAATGTACATCTTTTAGAAATAATATTTTCGAATCGAATAGGCACCATTGTTTTTATCTTTAGGCAATATCTAAAATATAATATTCCTTTATTATAAATGTAAAAAGATTTGATATAAGTAAATAATATAAGTCCCGTAAATTGCTATTGCGCTGGAACCATGTCTCATTACCATCGATTTTTGTGACATTTTGACGTCAGCTGAAATAAAAATATACCATCAGCTCGAAACATCAGTCTAGCTCTAGTTCTGACGTCGCCAAAATGGTGGCCACGCGCATTAGCAATTTGCGGGATTTATAGTATAAAATTAAAATAGTGAATAAAATAAATAAATGCTTTTTTAGTTTTTGTATGATTTAAACGTTTTGTTTACATAATAAAATACAGAGTAGATATTTAAAGCTTTTTAACAAGTATTAATATTACCATAATATTATAAAAATTATAAATTATTTATTTTTTACGCGAGTATAGATAACATTAGCACTAAATGTATTTTTTTTCTCTTTTTCCATCTGGCAACACTCACGCTGGGGATAAAACGCACTGCAATCTGGTAACATTGGTTTTTCATACTAATTCTTCTACTGTCTTTAATTTTCTGAAACGCTACCGAAACCGTTTCAACTAATGCTTTACTCAATTGATTGGATCTTAATATTCATTCATAATCATTTAATCTTCATTTTTCTAAAATAAAAAATAAACATTTTTCTGGCCTACCAATTTGAAATTTTACTTTTTTCCCCGCTCATTTCAAAATACATTCAATTTTAAAAAAAACGAACCATAAACAATTTTCAAAATTTTCCCGTTACTTCTGAACCCGTAACAATACATCCCTTCAAAAAAATATCAAAATTAACGGGCCAGATCGTCCCTCAGCGAAGTCTCCGGATTCAGTTCAGCATCAGCGCGGACCTTCATCCACGAGGCTTCGACCCTGGTCCTTGAGACCATAGAAGCGGGAATCAAGAAACATTACTTGGTGCCTTTGACAGTTGCGCAGAGATCAAGATGGAGGCGAAAGGGCGTCAAACTGCACATTTTTAACGAACATACTTTCATCGCTAAACATCTTAGCGGGTAAGTGAAATCATAATTATTATTTTACACAGGCGTTACTTAGCTAGGTACATAATGTTTACTTATTTTGTCCCCTGACGTTATGTTGGCACCACAATAATAAACCTTATGTCTTCTATATATATATAAAATGAAAAGGTGACTTGACTGACTGACTGACTGACTGATCTATCAACGCACAGCTCAAACTACTGCACGGATCGGGATGAAATTTGGCTTGCAGATAGCTATTATGACGTAGGCATCCGCTAAGAAAGGATTTTTGAAAATTCAACTTCTAAGCGGGTGAAATAGGGGTTTGAAATTTGTGTAGTCCACGCGGACGAAGTCGCGAGCATAAGCTAGTATAGAATAAACCAAACAGAATGTAAAGTTAAAGTTATCGTAGTGTACGAAAGCAACTGCGCTAGTGTCGTTCTTATGGTATCACCTTGTAACTGTGACAAAAACGATCTTGATACTTGGTATTTTTTAAAATTTTATATATAATATAAATTTTATATATTATAATATAAAATACATAATATACGGTTTTGTCTTTTTTTGCTTATTGTTGATACTGTCTGTACATGATATGATGATGATGATGTTGATGTCCGTACTGTCTGTAATGATGATGTCTGTCTGGTTTTACTGTCAAAAATTTGCGTTGTCATAGCTGCTTGACACTGGCGAAGTGCATTGTGCCACAAAAGAAGAAGAATTATGTTTTGTGAATGACTTAGATAGCTATGAGCTTCACGTTTTCACGGTCTTAATAACTTTCTTCACACAGCCAGAAACGTGCAGTTTCTGGCATATGTCCATTTTTCAACTTTCATGACAGCCGTTTTAATTGAAGCCATGATAAAAAAATACTGTGTATAGCTTACCTAATGTAAAACTTGCCTGTCTCCAGTGGAACAGTATGCGAGGTGTGCGGCAAAACAGTCGCGCGACGGCTCGGCAAGCAAGGCTACGAGTGTCGCGACTGTGTGATGAAGTGCCACAAGCATTGCCACGTTAAGGTGGTCAACGCCTGCCCTAAATCCACGGTGCACAATATGGAGCTGTGAGTATAATATAATGATAGCTAGATTTAAAAAATTTGCTAAGTACGAGTTGGACTCGCGCACTGAGGGTCCGTACCTTGAAAGGATACGCGTAATTTAAAAAGTTATAAAAAAATCTGATTATTAATTTCTTGATAATTCTGCGCTTCTCTTTATCCTATAAAGGTTCTATTACCTTTTGAGGTACGGAATTCAAAGTAAAGCCGAGTTTTGCTAAAATCATTAAAATAAAGTGCGAATATTGAGTAAAAAATTAATATTTTATCATCATCCTAACTAAATAAATATTTTGACTGTATTAAATGATTGAAGATTTAAAAAAACTTGTGGATTTCAACCTAAAATATATTTTAAAAAACAAAATATATACAACCATCTTCGAAAAAATACACCAATACACCAAGATATTATTAACTATTGTCAATTAGAATTCATATAACTTAATTAATGATTAAATTGATCAAGTAAAGATACATGAGCTCGATACAGAAGCCATTTATATATCTTTCAATGCAATCTTCAATATCTTGAACTGTTATTATCTTTCCAGCATAATATGATAAAAAAATGTATATCAATAATACCAATAATTATGATTGGTGTTTAGTTTAAGAAATTAAATCATCGAAAAACTGAAACATGATTGTGTCAATTAATAATATATTTATGTATTTATTGTAATATAAATATATTATCTTCTCTGGTTGCCTGCCCAACCAACGAACTTCCAACCAGCTTAAATGGTAACCCGACGTAAAAATGCTAGTACTTAAAGTCTGTTTAATGAAAGTTGATAGTGAATATTTAGGAACTTCATCACTGAAAATGCCATGTTGTTTTATAACCTCACCTGGTTTTATAAATTTTACTTAATATATAAAAAATATATGATATATTATATTTTGTTAAATTTACTATATCAATACAACAGTTTTGAATGTGAAATACATTTTATTTTTAAAATTCTGCATTTTATTTTGCAATGTATTTTTTATTTTAAAAATTCTGCAGGATTTATACTGTACCTAGTCTATCGGTACAACAGTTTTGAATCTGAAACATATTACAATACAATGAATAAAAATCGCGCAGTGTCAATAAAATTATTCCGTAAACATATTTTGCAAAAAAGTCGATGTAGTCCAGTTTAAAATTCTATGTTGATATACTATGTTAACCTGCATAGCAGAAAAGAGGATTAAAACAATGTTAAACAGTTATGATAGGTAAATATTAAAAAATATAAAGTATCAAATACGTTTATTCCTAGTACTTATCAGCTTTCAGTAGACAGACTCTAGTTAAAAGCAGTATAATAATCACGGAACAGAAAGAACTGTTTTTTCTGTTCCGTGATAATAATGAATATGTAGGCATATTATTATAATCTCTGTCATAACCATTGTGCTTTATATACATAATATAATATAATAGTGATAATAAGTAACATGGTAAGTATATAAAATAAAACGAGATTTTATGATTAAAATTAAATAAAGAACTAAAAACTACTTTTAATGTTATTATAAAAATAGTAATTGGATAATTTAAAAAATTAAAAATTAAAAAAAATTAATGGTTACCTACTACCAATTAATAACAACAACAACAAAATAAAACAATAAATTGTTGTTTTACATTAGTGTGAGTTCAATTTTTTTATTAATTAATTCTTATAATAAAATCTCGTTCTATAAAAGTGAATACCTTTTTATATATTTTAATTTACTCATCACATAAAATATCAATTAATTTTCATATTTAACGTAAACAACAAAAATTTTCATTAAAAAAATAGTATCGTGCTTGCCGTTTTACATTTTGAATAAATAATTGTAGATGTAATGCTATCAGTTTTTTTAATAAATATTAAAGTAATAATAATTGTACAAGTAAGGTAATATTTTTCTTGAAATTGGCTTTTAACAAAATGGCTAAAACAATAGTTTACGAGATTTTTATTGTAAGTAAGGCAAGGAGTTAATAATTGTGCAATATAATCATAGATCCGTTTTCACAATAGGTAAATGACAACTTTGAAGCCTCTTTTCTATTATAATTTGAGTTGTTTAAAGTAAACTTTTGGTTTTAGTAAATCCAAACTATGCTTATTTTAAAAAGGCTTATTTACCTATAATGCGCGATTAACCGAACCGTAGTCTTAAAATCAAAAGTAAAATAATTTTGTTTACTTTTTAAACTTTTCATCTCTGTTGTTATTCAACCTATCTATATTTTATACATTGTTATATAGGTAATAATTTTAGCAGACCAATAATAATTAACATTTACAACAATCTCGTAAACTCTTACAAATTCATTTTTACGCTACGCGGCTTATATGTATTTTGATTTTCAATGCTGCCAAGGTCCCATTCCCATAGTTTTGGAAATGGAAGGTATTTTGTAGTTCATTAATTAATTTATATCACGCTTCTGTCATTAAGTCTCTACAGATGTGCCAACTGTTAAACTGCTGATTGTACTAGGTGGGCCGTTAATCTAACTTAGACGATCGACTGTAATCGGACCGACAAAAGGCGGAGAAGATCATACGCAAATGTCTCAAAAATATTTTACAAAAATTTTGATTAGAATTATATCCGCGAGATGGTTCTGTGACATACTTAACGGTCAAGGGATGCGTGCCTACATTGATTCGGTGCGAAATTGTACACCAACCGAAATCAGCTTTTGTCTGACGCAAATTGATGACTTAATTATTAAAATAATTAAATCGAGTTAAAGTTCGACTAACAAGTCTAACAACCAATCCAGAGATGTCAAAAAGGTTTGCTGTGGGCCTACATTGGAGATGAAAGTTGGCATGTCTATAGATGCTGATCCTTTTACGCGTAGATGGCGCTACTAGCGCGAGCAAATAATAATTATTGTTGTGTTGTTTAAAATAAATGTTGCATTTTTAGAACGTAATTGTTGTAACTGTTATATACACATATTTTATATAAAAATTATGTACAAAACATATTTTTTTGTATATAATAATCTGTGTTTTTATGCGCTAGTGGTGCCTCTTATATTTTAATATATAAAGAGGCGTATACATTACCCCTATGCCAATTTTTTTGGTTGACGCTATTCTTCATTTCAGTAATTATTATTTTAGTTGCGTTGTGAATATTTTTTATTATTTAGTTTTAACGGAACGATGATAATTAGTTTCGAAATATACAGCTTTCGCTTATTTTTTATTTTTTGATTCTGTCACATTCATTTATAGATGTTAATTAAGCTTTTACATTATAAATAATTCTATTGTTAACAAAATATACTTAACTAAAGTTGATCTTTTTTTAACTGTAATGAAATGATAAATTATTTTAAAAGATTAATCAATCACTTTTCATGATATCCTATGTCTATATATGATTAATTATATATTTTGTTAACAAAAGAGTTTTATGTCAATTACATCTACTATAATCATTTTAAAATAGTCCTGTTTGTAAAAAATATCACGCGTTTTTAACGAATATGATTAGTTCATTTAATTTTTATCTTAACTTATACAATTTACTGGCGTTGGCAATTTTTAAATGGTCATAGTTTACGTATTTTACGCGACAGGTCGAGATGGCAATCGGGGAGGGAACGCCGCACACCCGCGCAGCCCCAGCGCTAACCCGGTGCGAGCGAGCGCGGGTGACGTGTGTGTATGCGGGGCGTCTCCCCGCCTCATACCCCGATTGCCATCTTGATCTGTCGCGGACTATAGATATTATAAAATGTATTGTAATATTCTCTTTGTTATGTATGTAGTTGTTACGTAGCATATTATTATAATAATACTATATCATTCATAAGTTTGTAACTTAATATTTTATTTATAATTAACTTGAAAATAATTATTCTTCTAGATCCATGCTCCCAGTGCTAAGCGAATAATCAAGCTAAGAAGACTGCAAGAAAAAATATATAAAAAATCTAAAAAAAAATCGCAAGCTATTCAGGTCCTTTGAAAATACTAAAGTCTGTAGTCGCCTTTATAATTGTTTGGCTTGAGCTTGTCTTTTCGTTGTTGCATGTTTTTTATTGTAGGCAGATTTTTAAATTGTCAAATTAACTTTAACTGACGAATTTCGACAGATTTCTTATCACACACATATCTGCCAAACATAAAAAATCGCCAGTTAAATATGATGTGATGATTTAAATATCGGCCCTTAGTTTAATTTATTTATTTATTAGTATCACTAAGTGGTCCAAAATAAAAATGAAAAGACATCCATTTTACTAGTAATTTTATACCTATATATAGTTTGAGAATCTACATATAGACGTAAAATCAAATCAGCTGCAAAAAACCAGTTACGATTTGTAAAAAAAAGTTTTTCGTTGAGTTGTTTTCCACTCATAAATGGTGTTAGTAGTTTCTAGCTATTTTTTTAAATTGATATTTGTTATTTTTTTATTTGTAGGTATGCATGACTGATGATCGAAAAGTTTAAGAATTTATTTGTAGATGTAAAGTTTACTATATTATTTAATAATTAATTAGGTAGGTAAACACATTACTATAACGTACACCGTAAAACAAAGCACAAAAATTAAAAAAAAATCGAAATCGAATTCTAGAATTCCTTTTTATTTCAATTTTTTAATTATTTTACAAAAATACAGTCTAACGAAAGCTGACAGCGGTTTTTAAGTGTTTTTTAAAAACCTGCATCATTACGGAAAATTTCAATTATTTTTACAACCTCATCTGGCTTTGATTCTAGATTTATTTAAATGCTTTTTTCTGCTATTTCTAGTAGAAAAAAGGATTAATGCATACAATTACTTTAAGCAATCAGCACAATACCTATATATGAAAAAATCTAAATATTAAAAAATATACAAAGTATCAAATACGTTTATACCTAGTTACAGTGCGACAAGGCTCTCTTGGCACTTAAATGACATTGACAGGGGGGCGCTGTTAGAGAGCAAAGGCTTAGAATATTCAAACAAGAACAAAGGGGACACTTGACAGCAACGTTAGTTCCGATTTTCGCCACGCCAAGATAACCTTGTCGCACTGTATACACAGGGAATAGGAATACACGTATTTTTGCCACCATTTCAAACTGTCAGCTTTCAGCAAAAAAGACTAAATAAAATGTTAAAAAAAACTTTTAATGCAAGAGCGAGAAATATAACTTTATCTAAAACATTGAAATCGATTTTTATTTTTAAACGATTAATGTTATTGTTTCTGTTTTTGCAGGGCTTACATCACGTCTCCATACACGGACAAAAACATAAGAATGTTGTGATCTACGGCTTAATGCACAAATTAATATATAATATATTACAAAATGAAACTATTTATAATTCGTCTGCTTAAAGTGTAAATTTCTATTTTCGATTTAACAATTCATAACAACGTAAATTATTATATTTTCAATACGAGTGAAAAAATGGCCATGAAATGCCATATGAAAAAAATTCAAATAACATTTTTTTAAACGGGAACGGGAACGGGAATAAATTTCGTTATTTTAAAACTTACTAGGTTAGCTTGAACGATAAAAATAGGCAGATTGAAATTCTTAAAGGTCCTAGGCTTGAATCTCATTAAATTCAACAATTTTAACAAAACTCTTAATATTTTTCATTAACGTTATTTACACTCTAAGCTGGTGATAGTTATAAGAACATACTTAAATTATTTAAATTAAGAGTCAAGTACAACTTTCTCATTATGTACGCTACTTACTTATATTATACATAAAGGCTTTTTTACAAAAATATATTTATTATTGTATGTAAAACGTTATATGAAATTGTATAATAGTTGTAAGAAAGGTAGAAATCCCAATTTATCGTAGGGTTTTATACGGACAATCGATTGTGTAATAAATATCGATAATATGTTAATCGATTTTATTGTTCTCAATAACATTCGAATAAATAATTAATGTTCCATCACTATTTTATAAGTGGCGCCATGTAACCATCTACTTTTTTCATCATTGGCGTAGTGGTGCTTAAGAGTCAAGTTAGTAACATCAGGTCCCGGGTTCGATCCCGGCATATTCTCGGTGACATCAATCAGCGAAGGCGTGAAAAGTTGTACTTCATATAAGCAATAAGACACTGCCAACTATTTACCATTAAAATGCTATTAATATACATTTTAAGAGGATTTTGAGATTTCGTTTTAATTGAATTGTTCGTATAAACGCAAACTTAAAAAAATTCTAAAAACCGCTTTCTCTCACTATTGGCGTAATTGTTAGATTAGTTTAGGAATCGCTAGAACCCACCTTTAAAAACCATTTCCAAACGCATAATTCATGTTACCATATTTATAAAAAAAAACTAAAGACGCCAAAGTTTATAAAAAGGAGGATTTATTTAAAAAAATCACTACCTCATTAATTCAACTTTACGACAATATTATTATGTAAATTTGTTACCAGTAATAAAAAAACTATTATTATTATTTGTTTATGTTTTCCTATAAGATGAAATGTTTAAAACGTGTCTATTTATTTTATTTTTAGAAAATATATTAAGTTACCTATATCGAATATTAAAAAAACTTTACTAAACATATTGTAACTATGTCTGTATTTAGTTTTTAAACGCGGTCCAAATGTAATCAAATCATCACAATTCTGTTAAATTAACTTATAATTAAGGATCTTTAACACTGAAAACAGCTCCAAAAAGCAAATTATATAATGCATAACTTTTGAGAGAGGACTCGCCATATTTGCTCTATGTGTCAACTGTATGGTTTACCCAAAGGGTTCACCTTTATCATCTTTACATTAAGAGAGTATTTAGACTAATAGAGAGAAGATATCTATGGTTTTACCCTGTATTTTTTAGCACAGAAAATGGCAGCGCTTGTTCATAGTATCAGCTAATCAGCTGTCATAACAAAAGATTAGGTTATTTATTTACAAGAAAAACAAGTACTACAAACTGGCGCAGCAAATGACAGATTGTGCCGAAACCCTGTTTTTATAGTTATCTTGAAATATAGTATTGTCTCTTACACACTTATGAAAATTTCGATAAGCTTGAGCTAGTTTCCGATCCGCTATTTTCTATAGGACATTAGGGCAACTCTTTATATCTATATGGTATTATCGTACTTTTGACATGACAGTTGACACTTAGAGGAAATATGGCAAGTCCTTTCTCAAAATGTATTCACTATACTCATATACTTAGACATTAAGTGCTTACGCACAAAATATTCTCAATTTGTGCGATAATATTGTCATGCTTTAAAAAGGCGTTATTGAAAAGGTCAGAACCAAAACCCATGAAGCCGATTTATTTAAAAAAATAGCTATAAGCTTCAATTTATAAAAATCACAGAAACTACGCACGGAAATTTAATTTCAGTATGGCAACATTAATTGACCATTTTTTGTCCTATTTTTGTATTTATTGTGATTTTGTTAAGAGTGTTTGATATTTTTACTAAGTATATTTAATAATTTAACATTTGTTACAAATATTTTTTTAAAGTATAGGTATAGGTAAAAATCAAGAGCGTATTCCTTACTTATTTAGTTTTAAATTAGTCCGGTAAAAACCTCAAAATAAAAATAAATAAATAAAAAGATATGTAACCTACCTACCTAGGTACATATAGAAATATTTGTAACAATATTAAACTTTTTTTTGATAAATGAACAAGATGAAAAAAAATGTAGGTACCTACATGACAAAAATTCTCTTGTAAAGATTGTTAACGCATTATTTTTTGTTTATGTGGTTAGAAATACGACGAAATATTATTTATAAATGTTGGCATCATTTTCTGTAATTTTATTTTCCTCTTCTTTTTAATAAAAAAAAATGCCTTTTTACTCCGGTTTTTTATTTTTGGAATTCAGTCTGTCAGTCAATATCTACCTCCGGACACCCGAGCCGCTCCTGACCTCGATGGAAGCCTAAAAGGCCTGTACACAGATTACACATACCAATCTTAGGCGCGGGTGGGTCTCAATATTCCCATTACCCACGACAACTGCTGTACATAAGTCTCTTGTAGCGACTTCCACACGCCACCTGAATCCTGCGACTCGTCTGATGTCGTCCGTCCACCTAGTAGGGGGGTCTTCCAACCCTGCACTTTTCGGTGCGAGCACCATAGGACCCCAACATCTGTCGGTTTTCCGAACAAAGTATGTGCCCTGTCCATTACCACTTCAGCTCCGCAACCCGTTGAGCTATGTCGGTTACTTTAGTTCTCCTACAGCATGGTGTCTTGCATTTCACGAAGGCGAGTGGCTCATGCTTGTGTGCAAGTCGTATCGGTATATATAAGGTGATTGTGTAAATGAATGTGAAACGCGACTGATTGGTCCAACACGCACGCACACTTACACAATGTCTGTGTATAACACGTAAAGTTGATTCGCATTCGTGAATTGCAAAAAATGTAACAATAAATATTTAATTAAATGTAAGAAGGAAAAATGGTTCCAATAAAACAAATCATTTATTTCACTTACGTATCAATTTATTGACTCCGGCATATGTACACGTACAATAAGCACTCTCCAGTAAACGCCAATCGGAAAACGCTACAACTATTGGTAGATTTTAGTACAAATAACGATACGTCTCGATATATAATCCCTAAATTATACAATTAGAACCGTATAATAGTGAATATTGATAGTTAGGTACAATTAGTCGAGGTTACTTTGATTTTCAATATAACTTTGACTTTAAAATTATTACCTACTTTTGAGTAGCTATTAAATCGAAAAATACTTTCATTTTTAGGGGTGCGTCCATCTGTCTGTCTGTCAGCGGGCTGTATCTCATGAACCGTAATAGGTAGAGAGTTGAATTTTTAAAGTGCGTATTTCTATTGTTGCTATAACTAATAATGAAAATTTCGAAATGGCCGTCATGTTAATTAAAAAAATTAAAAAAGTGAATAATCTCGTACGATGGTACTGATTTTTCTTTACTTAGTAAGTACCTACACGAAAGAAAAAAATGTATACACCTAATTAGGTATATATACATTTTTTAAATAATAAAATAAGAAATAAAATAAAAAATTTAATGTGCATAAGAAATAAAAATTTCACAAAATTGTGTGAAATAAATTTTATTTCTTATACACATTTCTTTCGACCTAAATATTATTAATTAGCAATCGGAAATGTAATACCTAAATTGTATAAAATACAATATTATAGAAGTCTGTCGAAGTTAAATTGAAAAAGCAAAGTCAAACTGATTGAGTGTAATTAACTGACTTTTGTTCTAATAATATATTGGCAGTGTTCTAAGGAATCTTACATTATATGGCGTTTACATACATCTGACCATTTAATATTCATTCAATACATACGTTTATAAGTAAATATCAATATAATTACCCATACATAACGATTATGCGACTATTTTGCTTTTTGTTATAAATCCTGAACACAGAATAATTAATATCAGTATACCCTATCCGCGAAAAGAAGTTTGTATAGCCCTCTCTCTGTTACGCGATTCCATACAAATGATAGAGCCAAAATCTCAGTGGGCACTAAACATTTTGAGTTATCAACCAATCACAAACATGTTTTCAAAAAAACAATCGAAATTCAATTTGAAAATGTTTTCAAAAACAGTAGAAATTAAATTGGAAACATACCTGCCTATAGTTCGCGACAGTTTGAGATGGCAATCGGGGTATGAGGCGGGGGGATGCCTCACACACCCGCGCTATCCCGCACCGGATTAGCGCGGGTGTGCGGGGCGTCCCCACCCCGATTGTCATGTCGACCTGTCGCGTACTAGTTACGTTTGAGTCATTTGTATGGGATTACGTAACAGACAGAGAGAGAGAGAGAGCGCTATACTAACTTTTTTCTGAGGATAGAGTTATAGTCATTAGTACTCTAAATACAGGTAAGTTAGCTTCATTTTAAATTCAAAATGAGATTTTTTTTGTTATTTACTATCGGATTCTTAAAACAAGATAAAAGCGTATTTTGCATTCTAGAAAAAATCATTAAAATCTCATTTTTCATTTACAATGAACAGCAAAGTTACCCTGATTGGCTGTTACTATATAAAAGTTAAATTATTATTTATCATTCTGTACTCTATATTTTAACAGAATGTAAGGTAGGTATTTCATATAGGAATCACTAGTTATCATGATAGAAATAAAATAAACTATTCGCTGAACCATTTTTAAGACTGAAAAAATTAATTAACCCACTCTATAAAGCGACCAAACTAAGTAAGGGAAACGTGACGTCTTAGGTAAAAATATATTTTGATTCAATATTCTTTGTAGGATAAAATCCATTGAAAATATATTATTAAAGCTATATTTTAGCTGAGACGTTACAATATAGTGGACACGTTTGACTTTCTTAGTTTGCACGTGTAAGCCTTTTTCATGTTTTGCCATAATTAAAAAACTGCAAAAATAAAAAATAAATAGTAGGAAAAATAAAGAAAACAAAAATGGGCGATCACAAAAAAATATAATTCGTAAAGTATAGGTAATACAATAAAATTAATAATATTTACAATTATTCCGAGTGACTACAAAAAATGAAAACAATAATTATTTAATAATAATAATTAGTAATAAATTGAATTAATGTACACCACGTGGTAATCTAAAGCTGCGGCGGATTATCACGTCGATATCATAATTTATTTAAAAAAAATAAAAATTACCACTGTGAAAAATTTTTTTTCTCCATGGCGATAATGTATAAGCTTTTACATTATTATTTTTTTCATTACAAAACTCGTCATAAAAAATCATTTAGTGATATGAGCAAGCATAAATAATTAGCAATTTAACTACTAATCAATTAAATATATAATTATTTTAATTTTTAATCAATATAAAACCTAAAAAAAGCGCAAAAACAGTGCGCGGTAGTGCAACGGCCAAATTCGCGAGTAATATAAAAGTTCTCTCAAATTTAATCTTAGTAAAAATCAGCAATTACAGAATTTAGAATATAAGCCCTCGATCCCACTGCCAACTTTCAAGAGTTCAGAGTTCTACATTTGGACACTTGACCTTTGATTGGGTAGTTGGGAACGCGGAACGCAGAACTCCGAGTCTAGACCGTCACCTGTGGAACAGAGGCGTAACACTGAAAAATTCTTAAAGAACAAGGTTTTTATTAAATTACGTGTACGACAAAATTAAAGTAAGCTCAATTATTAGGCGAATTTAATAATATTCATCGAAAAATGGCGTGTTTCACATAATATACCTTTTTTGTCTAAGAGATGGCGAACGATTTCTTCGGAGTGTTTATACCAGTACAAAATTCATATAATAATAATTAATATTAAATCTATCATCAACGTAACCCATCGCCTTCTCACTACTGAGCACGGGTCTCCTCTCAGAATGATAAGCGTTGGGCCATAGTCTACCACGCTGGTCAGGTGCGGATTGGTAGACTCCACATACCTTTGAGAACATTATGCCGAACTCTCAGACATGCAGGAGTCCTCACGAATCACGATGTTTTCCTTCACCGTTAAAGCAAGTGATACTTACTCAATTGATTCAATCACTTACTTTAACGATGAAGGAAAACATCGTGAGGAGAACCTGAGGGTACTTCATAATGCTCTCCATAAGTTCGCTTATCCGCACTAATTGGCCAGCGTGGTAGACTATAGCTCATTCTGAGACTCTGAGAGGAGACCCGTGCTCAGTAGTGAGACGACGATGGGTAGATGATGATGATGATGATGAATCTATAACGGTATAAAGGACTTGAAAATTCATTCACCTCCTTTCAGTCTATTCTATGAATAAATACAATCTTTGACATAACTGAGACCAATACAAAAATTGTACAAACATTTTTTTTTTTATATTTAAATCGACATAAATTTGGTTAGTTTTTAGTACATTTAATACTTATAGTTATCTTACATAATACAGATATAAATATCACTAAGAGTTACCTATTTATATACAGGATTTTAGGCAACTTTAATCCTAGGTGTAAAGAACCACTTTTTTCAGGGGTCTTAAACTTCAAAGATTTATAAATTAAACGAACAATGAAACCGTGTCGGTGACTATAGTTTTATTCAAATTTCATTTCTTTTTTTTTTCAATTTCAAAAAATTTTAAAAATCGACCCGAATTATTTGCTTGAAAGTTTATATTACCTAAAATCCTATATATGACGAAACGCGGGTTGAGTTGCAAAAATCATATTTTTCAATCACATAATCATTTAACTGAATTGAACCTTGAATGTAATTTTTGTGTAAAAACTCCTCACTTTATCCAGAAATGTCGAAATTATGTAAATTATTTGCCTTTGAATTGCACACTTTTAAAAATGTTAAATGCATAGTCAGTCAAAATAATAATGGAATCATAGTACGTGTGTATATAATATGCTATTATAAGCACCAAGTTTCATCATATAAATCAAAAAATCCAAAAAAATGTGCGGAAAATGAAATCCCAAAAAGGATTCGCAGGAATGGCAAAATATGATATTATATTGATAATAGGCATTTTTTGTATAAAAATCAAAAAACGAATGTATTGAAATTGTCAGGCCGGCCGTACATACATAAATTTTTTCACGGAATGGTAGTTTTCAGTCTATTCACTGTAGTGGTATCTTATAAACTAAACCGTGTTAGCGCTTACCGTAGATTTATACAAAAAATTCAAACAGAAAAAATGTCTTTTCAGAAAAACAAAAATTTAAATTTTTCGTTGCTAATTTTTTTAGATTTTTTCGCAGTTGACTTTAAAAAAAAAAGCTTTTCATTTTTATCTAATTCATAAAAATGTTGTTTCAAAGTTTTTTATTACTGCCTAACTTATACTAAACAATTTGAAACATTTTCTATTTTTCTGATAAGCATTTTTTAAAATATTGTGTCTAAATAAATATAACAGTCAGTGCATTCTCTTTTTCAGTCATGATCAAAAAATGTTTATAAAGTCATATTATGTATTTTCAGTTTTTATTAACTTTTTCATAAAAGAAGTAAATAAAAAGGTTTTCAATTCGACGCGCGTTTTTCATAATCGCGATGTAAATCGATAGATAGGTACTTAATTTTGTACAGTTTGTAAGCATGTTGTAACATGTACTTTCAAAATTTAATATTTTTCGAAAACTGGTAAAATCTGTAATTAGTTTTGAAATCTCTTGCCGGTTGAAATTTTTCTTTCGGTGCGTAAAGCCTAAATGTTGTCAGTCATATTATTATTTACTATAAACACTAGTATTATGGTATAGGAATGATTTGTTTGTTTATTTGCAATCGATAAACCCTGAAACTACTGAACCGAATTTTACTGGATTTTGTTTTGTTGAAAATTGTAACATAATTGAAAACGTCCATTATGCTTTATTTCGCGCGCCAATTCAATCGCATGTGCGTGCGGACCTTTTGTTTTTAGATTTTCGAAAAGAGGTTTTATAATGGCATACAAAATTTAAAAAAAAAATTTAAACTTATATTATAAAGAGAAATGATTTTTGTTTGTTTAGCCGTCAACGATAAACTCTGAAACTACTGAAACGATGAACGTCTGAAACGATTTTAACTGGATTAAAAAAAAATAAAGATTCGGATCGGATGAGTACGTGATCGCTGTTATCCGTGAGAATGTCTCGGATTCAAATCGGACATATCTGCGGATCAGCGGATTAGTAGGTAAAGTCCTTTTCATGAAAGAAGTCCCCCAGACGCAGCGCTGTACTCGCGTGACATAATGTCGTAATTTTTTTTACCTATTTTACATTTAGCATATGTAAATCAAATAATACTATTTCCTGCATACTTCGATGAAACAATATATTAAAGCTCTTAAATTGTATTTGCTTATATAAGCTCTGAAATTGTATTGTGATGCCGGCGCTCTCAAAGAACCTGCTCTCGTGTTATGGCCGACACCGTCATCATTTAAAATTGCACCATTTGCATCCGAATTTCCGTTTGAAAATATAACTGTTAGTATTCCATTTTGACCCTGCTCGTAGGAGCAGGGTCAAAATGGAATACTAACAGTTACAGTGGAAATCAGTACCCTGGCGCCCTCTAGTCTAGTAGTAGACTAGAGGGCGCCAGGGTACTGGTTGCACACGAGCGCCACAAGGGCTAGAGACGCCTCTGGCGGGACTTCTTTCATGAAAAGGACTTTAAGCAATATCCGAGTTCAGACCGATATTTTCATAATCGTGTTTTCACAGACTCGGATCGAATGAGTGCGTAACCGCTCTTATTTTTAGGAAAAAAAAATTAAGCAAGAAAATTTTAAGAAAATAAGTGTGTGAAAGTTCCTACAAGCGACCTACGAGTATGTCCAGCACTGGACGTCTATAACTTTTAAAACAACTGTAACTACTTTTTATTAAAACAAATATTAATTGATTTCATTATATCACTTATGGAAGACCACAAAAGGGTTTTAAAGTTATAATTTCATCCGACAAAAGAATAGTTATTTTAATCTTTCGTTTAATTTAACTTTACTAAACACTCGTTTTCTAAATTAAACCATTACGATTCTAGACTGTATATTAGAAAACACAGAGTATACAAAATATACAGGGTGTTTGGTAAAATCCATACTAATATTTTAAATGAGAAGGTGTGTCTGTCTGTCTGTCTGCTAGCTTTTCACGGCTCAACCGATTTTGACGAAATATGGGACAGAGATAGCTTGCATACCGGGGAAGAACATAGGCTACTTTTTATCCCGCAAAACTAAAGAGTTCCCACAGGATTTTTAAAAACCTAACTCGTTGTCTCCTTAGATTAAGGATGTTAACTTACTTTTTTAGGGTTCCATACATCAAAAGGAAAAAAGGAACCCTTATAGGATCACTTCGTTGTCTGTCTGTCTGTCAAGTAACCTATAAGATACTTCTCCGAAAAATCCGAAAACCGTGATATTTGTGGTTACACCACAAAAAAAAGTTCATGAACACATAATTAGTATTTTTAACTTTCAAAGTAAGATTACTATTTACTATACCGAGTGGGGTACCGTATGAAAGGATTTTACCTGTACAATCTAAAACAGATTTTTATTTATTTTTATGCCTAATAGTTTTTGAATTATTGTGCAAAATGTCGAAAATACGACTGTAGAATACGGAACCCTTGGTGCGTGATTCCGGCTCGCACTTGGCCGGTTTCGACATACAACTGTCATGTTGACAGCAGTATCGCTTAAAAAATTTACAGTTTTGTTCCAGATGAGAGTTCGCGACCGCGACCAATAATGCTGAATGTCAAACACTTTTAAAACAAGTGTGTAGAAAGCACCACAAAAAGAAAAATATATAAAAAGTAAGATTATTAGGTATTTATATTATTTTATATACTCTGTGAAACCATAATCGTTATTGTATAGTCAATAAATATAATAATACTAGGTATAACTTGATACTAGTTGATTATTACACATTTCAATCTGTATTTTTGACGGTTTTTAAACGTTTTCAATGTAAGTATAAATATTATATAAGTATACACGGAAATAAATATATTATAATAATACTATAATATATTAATAGTACAATATGTATAAATAAATTAAATAATGATTAACTTTGAATCTGTCTAAAGATTTTTTACAGATCGTTCACTATAACTCGATCTCTGCCGTCATGTTGGCAGCATTGCTTTGTTTGCTTTATTCCTAAGACCTTAGGGTTTATTATTGTATGATTTGCAATGGTGCCAACATAACATCAGGGGACAAGTTACAGTGAACGTTCGATAATTACCAATTTATAATTATTTAGTTTGGGCTACTTTGACGTTTTGACAGTTTTTGTATTTAAAAACCGGCAAAATTTCTAAGTCAGTTTGTTTGATAAATTGAAAATAGGGCCTGGATTTTAAGTTCGTCAAAAACCGGCAATAAATATTTAATTATAATTGTATATCCTTACACGCTACGTACACAGTTTATACGTATCCCAATAAATACTTTTTTGTTTAAGTATAAAATTAGAAAAAGAAAAACAACTTTATGCTTATTTCGTGCGAAACGATTTTCCCTACTATTAAAAGTTTAGTCAAACTTTGCTAGCAACCAAAGCAATAGCGACTTTGGATGGCAACTATCGCATTGATTACTATCAAACTTTTGTACTAGGGGTGCTGATTTTTATTTTTATACAACAACACTGTTACATAGACTGTATATATTGATATCGTTGTTATTTTTTACTGGCAACCCTTATTATACGTCGTTTTATTATTTATTACAATCACAAATATCCAGACAACACTGGCGAACAGTTACAAGTTAAAATCATTATTCAGGGGATTCATTCTGTAAACTTTTGACACTTCGCAACTAAAGTCGCGACCTGTCATTTTATAAAATTTTACATATTTCTGGTCGATTACGGGAAAACTGTATCAATCATTGTTACAATCTCAATTGTTGATTGGCTAAATTTATGGTACTCTTGTTGCAACAATGCAATATAGCCAACAGTAAGTGAACGTCAACCAATCAGAGGTGATTGAGATCGTGACATTGTAGCTGTCATTCTACCGCAATCGCGCATCTGATAAATATATAAAGCGTACAAAATGAGTTTTCACGCACCATTTTAACTTTAAGTGTCAACTGTCATGTCAAAAGTACGATTTAAGTCCTTATTTTAAAGGTGAACCGTACTTTTGACAGACAGTTAACACATACAGTTAAAATGGCGCGTTAGAACTAATTTTGTACGGACTATGCACTGCTGTTAACGTGTCAATTTTGTATGAAATGACAGGTCGCGACTCTTGCGCGAGAATCGCTAAATGTCAAAAAAGTTAAAGAATAGCCCCCTCAGTGTTGCAAGCAACACTTAATAATATACATTTATTTAATTACTTTCACATTTTCAGCCTTATTTGGGGCAATAAGCATTAGAATATATCAATGTTCAGCCATACACATTCTGGTTAGTACCTTTACCTTTCCTTTTGCAAGGTTTTTAATATTTTATTTAGAGAGCTTACGTCTCTGCGGTGCTCCAGGCTTTTCCAACGAGCCAGTTAGTTTGGGATCGTCCACAAGTTGGATAGCCACCACTCACGATACCTACTTGTTTGGATTGATACCAGCTATTGATTAATACCGGGTTTGGTGGCGCTCTTTAAGGAAGGCCTATGTCCAACAGTGGACTTCCACAGGCTGATGATGATGATGATGATTGATTAATACAGATTTTATGTGTGACCGCTATTTTGGGGTAAAAAAATGTAAAATGGCGGACTACTATTTATATATTATGATACAAACGTTAAGATGATAACATCTAAAGGGATCACGGATTTCTTTTTTTTAATTATATAAAAATCTTTAAACTAGCGTGAGTGGTTTCCACTATAAATAATATCTGTCCCGGCTGTACGTGACGTTAGCCCGTTAGCCCGACTAGTTTCAAACCCATCCGGGGTCCTTTTTCAAGGGATTCAGTTCGCAACAACTGTCGGGAGACGATCGGCAGCTTCCCCCCCCCCCCCTCACAACGGGCTCTACGAGCAGCGGCCCGCGCGGCCCGCAGTCACAACCGCGGCGCGTGCGCGAACTGACTCCCTTGAAAAAGGACCACGGATGGGTTCGAAACTAGTCGGGCTAACGTCGACTAAGCACGTGAGTACAGCCGGGACAGATATTATTAATATAATAATGACAACATATACAGAGCTCCTGGCGGTTACGTATGGAACTTTCTGTCATACAAATATTTAATACTGTCAAGTTATGACAGTCAAATTTAGGCTCACTGTAATTTTTTTTGTTAATTTTAAAATGATTGACGAAATTACTTCTAAAAATTTTTCGTACATTTTTTATTATTTTTTTAGTAATAGAGGTAAACTTTTCTTTTCCTGTACAAATTTTTTTTGATTATTACATTTAAAAATCTTGGTGTTTTAATTTATTGTTATCCTATACGTGAAGACGGTTACAATCATGTTCCAATATTGCATATCAATCAATCATTTACATATTAACTTTCAATGTAAAAGACGTGCGTCCGACGAAAATGATCGCGCGTCCCGTGCGTTCAAACAAACTGTGTTCTATTGAAGATCGCGCGATCATGCGATGCGTTCATATTGTATTTCATCGCACGATGAAATCGCATCGCATTATCGCACGAGCGATGACAATAGGACGGCGCCTAAGTATTTATTACTTTAGATAATTTTCACTATTCCTCATCAATGTATAACTTTTCATACAAAACGCTTGCTTCTCCTTTTTTAAATTCCAACATGCATTTTATGATACATAATGTATTATTTATACCACATATAACAGAAATTGGTGGTACATTGGCATCGGTTCTAAGCACAACCTAATTTTAGAGTATTCGCACCCTCTTCTTACTATTGTAATATGAAAAGGACAGAAGCAGTTTGACATTTCTAAATTTAATTTTTAGATGGTAAAACCCGTGATTTTAGCGCACAGTCGCGAACCTACTGTTTAAATTTGTATTGTGCACTAAAATTTAGAGTCTTTAAATGTGAAAGTCATGTTCCGTTCCTTTTTTAGCATTAGTAAAAAGAAAAGGATGCAGATACTCTAAATTTACTTTAGAGAGAGACTAGAGAATCGGGGCCATTGTGTAACAAATACCTATGGTACATGAGAAATCTGTATGTATTATATTTAAAACATATTATATTAATACTTACAATGGTACATACAATATTGTGTAAAGTACGTTCGTTTAGAACTGTTCCATATAACATAGCAGTTGACTATGATACATAAGACGTGTATGGGACGATTGCTTAGAATTGTCCATATAACATGGCTGTAAATTGTAATCACTATGGTAAATAGGATTTGTATGTACGGTAAGTTTATTTAGAACTGTTCCATGTAACAAAGTATACTCGGGCTATTATGAACGTGCGAACTGAGCCATAAATCATTACAATCCTAGGGTTGCGACAATTCCACAGAAGGCGTTATCGATAAAGGGCTGCCTAAAATGGTAAAGGCAGGGGTAGCTAATTTTGTATTGTTTCCCGTCACTATTTATAACCTGTTATCGACAATTCCTCTTTTTTACTATTACACATAAGGTCTGTAAGTGCAAGAGAGAGTTCTGATAAAAATATATGACCCAGTTCGCACTTTCATAATGGCCCTACTATAGTTGTCTACATAAGACGTGTGTGTACGGTACGTTTACTTAACTGTCCATATATCTTAGCGATAATCTCTTAGGTATAAAAGACGTGTGTGTATGGCATGATTGTTTAGAACTGTTCCATGTAACAAAGTAGTTGTCTACATAAGACGTGTAAGTATGGTATGTTTGTTCAGAACTGTCCATATAACTCAGCGATAATAATCTCTACAGTACACAAGTATGGGATGATTGTTTAGAACTGTTCCACCGGTGTGGCCTGCGACGGACTAGCTTACCTGCGGGCGAACTCTGCCTTCATGGCTGAAAAAAGCACAAATGTCATTTACTAGGCTGGCATGGTATGGACATGAACACACACACACACACACACACACACACACACACACACACACACACACACACACACACACACACACACACACACACACACACACACACACACCCACACACACACGCACGTACGCGCTCACACACACAATTACTTTTATACCATCATAATAATTGTAAACCGAATCTTTGAAAAGAGCAACCGCCGAGTTTCTTGCTGGTTCTTCTCGGTAGGAAAGACATATGGAACCAGTGGTAGATGCATTTAACGATTCAAAAGTACTTGCAAAAGTTTATTTGAATAAAAAATATTTTTATTCTATTATACACACACACACACACACACACACATTAAATACGGTTAGGTATAGTAATAATCTCACCGTCGAGTATTTCCCGCTTCATCTGGCTGACTTGAGTACGTATCTCACGGAGCACGTCTTGCTTGAAACTGTCCCACTCGGCGGCGGACACGCAGCCATTTTCATTTCCACCATTCACTTGCTGAAAATAATCACTTATGTTACGAGTATGTACAAGAAGAAAATAGAAACCCAAGCCGTAGACAAGTAGAAGTACTACCACTTTTATAAGTTACGCAGACTGCCATGGTATAAGTATACATATATATAATAGTACTGTACTATGTCGCTTTTATACCAAACTAGCTTATGCTCGCGACTTCGTCCACGTGGACTACACAAATTTCGAACTCTTATTTCACCCCCTTAGGGGTTGAATTTTCAAAAATCCTTTCTTAGCGGATGCCTACGTCATAATAGCTATCTGCATGCCAAATTTTAGCACGATCCGTCTAGTAGTTTGAGCTGTGCATTGATAGATCAGTCAGTCAGTCAGTCAGCCAGTCAGTCAGTCACCTTCGCCTTTTATATATTTAGATAAACATTTTTAATGGTTTACCTTTAGTATAGTTTCTTCGCTGGCGGAGCCGAACCGCTTTCTCGCCGCTCGCGGAGATTGCGCCGGCGCACTGCCGTCGTTATTTGCTGTAAATGTTTAGATTGCATGAATCATCATCATGATCAACCCGCCGGCTCACTACAGAGCACGGGTCTCCTCTCAGAGTGAGAAGGGTTTTGGCCATAGTCTACCACGCTGGCAATGTGCGGATTGGTAGACTTCACACATCTTTAAGAACATCATGGAGAACTCTCAGGAATGCAGGTTTTCTCACGATGTTTTCCTTCACTGTTAAAGCGAGTGATATTTAATTACTTAAAACGCACATAACTCCGAAAAGTTTAGAGGTGGGTGCCCGGGATCGAACCCCCGACCTCCGACTAGAAGGCTGACGTCCTAACCACTTAGCTACATTTTGCATGCTTGCAAGATTGCAGATTGCATGAATAAGTAATAATAATAAAGCTTATAATTTTTTTATATAAGTTTTAAGTATACTTCCAAACTTTTTTTTAAAAACATAATTATTTGTGTGAAGTGGCAGGATTCAATTTTTTTTTTTTTAAAGAATATTAGCCATATTAAATGACTAATATTCCCCTTTCCTCTCCAATTAAGCGTCAGGCTTGTGCTAGGAGTAGGTACGACAATAGTGCAACGGGCGGGGTTTGAACCGTCGACCTTTCGGTTTTCAGTCCACTCCTATACCGGTTGAGCTATTGAGGCTCTCGAAATATTTTTTTATATAAGTTTTAAGTAAACTTCCAAACTTTTTTTAAAAAACATAATTATTTGTGTGA
This sequence comes from Maniola hyperantus, assembly GCF_902806685.2. Taxonomy (NCBI): domain Eukaryota; kingdom Metazoa; phylum Arthropoda; class Insecta; order Lepidoptera; family Nymphalidae; genus Maniola; species Maniola hyperantus. Next base: position 6,236,031 of record NC_048560.1, read on the forward strand.
AGGGGCAGGATTCAATATGATTCAATTATATTTACTATAGGTACGTAGCTGAGCTGATACACGCGACTTTGTTTGGATTTAGGTTTTTTGAAAATCCTGCGGGAACACTTAGATTTTCCAGGGCAAAAGTAGCCTATGTCCATCCCCGGGATGCAAGCTATCCCTGTAACAAATTTCGAAAACCTATGGTGGATTTAGATGACAATTTAGTTGTATTTACTTACAAGAGTTGCCATTGCAAGCGGCGGGCATCCTATGCGGCAGCGTGGCGGACCTTTCCCATGACTTCATGGGGGTCGAACTGGCTGAGCTCTCTGTTGACGATTCCTGCTGAAAATCACACATTTCACTATAATTTCACCAAAATATTAAGAAATGGGTACACAGAAGAAGTGAAACTTCGAATTTAAATAAAATAAAAATGGAAGTCACCATTTTGGAATTCAAAAAAAAGCCGCTATTTTCGTAATAGGCACACTATAAAACCTCGGAAATGACATCCATGTGAAATTCATAAAAAATATAGTATGCGATAAGTTGAAATGGCGATCGGGGAGGGAACGCCCTGCACACCCCCAAAACCCCCCGCACTAACCCAGTGCGGGAGAGCGCGCGTGACGTGCGGGTATTCATACCCCGATTGCCATTTCAACCTGTCGCGGAATATACGTCAACCATCTTGGATTTCAAAACGGACGCCATTTTCGTAATTAGCACCCGTAGATAGAGTAATAAAGGTAGATGCAGGAACGTTTCCTTTCTCGTTCGCACTAAAAAGAGAGCACAGATAAAGTCACTAATGTGATAAACAGAGACGCAGCTAACCTATTTTTTGTCCCTTATCGTGTAACTGGTTTTTTTCAAGAATACATACAAGAAGTTGCAAAACAAACTTTGAGAATTTGTGGCGTAATTGTATTTCTCATGAGTTATTTACTTGTTTTCACATAAAAAACGTTTAATACAAATATTGTTGATCGGTTAATACAAATATTGACTACTAAACAATGGTAATAATTGTCGTGTTATTCATCGTTACGTCGTGCTATCGCTATCTCATACGCGGTTACACAGTACATACATCTACCTATTATTCTATCTACGTCAGCACCCCAAAAAAAACACGTCGGCCATCTTGGATTTGAAAATGTAAAACACATTACCTCGCTCTTATCCAGATGCGCGAGGTGCGCTCTGCGCCGCGCCAGAGTTCGTTGCATTTCGTGCATCATACAGTGCAAGTTGCCGCGGGGGTTGGCAGGGGGGTCCGAACCCCCCACGCCCCCAGGGGGGGAGGCTTCGCTGCCGGGGGTCGCACTGCCTGAAGACTGCTGCTGTTGTTGCTGAAAAGAAAATATAGTGAGTGCAGAAATCGCAGGCGTGGGACACAACCTTGTTCAGGGAGTCAAGCTATGAGGAATACGAAGAACAAAAATAGTAGTATGTAGTAGTTTTTTTTTAATAGATATAGCGAGCAAACGAGCAGGCGGGTCGGGTCACCTGATGTTAAGTGATTACCGCCGCCCATGAACATTTGCAGCACCAGAGGAACCGCCGATGCGTTGCCGGCCTTTTAGGAATTTGTTGGTCCGCCCCTTGAATAACCCCATGTAGTATAGTGTACCTTGGCTTGTCGTTTGAGTCTGGCTTGCTGTAGCTGTGCCGCTAACCCAGAGATGTCCGTCGCGGGGGGCTGCGGCGGCGGCGGGGGCGGCGGGGGACACGCGGGGGTGAGCGCGGGGGCCGCGGGGGGCGGCGCCGCACCGGGTGGAGGTGGCGGCGGGGGAGGGGCCGGCGCTGCTGGCTGAGGGGGCGGAGTCTGTTGCTAAAACAAGATAAACATAGATTAGATAGACAATGTACCGAGGTTAGATATCAAATAAAAAAACCGTTCAAGTGCGAGTCGTACTAGCACATGAAGGGTTTCGTACCATCGTACAAGAAATAACACTTTTTTTATGTGATGTAACCATAAACTCATGGGTTGGATTTTTTTTTTCGAGCATATAATATAATTATAAGCAGTATTTATTACTTACCATAGGCGGAGGCTGTGGCGCGGCTGGAGGGGTGGGGGGCGCTATTGGACCCTGAAAATATTGTTATACATATTTTTTAAATTTAATTTTTGTATTACAGTTGTAGTACAGTAATATACACGTACGTACGAGTACATGTTCGTAATAATACACAAATATGAGTGTATGTACGTACACACGTGTGAGTGTGTGTACCTATACACATATGAGTGTATGTACGTACACACGTGTGAGTGTGTGTACGTATACACGTATGAGTGTATGTACGTACACACATGTGAGTGTATGTACGTACACACGTGTGAGTGTGTGTACGTATGCACATATGAGTGTATGTACGTATACACATATGAGTGTATGTACGTACACACGTGTGAGTGTGTGTACGTAGACGTACACGTGTGAGTGTGTGTACGTATACACATATGAGTGTATGTTCGTATACATATATGAGTGTATGTACATACACACGTGTGAGTGTGTGTACGTACACATGTGTGAGTGTGTGTACGTATACACGTATGAGTGTATGTACGTACTACGTACATACGTGTGAGGGTGTGTACGTATACACATATGAGTGTATGTTTGTATACGTATATGAGTGTATGTACGTACACACGTGTGAGTGTGTGTAAGTACTACGTACACATGTGTGAGTGTGTGTACGTATACACGTATGAGTGTATGTACGTACACACGTGTGAGTGTGTGTACGTATACACGTATGAGTGTATGTACGTACACACGTGTGAGTGTATGTGCGTACACACGTGTGAGTGTGTGTACGTATACACGTATGAGTGTATATACGTACACACGTGTGAGCGTATGTATGTACACACGTGTGAGTGTGTGTACGTATGCACATGTGAGTGTGTGTACGTATACACATGTGAGTGTGCAAAAAATACGTACAGCCATACATGCTGCATTCATTACGAAAAACAACTGCTACTTATTAAAATACTATAAATTAGTTTTTTAAAAATCCCGTGGGAATTCTTTGATTTTCCCCGATAAAAAGTAGCCTATGTCACTCTCCAGGTCTCTATGCAAAAAATCACGTCCGTTGCACCCGTTTCGACATGATTGAAGAACAAACCAGCAATCCAACAAACAAACACACTTTCGCATTTATAATAAGGGTACTGTAGATCATTGCCGTGACTTCATCCATATGGATTTAGTTTTTTTACTCCGATAAAAACTCTTTGGTTTTCCGGGATAAAAAGACTAGAGTATTTCCCTAGCTATGACAGTCTTCGGAATGCATGCCATTACAGTATCTTTCATCAGTATCGGTTAAACAGATGGACCGTGAAAAGGTAATAAGACAGACAGACACACTTTCCCGCTTATGTGACTTATAATCATCATGATCAACCTATCGTCGGCTCACTACTGAGCACGAAGAGAATCGAATGAGACAGGTTTGGCTAGTCTACCACGCTGGCCAAGTGCGGATCGGCAGACTGCACACACCTTTGGGAAAATTATGGAGAACTCTCAAGTACGCCGGTTTTCTCACGACTTATGTGACTTATAATATTAGTATGGATATGAATAAATTCATACGTTAGCGGGCGCGGGTAGGTTCTGATGCGGCGGCACGGGGGGAGGGGCAGTGATCGTAGAGGCGGCCGACAAAGACATATTCGGCGGCATCGGCGCACTGAAAAACATATCAAAAATTATACTATATGTTTACAATTTACATGTACGCGACAGGTCGAGGGGTGGGGACGCCCCGCACACCGGGTGCGGGTGTGCGGGGCGTCCCCCCGTCAAATACCCCGATTGTCACCTCGACCTGTCGCGTACTTTTTTTTTTTGAAGGATAAATAACTAATATTCCCCTTTCCTCTTTAACTAAGCATCAAGCTTGTGCTAGGAGTAGGTACGACAATAGTGCAACGAGTGGGGTTTGAACTGCCGACCTTTCGGATTTCAATCCGCGCCTTTACCGTTGAGCTATTGAGACTATTTATTATTAGTACTATGTGAATAATTACTTTGTTGGCATTTCCAAAACTTGTTTGGCATTTGAAATTGAAATGAAATGAAATTGTTTGTTTCACGTCTAGTAGTGACCATCTATCGGGTAACGATTATTATGATTATTATTATTTTATTTATTTTATATCTAGTTAGAACGGCAGTGCCACTTACACTAACTAGATGATTAATAATAAATTTAAATACAAATAAAGGTACAAGAAAAAAGACAAAATACAAAACGATAAAAGATCAAAGAATTTTGAATATGTACGCTGAGAACATTGAATGACATATTCATGCAATGCTCTCAGCGTACTTCAGTAACTCCCGAACCAGTATTATAGACCCATCATTAAATGGGTCCCATTGAGCATTATTGTCCAAAAGCGCGTTGAATGATGCTAATGAACGGGGTATAGGTGACATAGATCTAGCAACAGTGCGATGATGTGGGACCACGAAAAGTTTATTTTTTCGTGGACGAAGATTACTGTTGGATTCAGGGACATGTATGCGACACAGTTGGTCATGAAGTTCTGGAGCATTAACATCTCCTCGCAAAATTTGACACATAGTTTTCAGTTGGTCGCAAATGCGTCTGACCTCCAGGGAGTTGAAACCTAAGCAACCTAACAGAAATTTGGTTGGGTATAGGAAAGGGTAATATCCATAGCAACGTTTATACAGGTATCTTAGGAAGGCCTTTTGTACTTTTTCTAATATAAGCCCGTACTTTGCCTCGTACGGATGCCAGACACAGGTGCTTGTTTCGACGATGATGACGATGATGATGATGATGACGATGATGATGGTGAATCTCACCTGTTGGTACGATGGTGGCCGTGGCCCGGCGGCGCGGGCGCGTGGGGCAGCGTGTGGACGCCGTGGGGAGGCGGCGCGGGAGCATTTTGTGCTACGCTGGCGGGAAGGGCGGCCTGAAAATAATATGGCCTGAGAATAAAGTACGAACCTCCTATTTGGGGGCAATCTCTAATTTAAATTTAATTTAAATTTAAATTTTATTATTGTATATTTTGTAACTTTATTATTTTCATTTTATTATTATTATTTTTAACAATAATGTACATTTGTATTTGTATTTACTTTTATGTATGTTCAAATGGGTTCAAGTTGCCTAAATATAAAAAAAAAAAAAAAAAAAAAAAACAAGTCCACCATACATTAGATTTTATTAGGGTTCCATACGTCCAAAAGAAAAAAAAGAAACACTCATGTGTCTGTCTGTCCTGTCCATCACATCTCAATCTGAGGCAGTCATCTCCGGCGATTCTTCCCTGCTGTGACGGAGACACTCAAAACGACTTGGGTATCTCCGGCCTATGGCAGCTTCTCACGGGCCACGGATGCTTCCGGCGCCTGCATAGGTTTCGACTGAATAAAAAGCTTTGTTAGTTGGAATAAATATATTAGGGGAAAGTTTGAAAGTAGCGCCAGTGGTAGAAAAGATGAGGGGTAATAGGCTGGCATGGTATGGGCAAATAAAGCGGAGGGAAGAAAGCCATGTCACTAGAAGAATGTTAAATATGTATGTGGAAGGAAAAAAGAGGAGAGAACGACCAAAGAAAAGGTGGATGGATTGCGTGAAAGAGGATATGCGTGAAATAGGAATGGATTATACGTTAACGGATGACAGACGTGAGTGGGAGAAGAAGACATGTTGTGCCGACGCCATGTAGCGTGGAATAAGGTAAGGAAGAAGTTGGGCCTAGAGTTAGTGTTGTTACAGCTGCGGCTGGTGTTGTTGCGCAGCTGGGCATGATGTACAGATAGTATTAAACTTACCGGGTGATGATGATGCGGCGCGTGGTACTGGCTCGGCGGATGGTGTTGCGGTTGAGGTTGGACCTGTTGCAGCTGGGGCGGGTGTTGTTGGAGCTGGGGCGGGTGTTGTTGGAGCTGGGGCTGGTGTTGTTGGAGCGGGGGCTGGTGTTGTTGATGCAGCGGAGCGTGGTATTGCGGCTGTTGAAGTATCGCTGCGTCTTCTCGTGTCATTGTTCTAAAACGATGATTGTGTTCAATTTGTTAAAGCAATCCATACTATCCATACTAATATTATAAATGTGAAAGTGTGTCTGTCTGTCTGCTAGCTTTTCACGGCCCAACAGTTTTTTTTTCTTTTTTTTTTTAATGAAATTGGGTACAGAGTTGGCTTACATCCCGAGGAAGGACATATTTGGAAAACCTAAATCCACGTGGACGAAGTCGCGGGCAGTTTCTAGTTTATTATAAAAGAACTGTAATCCGTAAGACTTTGTGTTTGTCCCAGATTTATATATTACTAGCTGATTGCCCGCGACTTCGTCCGCGTGGAATTAGATTTTTAAAAATCCCGTGGGAATTTAGCAATTTTTAAAAAAAATCTCTCCGTAATAACCATCCTCGTACTTCAAGGAATATTATAAAAAAGAATTAGCGAAATCGGTTCAGCTGTTCTCGAGATCTGCGATCAGAAACACATTTAGCGATTCATTCTTAGGGATATATTATTTATTATAAGTATTGTTATTGTATATAAGTTGATTTGGGTATTTAGTATAAGATATTTATGTAGTTTATTAGATTCTAGTACCGTAGACCTATTCCACTTTTTGATACGCCTTACTCACAACCTTGAATGGGAAGCTGGAAGAAATCTCTGTTTAGAGATAAGCATTTCCAATGTAACTTAATTTATTATTACTTTGTAACTACAATTTTGGTAGGTACATGAAAAATAAAAATAAATAAAATATATTATATAGAAAAAAGATGTAAATATATTGTAAGGTAAGAAAGCATACCTGTATCCCATGTCCTCGTCATAATGCGTGTTGTTATGTCCATTGTAGGGCACCGGCGGGTTGGGGGGTTGAGGAGGGGCGGGTGCCGTGTTGTTCACCACTTTGTTCGCTAGGATCTGAAAATAAGTACATTCAAATGTAATTATAACGGCATCTACTATCCCCAATTTTGTAGTTTTAGAAAATCAGCAGACTAGTTTAGAATGCGCCCTACCCCAAAAGGAAAAATGGAACCCTTATATGATCACTTTGTTGTCTGTCTGTCTGTCTGTCAAGAAACCTACAGGGTACTTCCCGTTGACCTAGAATCATGAAATTTGGCAGGTAGGTAGGTCTTATAGCTGACATTAGGGGAAAAATCTGAAAACCGTGAATTTGTGGTCACATCACAAAAAAAATTAAAATGTGTTTTGAACAAATAATTAGTACTTTCAACTTTTAACGTAAGATTATACTATACCAAGTGGTGTATCATATGAAAGGGCTTTACCTGTAAAATGAATTTTTATTTATTTTTATGCAAAATAGTTTTTGATTTATCGTGCAAAATGTCCAAAAAATACGACTGTAGTACGGAACCCTCGCTGCGCGAGTCTGACTCGCACTTGTTTTTTTATATATTTTTCGCGTCTTTTTTTGTGGTGTCATATCAGCAATCATCAGTAGATACTATCACCTGTCTTCATTTTTGCCAATGATCTGGTTACATCCTGTATTTTATGAGTCTCACTTATTTCGAGTGTGTGCATCATTGCACGAGCGAAGCTGTCGGCGTATTCGCGACAGGAGAAGTTGAGACCGTAGACGTGACGCGACATTGACACCGAGTGGCCTACTTACGCAACGTTCGTTGACCTCTAGCGTCATTCAGATATTTTATTTGCAGTTCATCGTAAACTTTCACAAAATCATAGGATTTTTTAATATATTTTTTCGCGTCTTTTTTTGTGGTATCATATCAGAAATCATCAATACTAACACCTGTCCTCGTTTTTGCCAGCGTTCGTGTATTTTATGAGTTCGTATTTTATCACCACTATTATCTTACAAATCCAACAACTGACAATCGAAAGAGTAATGTATTGCCTATTTTAAATAAGTAATTTGACTTTGACTTTGACTGAGTCTCACTTACTTCGAGTGTGTGCATCATAGCGCGAGCGAAGCTATCGGCGTCTTCGCGACAGGAGAAGTTGAGACCGTAGACGTGCCGCGCGTCCCGCCATTGGTGGAAGGTGGCTGTCGCCTGGTTGTACTTCAGACCACGGACGATACCGCAGTTTATTACCACCTGGAAGACGAAACTGCGGTTAAACAGACTGATTCAGAAACAGCCATATAAATTGGCCTCAATAGCTCAACCGGTAAAGGAGTGGACTGAAAACCGAAAGGTCGACGGTTCAAACCCCGCCCGTTGCACTATTGTCGTACCTACTCCTAGCACAAGCATGACGCTTAGTTGGAGAGGAAAGGGGAATATTAGTCGCGGGAATAAGCTAGTAGGTAAATAAATAGCCTACGAATAAAAGCGATGTAAGGTTCAACCCACACGGGACCGAGTTTGTAATTTTTCTTAGCATCTGTTACGCGATTACCTCACGATCATTTGCATTTCTGCCCACGGTACCGAAAGTGAATTGGAGTTGATTCTCTCATGGCCTTATTGTGTCAAAGATGAGTGTTCTGAAGTGAAATCCCACTGTCAAGTCTTTGCAATCCTAATTCTTATCCATACTTAATATTATAAATGCGAAAGTGTGTCTGTCTGTCTGTCTCTCTGCTAGCTTTTCACGGCCCATCAGTTTAATCGATTTTGATGAAATTTGGTACAGGGTTAGCTTACATCCCAGGGAAGGACATAGGCTACCCTTTTTTATCCCGGAAAATCAAAGAGTTCCCACGGGATTTTTAAAAACCTAAATCCACGCGGCTGAAGTCGCGGGCATCATCTAGTAAGGTGATAAAATCTTTAAGTAAGTAAACGATTGATATTAAGGTAAAGATTTCTGGGATTCATCTTTCTTCAGGCAGTCCTACCCTTTTTATCTCCCTTAATTTCAAATCACATCACCATATGCCATAACTTCCTGAATTGATGAAACCTACAAAGATATCCAAGCATTTTAAAGAGCCAATTGTCGCAAATTGGCGTAAGACGGACATGATTGGCAGCTTTTGGTGCCGAAAACCAGATAAAAGGTGGAAGGAAAAATCTGGGTCACTGAGCCAGCAAAGTTAATAATAAGGCTAACTGGCTAACCCACGTTCTTTCCTCAATGGGCGGTAAAAGTATGTAGAAGGTTTACCTCATGGTCGTTGAGTTTCCTGCCAACCACGCGGAAGGTGTTATGCTGCGTGTGGTGGTAGATGTGCACTTTGGACAGCCCCGAGCTGGAGCCGGAAGGAATCCACCTCTTCATCGCGTCATCGTAGACCATGACGGAGGCGCGGGCGCTGCTTATCGATTGCTCGCTGTGGACAAAAGAAATTGATGAGTTATCTCTATAATATAAAAAATTAATCACTAAATGTGTTGCTCATCGCAAATCTCGAGAACCGCTGAACCGATTTCGCTAATTCTTTTTTTATAATATTCCTTGAAGTACGAGGATGGTTCTTACGGAGAAAAAAATTTAAAAAACTTGAATCGAGTGTTAGGTGGAACGAAGTTCGCCAGGGCAGCTAGTTTTCAAATATTACTAGGATTGTTAAAAGGTTGCGCGAATATTTTAGTACTCTGAATATGAGGAGAGTGCATTTGCTCGCAGAATCACACAGACAAATCGCCATATTTGAAACTAGTTTATGCTCGCGACTTCGTCCGCGTGGACTACTCTTTCGAACCCCTATTTTACCCCCTTAGACTAACGACAACAATTACTTAGTCCAGTTAATCGAGTTTCCACTGTACTTATTTAGCAATTCGCAGAATCGAAATAAGTTTTGCACGAATAGGTATGAATTACATGAGACATCAAAAATAGTCAGCGTGATAAGGATATTATACTCGGAATCGAATACCTATTACAAATCGAATTGTCTCCCTTTTGTGAGTGACGCTAAACGAATTCTATGGAAGTCACATACCTACCTAATATTTGCGAAAATTGGTGACAAACTGAGTATTGGATGTGTTTTTGAGAAGACGAATAGCCACCGAGGTTGGGTGGTTCTACATAGCTGCTTCACTGGGTGGTAGTAAAATATTGTTTCGTAGAAAACCTTCAACGGATAAAAAATGAGCTCTGTGGCTATCGTTCAGTGTTAGACACTGAGTTAGAGAATCACCCCACTGATCACTCACAGTGGGTGTTTATCTACAATTCCACAAAATCACTAAATTCCCATATTATAAATGCGAAAATGTGTTTATTTGTTGGTTCGTTCTTCAATCTCGTCGCAACGGAGCAATGCAACGGATCGACGTACAGCCCGTTTACTAAAACGACCTGGCGTCGATTAAAAATAAATAAAAAAACTCAACAAGTGGCAGACAAAAATTCGTAGTACGGGTATCAGTGACAAAGATGCGACATACACGTATTACGAATTTTGTCTGCCACTTGTTGAGTTTTTAATTATTATTTTTTTAATTATTTTTTTTGCATGTCCGCTTTTTCGTCCTCCGACACGATGATCGGAGACCTTTTATAGCTGACATGGCTTGCTTGCTTTTTTTTTTTGCCTTGCTCTGTTGGACTTTTTTAATTTTTAATCGACGCCAGGTCCATTCTTTTAGTAAACGGGTTGTAATGTTTGCATGGATGTAGTTAAAGACCTGAAAAGTGACATAGGCATTTTTATTTGTATGTGTATTAATAATATGTATTTTATATTCTTATTATATGGTTTAGTTTATTTAGCTATTGGTATTTAGGTTTATTATACACCACCTCCCATTGTCCATTTGTTCGGGAAGAGATCGCTATTTAGCGATAAGACCGCCTTTTTGTACCTATTTATTAAGATTCTACTTTTTGTAACCTGTCATTTGTGTTTCTGTGGTGCAATAAAGTATATACATACATAGGCCACTTTTAATTCTGGATTTTTAAAAACTTAAACCGGACAATGGAGCCGATTCTCTCGTACACAATCTCTAAACTAAACTAAAATGACATGTCTAAATCTATTGCTATCCCTGTCATAATGTTGCTTGTGGAAAAGGATAGCACTAGATTTAGACCTGTTAATTTAGTTTAGTTTAGAGATTGTGTACAAGAGAATCGGCCCCACTGAACCAAAAGCTTAATTTGCTGTAATCCGCTGAAACAGGTCGAAACTGTATGGTGCAACATGCAGCATACGAAATTAAGCTTTTGGTTCATTGTATATCATGGACTTCCGCAAAGTAACGCCTGCTTCTATACAACACTTAAACAGGAGTCGCCTATGGCGACATGTATGGGTATTGGGTATGGATGGTATCTGTATTCACAGAGACATCATATTATAATCGTTTCAAAGAAAATAAAACGGTAAAGAATAAAATACACAGTGAACGTAAGAAGAGACGCATAAGTGCTTAAGGTTAACGTTAACGTTTTATGTAACGAATACGCAACTTAAGTACCATATAAGTGTATCGATTTGATCGTTCTTACGATAAAGCTCGTTTAAAGACACTAGTAGTGTAGGAGACCGACTACGGTTCTGCAATTTTATATTATTTAGAAATCCTCTTGACTTAAACCCAAATTTTTTCGACATTTTCACGATAATTCAAAACTATGGGTTTAAAACCTTTTATAATAAAATCCCGCAAACTATTTTGGACTTACCTTTGCACAAGTTTAAAAAATCTATTTAAAATATGCTCCTGAAAAAAGTATATTACACAATTGAAGATTATCTAAATGATAAAAGAGCGTGGATTTGACCTGCAGCTCGTTCCAGCAACGCACAAGACTGCAAATACTATTTTATACATGGCATAATCTTGTACCTATATCAAATATTTGAAAAGAGCAACCGCCGAGTTGCTGGTTTTTCTCGGTAGGAAAGGCATTCCGAACCAGTGGTAGATGCATCCGACTATTTGAAAGTACTTGTAAAAGTCTATTTGAATAAAAAAGATTTTTATTTTATTTTATTTTATTTTATGATGCAAAAAATAAATAAAAATCTGTTTTAGAATGCACAGGTAAAGCCCTTTCATATGACACCCCAGACAGACGGACGGACAGACAGACAGACAGACAGATAGACAGACAGACAGACAGACAACAAAGTAATCCTAAGTATAAGGGTTCCGTTTTTCCTTTTGAGGTAAGGAACCATAAAAATTATCAATTTTAAAAGTGAGTCAAAAATAATTAATTATTTTGATTATTTTTTTAGTAAAGGCGCAAGTTACGTAAGCGGCAACCAGGAGGATTTTTGAAGGAAACGAAGATAGGCTTTTACTAAATTTATATTCTTAAATCTTTACATTTTAACTTAACCTAACGTCTGCACTCTGCACCGAGGTTAGATGCAGAGTTTTACATGGTGACGACCTAAATCTAATCTAACCTAACTAAGAGACTGCGTCGAGGTGTGACGACAGACTGCCCCTCTTCACATCTCTCACTTGGTTTAAATACCTTAATGTTAAAATATAGCTAAATCCCAATTCGTTGCGGAGTCACGTATGGCAATGAGGTAGTTTCTTGCTGACGGAGCGCTGGACTCATGACCTAGTGAGTTAGCCTTCAAAGATGGTTTGCTGCGTAAGTGATTTGAACTAGGTTATCGTTAGGATATGTAACACGCAGGAAAACAGCGCATTTGTCGAGGTGGTCTCTTATACTATAAGGTTATTTAGTACTTCAGGTAGACAGTCGGCAGTCGGTTTCTTGCAAAAGCTTTGCGCAAAGAGTTATGTAAGATATACCTACGCGTACAGTTGGCTTATTCTAATTAAAAAGTATTCGTTCGCCTAATTAATTGGTCGCGAAGCTAAGGTATTCCATGGTTATTATACCTAATAAAAAGAAAAGGTGACTGACTGACTGACTGACTGATCTATCAACGCACAGCTCAAACTACAGGACGGATCGGGCTGAAATTTGGCATGCAGATAGCTATTATGACGTAGGCAGCCGCTAAGAAAGGATTATTGAAAATTCATCCCCTAAGGGGGTGAAATAGGGGTTTGAAATTTGTACAGTCCACGCGGACGAAGTCGCGAGCATAAGCTAGTTATACCTAACTACGTAGGACGTAAGTACGCAACTACGGAGGACTTTTTTATAATATATAGACTAGCGCTTCGCTGCAATCAGACCTGGTGGTAAGTGATGCGGCCTAAGATTTTTTCTAAAAAAGAATATTAGCCATGTTAAATGACTAATTTTCCCCTTTCCTTTCCAACTAAGCGTCAAGCTTGTGCTAGGAGTCGGTACGACAATAGTGCAACGGGCGGGGTTTGAACCGTCGCGTCGATCTTTCGGTTTTCAGTCCACTCTTATACTCGTTGAGCTATTGAGGCTCTATAGATGGAGCGCGCTTGCATAAAATATGCCTATTCACTCTTGACTTGAAGGTACTTGTATTAAAATTAGAGGGGAAAACTGATGCTGAAAGGGATGCATATCCTTGCGATTCGAATTAAAAACTATAGTACGCAACAGGTCCAAATGGCTGTGCCCCACCCCGATTGCCATCTCGACCTGTCGCGTACTTTAAGTACGGGTGCAGACCATAAAACTCGTAGCTTTAGTCTTAAGTTTTAGTCTTAAGCGCGCGACCGTAAGGAATTTCACCCTTACCACCTGGGTGTCTGGTGCACTTCGACCGTGCGCTGGACCAGATCCTTCTTTCCACGCACATGCAAACTGTGGAACCAACTCCCATCGGCGGTGTTCCCACTAGATTACAACATGGGGTTATTCAAGAGGCGGACCAACAAATTTCTAAAAGGCCGGCAACGCATCGGCGGTTCCTCTGGTGCTGCAAATGTTCATGGGCGGCGGTAATCACTTAACATCAGGTGACCCGCCTGCTCGTTTGCTCGCTATCTCTATTTAAAAAAAAAAAAGTTTACGTAATTTAACATCATTACCTTACAAATTCAGCAAGTGACCATCAAAAAGTGTAGAATGTTACCTGTCCATACTAATATTATAAATGCGAATGCCTGTCTGTCTGATAGCTTTTCACGGTCCAATAGTTAATCCGATTTTGATGAAATTTGGTACAGAGATAGCTTGCATCCCGGGGATATATAGACTACTTTTTATCCCGGAAAATCAAAGAGTTCCCACGGGATTTTTGAAAACCTAAATCCAAGCGGACGAAGTCGCGGGCATCAGCTAGTTTTGAATAAATGATTTAACTTTTGACTTTTTTTGAAACATAATTAATTAAGTACTACGTACTTTCCTCCAGTGGGATTTTAAAGTCATTTGAAAGTCAATGCATTGCATGGTTATATCGGATTATATCGGAAAGTTGTAAAGGTTAAACGTAACGTTGAACCAAGTCATGCAGGGCTGCCGTAGTTAAAACGACATTATTCTTTGGGGAAAATATGGCTGACAGTTTCCATAACAGTGGTCACGTCATAGAAAGTTATTTACATACTAACTACTAATATAATATAATATAGTACAAATAACGTATTTTTTAAAATTTAAATTCAAGCTACTTTTACCGCAGTCCCCGTTGAAGGGGAATAGAGAACGGGGACAACGGGATAGATTTTCAATAATTTAATTCAAATACCCTTGTCCCCGTTAAACAGAAACGACAACGGGGACAACGGGATAAGTTTTTAATAATTTTATTCAAATTCGATGTCCCCGTTAACGGGGATACGGCTAGCGGGGACAACGGGACTACATGACTTAAATCACTTGATTCCTAAGTACGATAATTATTATGTCAGGCCCTAGTTGTTAGCTAATTGTATATAGATACCTATTACATAATTTAACTTAGGATTCATTTAATTATAATATTCATTTATGGTTATTTATTTTATTATCAATGGTTAACAAATAAACTTCTTTAATATTACAATAAAACTTAAAGCTAGCCTTATCTAATTACTATATAAATCATGACCGCGTGGAATGGTGCCAAGAATACTGGCTGCATTTCCGCGCTGGACAGCCAGGCTGATCCGTTGCGCAAAAAATGAGCCAGCCCTTCTGTCACCAGATGAGGCTATTAATCGCGGTGAAATGTCTCGTAAAAATTTTTTAGCACTAAGACTCCATGGCCCCAGGGTCTCCACGGCAAACGGCAAACAAATGTAACTCTCTATAAGAGAGGCATACTTGCGCCGCTTGCCGTTTTCAGCAGTTTCAGCTGCGGCTGCAAGGCGGTCTTGATACTGTCTTCTATACAAATAAACTATTAATAAACTTTAATCTAAAAAAAAACAACAACCGGGCCCCAAGGTCTCCACACCAAAAGGCACGAATACGAAGCTCCCATCGAGGTTTTCATATATGCGCCTCTTGGCCTGTTCGGCGCTGATGGCCGCTGCACCCGCCATAGAGGAGGTCGCCTGAATGTGGGATGCAGCTAAAGTGTCTACACAAGTTGCATCCCAAACAAGCGACCTGCCCATCTTCCACGGTACGAGCGTCATACCATCAGGTCTCTTGCCATCGCTACGTGCCAAACCAATAGGTTCAATATTCATTTTGTATTTTATAGCTTATATTTTTCATGTTTAGGTTAGGTTATTTTAATGTAAGACTTGTTTTGTTTAGTGCTCGTTATGACTGTCCGTAAGTTGAGTTACATGAGACCTGTAAAACTCGATAACATTTTATGTAATTTTAAATGTGTAATTCTGTGGGCGGTTCTTTGAAAAAAAAAAAACGTATCAAGACAAGAAATAACCCTTTTTAATTATTTTTCATTTCCATGGCGGCCATTTTGAAATATTTCATTATTTGTTGTTATAGCGGCAAAAAATTACACATTCTGTGAACTCTCTACCTATTACCAATTACGGTTCATGAGATACAGCCTGCTGTCAGACAGACGGACGGACGGATGTACAGCGGAGGCTTATTAATAGGGTCCCATTGGCAACCTTCGGGTACGGAACCCTAAAAACTTGCACATTATTAGTTCAACCTGTCAGTTATGCAACGAATACAGTGGCGGGCGGACGTGGGCCCAGATTGCCTCAGAAGGTCATATCACTAATGTCCCGGTTTGGGTTAAACGAGATTGATTGCCTTTATTGTTATAAAAACGTTGCAAAAGCTTCTTAATATGAGATAGGTATATATCGGCGATGTTGTTACATAGGAACAATTACTTAGCATTTTAGTCTTCACGACGTTACCTTTTCAGCGCTCATCCGTCAGAGAATTGGGTATTTTCCTACTTTTGAATTTGATAAATATTATTACTTTATTATAAACTAGGATAAAAATAATGACGTACGCTGAAAAAAAAATTATAATCCAACAAAGATTTACAAAGTTAGAGGCATTTTAATTTTGGAGTGGAAGGGTCTTTCTATTCCTTTCTCGCAAAACGAAAATTTGTATGAAACCGCACGAAGCTACCATGGCATTAGTCAAAATGACGTCATAATTCTATATTGCTATCTCTGTCTAATCAGAAATTTAAATGCTTATAACTTTATTATTATTTGATCGATTTAATTAGTTTTTTTCAGTTTATGTCATTATTTTTATCCCATAGTTTATAATAAAGCAATAAAAAAATTTGAGTCAAATACCCAAATCAAGCTCAAGAGTACGCATATTCGAGGTTTTGCATGAAAACAAAATCGTAAAATGTTAGCATAAGTCACGTAATCAAGACAATGTGCGGAATGAGGGTACCGAACGGGCGTGGGCCGACTTTTATGCTAAGCAACTGCCTAAGTTCGCGATCGGGCGTGTCCGGCTATTAGTGGTCTATGACCGTTGGTTAACATAGCTTGCATGCTAGAAACAAACAGCCTAACTTTTTCCTAGAAATTAAAAGAGTTAGTTTTTCAGTTTCTAGAAACATTTCAACAGTTGGAATGAGAACTATACTGGTACTGATTCTGAACACAACCTAATTATAGAGTATTCGCATGCTCTTCTTACTAATGTAATATGAAAAGGACAGACACAGTTTGACAGTTTTAAATTTAATTTTTAGATGTTATATGTTAGATGTTAAAACCCGTGATTTTAGCGCGCAGTCGCGAACCTATTTCAATTTGTATTGTGCACTAAAATTTAGTCTTTAAATGTGAAAGTCATGTTCCGTTCCTTTTTTAGCGTTTGTTAAAAAGAATAGGATGCAGATACTCTAAATTTAGTTTAGAGAAAGACAACGGAATCGGTGCTAATGTCTCAATTTCATCATCATCATCATCATCATCAACCAATAGACGTCCACTGCTAGACATAGCTCTCTTGTAGGGACTTGCACACGCCACGGTCTTGCGCCGCCGCCATCCAGCGGCTCCCTGCGACTCGTCTGATGTCGGTGTCTAGGTGGACGGACGACATCAGACATGTCTCAATTTATCAGAATGAAATTTTGAATGCAGCCAGTATTCTTGGCACCATTCCACGCGGGCATGATTTATATAGTAATTAGAAAAGGCTAGCTTTAAGTTTTATTGTAATATTTTCATTTAAAAAAAAAAAATATCAGAAGAATATTTAAAATAAAATATGGGCCTTGTTCCTATTAAAAATATCAAAATTTACATTAGCATTGCAAAATGTCCCCAAATTCCGAAAGCTGTCGAATAACAAAAACAGCGTGGGTTCCCGTAGAGCTTATGTTGCAACTTTTTATCTTGCAGACCTCTCAATTGTTTATACGGTCCACACATGTTGCACATTTGTTACTGCCTCCTACGTGCTGGGTCAAAGTATTTTTTTTTGAGTTTTATATGGCTACTAGCTTATGCTCGCGAAATTGGACTACAGAAATTTCAAACCCCTATTTCACCGCCTTAGGGGTTGAATTTTTAAAAATTCTTTCTTAGCGGATGCCTACGTCATAATAGTCATAATAAATAAATGGGTAATTAAATTCAGCTCAAAATGGTCCCAAACAAAAGAAGCGCCAAAATAAAATGCGTCATGTGTGACACAAGCCTAAAAAATGTCCCAACTATAGTAGGACCTTCGAAAAAAAAATATCAATACTATTAGTTTAGTTTCATTACAAGGTGAATAAAAAGTAAACAAAGAATTTGTCAAGGTTTGAAAGGTACTTAACACCTTTACCTATTAACTATTAATTTTAATATAATATTATAATTACATAATTAAGATATTTATTTATTTTACTAGCTGATGCCCACGACTTCGTCCACGTAGATTTCAAAATCCCGCGGGAACTCTTTGATTTTCCGGGATAAAAAGTAGCATATGTGTTAATCCAGGGTATAATCTATTTCTACTCCAAATTTTATCCAAATCCGTTCAGCCGTTTTTGCGTGATTTAGTAACAAACTTCCAAACATCCACACTTTCACATGTCTAATATGATAAGGATTAGGGTTTTTATTTTTCATGTAGGTACCAAAATTGTAGTTACAATGTACATAATAATAAATTAAATCTCTAAACAGGGATTTCTTCCAGCTTCCCATTCAAGGTTGTGAGAAAAGCGTATCAAGAAGTGGAATAGGTCTTACGGCACTAGACTAGAATCATACATACCTTCGTTTCTAGCACGCTTTATATAACAACTAGCTTATGCTCGCGACTTCGTCCGCGTGGACTACACAAATTTCAAACCCCTATTTCACCCCCTTAGGGGTTGAATTTTCAAAAATCCTTCCTTAGCGGATGCCTACGTCATAATAGCTATCTGCATGCCAAATTTCAGCCCGATCCGTGCAGTAGTTTGAGCTGTGTGTTGATAGATCAGTCAGTCACCTTCTTATTTTATATATTTAGAAGATTCAACAATATAACAATTCAACAATGACCAAACAAAAAACTTATTATCTGTAGAATAAGTCTATAATACCCAAGTATTAATGTAGTTTTTATAACCCACATTTCACAGGTATTATAGCTCAGTAGGTTATTTATAGAACGATTGCTATCTAACTTGTAAACTAGGCTATATAACTCGCACTTTAACAATGAACAAAATATTTATACTTATTATTTAGTTTACAGCACCGTTTAGAACAATTTCCATTCCAAAGCTTTAGGCTTTATTTTACTTTGAGTTTTGAGTATTTATTTACTACTCAATAGGATCTTGGACTTTATAGGAATAAAATGATGAGATTTTTTTTTAAAGCGGCTAGAAATAATTATTCAAGAGAAATTTTTTTCATGATTTTTATTTATTTTTAACATGAATGTCACGCTGAAGCTAAATAATGACGTCACAATCCCTAAACGCCAATTTTTTTCAATTTTTAAACATAATAATGGAGTAATTTCTGCGGGAAAATATTTTTTATTTTAAAATATTGAAAAATATTTGTCGTTTACGCCTTGTGACGTCATTAATCGCTTTTGGTACAGCGTGACGTCAATAATTAATTATTTTAAAAATAAATAAAAATCATGATTTTTAAATTATTCTCTTTAATAATGAATTCTAGCCCCATAAAGTGCCGCTATACAAAAAAAGACGTCATTTTATTACAACATTCCAAGACCCTATTTGTGAAAACTTTACTGCATGATACCATGCAGTAAAGTTTTCACAAATATCTGTCAAAAAGATAAACATCGGTCGACTGCACGGTACTATAAATAGACTAGAAAAAACCGTTACAGATAAGAATAAAGAACAAAAAAGATTAATCCGTTCCGGAGATTACGCCTTATATTCAAACTTACAAACTTTACCTCTTTATAATATAGCTGTGTGCGCTGATAGCCTAGTGGTTAGGACGTCCGCCTTCTAATCGGAGGTCAGAGGTCCGATCGTTTTAAGTAATTAAATATGACTTGCTTTAACGGTGAAGGAAAACATCGTGAGGAAACCTGCATGTCTGAGAGTTTTCCATAATGTTCTCAAAGGTGTGTGAAGTCTACCAATCCGCACATGGCTAGCGTGGTAGACTTTGGTCAAACCCTTCTCATTCTGAGAGGAGACCCGTGCTCTGTAGTGAGCCGGCGCTGGGTTGATCATTTATTTGCATTATGTGGTACATAAGATGTTAAATCTAAGATACAGTCAAGCACATTAGCCATGTCGGCGTACAAAAATATATAGTTGACAGTTGAGATTATTGAGTGTAAGACTAAATATTTTTTTTATAAAATACAGGCCAATCATAAAATTAAACTTAGTAGGTACGAGTAATAATTAGTGTAGATGATCAGTACTCATATTATAAATGTGAAAGTGTGTTTGTTTGTTGGTTTATTGGTTTGTCCTTCAATCACGTCGCAACAGAGCAATGGATCGACGTGATTTCTTGCATGGGTATAGTTAAAGACCTGGAGAGTGACTAGACTACTTTTTATCCCGGAAAATTAAAGAGTTCCCACGGGATTTTCACAAACCTATATTCACGCTGACGAAGTCGCGGGCATCCGCTAGTGATCTATATTGTAGACTACCTGAGAAGTTGAAACTTAAAACCGATCATTGAACCGACTTAATTGTTTCGAGGATTAGTCATTACTTATTAAGTACCTAGGTAGGTACTTAGAGATAGATTAAGGCGTTTGTACTTTTGATGATAATGTTCCAATATAGAGTAAAGTATTATTGTCGGTGACATAACTCTCTTTTATGTTACTTCCATATACCTTACACTCGCGACCTTACGCTAGCTTACGCTCGCGACTTCGTCCGGGTGGACTACACACAATTTCAAACCCCTATTTCACCCCCTTAGCGGTTGCATTTTTAACCGACTTCAAAAAAGGAGGAGGTTCTCAATTCGTCGGAATGTTTTTTTTTAATCAAATATCCTTTCTAGCGGATACCTACGTCATAAAAGCTATCTGCATGCCAAATTTCAGCCCTAACCGTCCAGTAGTTTGAGCTGTGCATTGATACATCAGTCAGTCAGCCAGTCAGTTAGTCACCTTTTCCTTTTATATATTTAGATTATTATAAATCTATCTACTACCTTTTTACGACCCATTTTTATTTAATTGTTGCTAATCCGCACTTAGTAAGCGTGGTGGACTATGGTAGTATGAGAACATACTGAGAGGAGACCCGTGCTCTGTAGTAACCCGGCTATGGGTTGATCATGATGAATGCTGTTAGTGTCAAATAAAAAACCAGCCAAGTGCGAGTCAGGTTCGCGCACCGAGGGTTCCGTACTGCAGTAGTATTTACTCGACATTTTGCACGATAAATCAAAAACTATGATTTATAAAAATATATAAAAATCCGTTTTAGAACGCACAAGTGAAGCCCATTTATATGATACCCCACTTGATATAGTTATCTTTCTTTCAAAATTGAAAACACTAATTATTAGTTCATGACCACACTTTATTTATTTTTTGTGTGATGTAACCACAAATTCACGGTTTTCAGATTTTTCCTCATATGTCTGCTATAAGACCTACCTACCTGCCAAATCATGATTCTAGGTCAACGGGAAGTAGCCTATAGGTTACTTGACAGACAGACAACGAAGTCGAACCTATAGGGGTTCCTTTTTTCCTTTTGAGGTACGGAGCCCTAAAAACAATATGTATCAAGTACTTACTGTTGCCAGTACTCCTCCCAATTCTTCTCCCTCGTAGACCCGTACCCTCTAGGTAAGGTCGCAGTTTTAGACCTCCCATTTAGTGAGCTACAGTCCCTTTTATCAGGCAGGCTCGTCACTGAATGCCGAACTGGTTCAGACCGGAACGACTGAAAAGATATTTGCGATGCAGTTTCCTCGTTCGACTTCAAACTATTTTGGCTGTCTCGCAAACCATTTAGTACTAAATTAGTTTGTCCGTACTCGTTTCTGTAGTCCTCAATTTTTGTACCATTATCACTTTGGATTCTGCTTAAATTTGGTCTTGGTGGAGGTCGTCTGTACTCAAAGGTTTCCGTTTTCATGGAGGCAGATCGTTTCATTTTGGGCGATTCTTGGACGCTGGTGAGGGAAGGCATTTTAGATTCCATCTCCAGGTCTATCTCGTGCTCTATTTGGGTTTGAACGTGAGCTAACATCTCCTCAAGATCCCCCAAATCTGGGTTTATATTCATTTTCATTCGACGCATGGTTTCAGCTTTAAATTTGGATATCCTATAAAGAGTGTTTTAACATGGTCTTCTTCAGTTTCAACTGATTTAGTCGTTTGGAAAATTCACTGTTAATTTGATAATTTCACTAGAACACTTGGCATAATGTTAAGTTTTTATTCACTAAAAAAAACTTCAGTTGTGCTGGAAAATTCACTAAAAAATTGGCATTGGATTATTTAGTTAGTAATTCATTAATTTGGGTTCCTTGGCATTCTTTTGTAACTCCAAAATAAAACGGTAAAATCACATTAGGTACTATTTTTGTACCGTACGAGTTCAGTCGAAAAACTTACACTTGTTTTCTAGTCACATTTAAAACGCATCTAGGCACAATCTATATTGACTTAAGTAAAAAAAGTTTGGTAAAACTGTAACCGGTCTGCTCCGATCGAAGACTGGGCGAGGACTGACAGTATTTCGTTAAGTATGACATAGTTATCAGCCGTCAAGTTAACCTCGTTTGACTTATCATGACATCCTATAGATAAAAACAAACAATTTTTTGTCTTCAAATATTTGTCCTTAACCCTAAAGCAATAAGGAAGTGTTTTATTGATGATAAAAAGACAATTATCGATCACAATGCTTGTTTTTTTAATAGCGAGCAAACGGCGGGTCACCTGATGTTAAGTGATTACCGCCGCCCATGAACATTTGCAGCACAAGAACCGCCAAGTTGTTGCCGGTCTTTCTTGAAATTTAGTGGGAACACCGCCGAAGAGAGTTGGTTTCACAGTTTGTATGTCCATGAAAAAAAAAGATCTGGCACAATTGCTTACGGTGACATCTCAAGAACGTTGAGGGAGAGTTAGTTAATTATAAAAAGTTTAGATTTAATTTTCGTCAGCAGTTTATTTCTTTGAAATACAAATACATACATAGGTACAGTACGCGGCCGAAAGTAATGTACATCGGCCTTTAGAATGACATTTCGGCTTTTTAGAGCGTTGTCTCTGTCACTCATCACATGACGTTTTGTCGGTCTCAACGACAGGGACAATGCTCTACAAATCTGCTATCTCTTTCTAAAGCTCGATGTACATTACTTTCGGCCGCGTACTTACCTACCTATACCTATTAAAGTCACTTAACGAGTAATGGAGAGAGCCAGACTCAGATCTCTACGTGATCAAATCAGAAATGAGGAGATCCGTAAAAGAACCAGCAGGGCGATTGTCTAAAACCTGCATCAATCATTATTACAATCTCAATTGTTCTGATTGGCTGAATTTGTGCGATTCTTGTTGCAACAATGCATTGTGGCCAATTTGCACACTAAGTTATTGGTTGAATGTGTTAGAACAAAATAGATTTAAGACCAAATTGTACCACATTCTAGCAAATAAACACTATTTCTATTTCTATTTCTATTTCTATTTCAATAGTGAGCGAGCATTAACCAATCAGAGATGATTGCGATCGTGACATTGTAGCTGTCAAACAACCGCGGTAGAGCCACTGAGTGATCGATATAGCTCAACGAGTCGCAAAGCTGAAGTGACAACGGGCGGGGGACATTGTTTGAAGAATCGATACACCTTGGGGTTCTGAGGTGTTTGAACAGACGACCTCGTACCGGACAGCACAGTTGGGATATTCTCTACTACGTGCACGTATTCGGACGGACGGACAAGCCTTCCTTTTGGCTTTGCCGTAGTCGGGTAAAAGCGTACCTAAGCCATATTATATACAGGTAATATTTTAATGCATAGCTTAAAATCCCCCCTCTCCCCCATCCTCCTATATCTGAAGTTTACCAATCGAAAAATCAGTACCCATATTACAAATGCGAAAGTGTTTGTTTGTTGGTTTGTCCTTCAATCGGATCAACAGATCGACGTGATTTTTTGCATGGGTATAGTTAAAGACCTGGAGAGTGACATAGGAGTTTTCATCTCGGAAAATCAATGAGTTCCCACGGGATTTTTAAAAAACCTAATTCCACGCGGACGAAGTCGCGGGCGTCAGCTAGCCTGAAATAATTATGGCCAATACTTTTCTCAAATCAACATTATTTTATGTAGACACAACCGCGCGCTAGTTCGTAAACCTTACCTAGCTTAGAGCTAAGAATAGGACGAGTTGTGAATGGGACGAGATGCGAATGGGACGAGATGCGAATGGGACGAGATGCGAACGGGACGAGCTGCGAATGGGACGAGCTGCGAATTGGACGACATGCTACCAAACCGTAGAAGGTTAATATGAAAGCGATGGTTTTCCTACATTTAATATAGACCAGAGTAGAAAGGCAATAGAACTGAGGTATTGAATGACTTGAGACAAAAAGTGCAATTCTTAGGGATTATATTTCTGCGTCGATAGGTATGCTCTTGGAACCGTGTTGAGTTTTCCGATAATCGAAATGATGTCATCGTGTTTATATAATACTGCGGTGATAGCCTAGTGGTTAGGACGTCCGTCGGGGGTTCGATCCCGGGCACGCACCTCTAACTTTTCGTAATTAGGTGCGTTTTAAGTAATTAAATATCACTTGTTTTAACGGTGAAGGTAAACGTCGTGAGGAAACCTGCATGCCTGAGAGTTCTCCATAATGTGTGAAGTCTACCAATCCGCACATGGCTAGCGTGGTAGACTATGGCCAAGCCTTTCTCACTCTGAGAGGAGACCCCTGCTGTGCAGAGAGCCGACGATGGGTTGACCATGATGATGATGATGATGATTATATAATACTGTACCTACTACAGAACGTTCTCAATTATTTATCCCTTGTCATCATGTTGGCACCATTGCTTTATCAGGTTTTTATTCCATATTCTAGAGTCTAGATGCTTTACCCTTAAAGCATCTAGACTTATTATTATGTGAAGTGCAATGGTGCCAACACGACGGCAAGGAACAAGTTACATTGAACGTATGATCTAAATATATACTTAAAAGGAAAAACTGACTGACTGACTGACAGATCTATCAACGCACAGCTCAAACTACTGGACGGATCGGGCTGAAATTTGGCATGCAGATAGCTATTATGACGTAGGCATCCAATAAGAAAGGATTTTTGAAAATTCTACCCATAAGGAGGTGAAATAGGGGATTGAAATTTGAGTAGTCCACGCGGACGAAGTCGCGAGCATAAGCTAGTTTAATTATAAGAATCGGCATAATTGTCTTGATAATAATTATGCATGAGGCAACACGGCCATACAAATGTAATCTAATTGCCGAAATGAGTCAATCTTTTCAATGTACAAATCGGTTCTTAAACGACTCGCTTTAGTCTAGTACTCTAGTAGTTAATGGGTGCCCTTAATTGTCTTAGATTTGTTAAGTTTTATTGCTCCCATCAAGCTGGCGCTACCGAGAAAGGCTTTATTTATTAAACAAAATGGGGTCTTATGTAAGTAATATTATGAGATCTTATGATTATCTTGGACTACATCGAACTTTGTTTTGAGTAGGTATTTAAAATGAAAAGTTGACTGACTGACTGACTGAGTAGTTTGAGCTGTGCGTTGATAGCAACGCATAGCTCAAACTACTGGACGGATCGGGCTAAAATTTGGCATGCAGATAGCTGTTATGACGTAGACGTCCGCTAAGGAAGGATTTTAGAAAATTAAACCCCTAAGGGGATAAAATAGGGGTCTGAAATGTGTGTAGTTCATGCGGACGAAATCGCGGGCATATGCTAGTGTAATATAATCTAACTGTCGCACTCATTTATTTCAATTTACAAATCGGTTTTCAAATTACTTTCATTTTGCTAATGAATGAGTGTCCTTAATTGTCTTAGATTTGTTAATTTTTATTGTATCTATCAAGCTCCGGCTACTGAGAAAGGCTATGTTTATTAAACAATGGCGTCTTATATATGTAATATGAGATCTTATGATTATCTTAGACTAGGTACGTTGAACTTCGTTCATGGTATTGCGTATCTATTTATTCAAAAACTAGATGATGCCCGCGACTTCGTCCGCGTGGAATAAGGTTTTTTAAAAATCCCGTGGGGACTCTTTGATTTTCCGGGATAAAAAGTAGCCTATGTCCTTCCCCGGTTTTTTCGTCGAAATTGGTTAAATCGTTGGGCCGTGAAAAGCTAGCAGACAGACAGACAGCCAGACAGACGCACACTTTCGCATTCATAAAATTAGAATGGATATGGATAAAAGCTAACTGATTGACTGACTAATTTATCAACGCATAGCTCAAACAACTGGACGGATCGGGCTAAAATTTGGCATGCAGATAGCTGTTATGACGTAGACGTGCGCTAAGAAAGGATTTTAGAAAATTCAGCCCCTGAGGGGATAAAATAGGGGTCTGAAATTTGTGTAGTCTACGCGGACGAAGTCGGGGAATAAGCTGTCTACTGTGATTTTGTCGTATGTCCTAGCACAGGCGTTACGCTTAGTTGGAGGGGAAAGGGGAATGTTAGTCATGATTAACATGGATAACATGGTAATCTTTAAAAAACAATGCGTTGCCGGCTCAGGAATTCGTTGATCCGCCCCTTTTCGCAATTATTTAATTATTTCAATTTACAAATCTATTTTTAAAACGTCTTTCTTGTCGCTAATTAATGGGTGCCCTTAATTGTCTAAGATTTGTTGATTATTAGGGATCCGTATTTATTACATTAAACCACTGAGCTATTGCGAGACGGAAAATAAGCGAGGAGAAATCAAGAGCAGGTCAGCCATGGAAAGTCATCCGACTGAGGTCGGATGCGATATAGTGACAAGCGAAGCGAGCGGGAAACTTCGTAGATTATTGCAATAAATAAAATTCTTAATGCAAAAGAAGCACGGAATTTCAAGGCAGAGTGTATCCTGAAGTCGGATACACGATATTTTTAATCCCCGGAAAATTACATTTAAATTACATTAGTATTGTTTGTTATTTACTTAGCCCATGACCGCGAACTCACCTGGTGATAAGTGATAATCTAAATATATAAAAGGAAAAGGTGACTGACTGACTGACTGACTGACTGACTGACTGACTGATCTATCAACGCACAGCTCAAACTACTGGATGGCTGATGAAATAATTTGGCATGCAGATAGCTATAATGACGTAGGCATCCGCTAAGAAAGGATTTTTGACCTTTACCAACCCTTAAGGGGTTTGAAATTTGTGTAGTCCACGCGGACGAAGTCGCGAGCATAAGCTAGTGCTGTCTAAAATGTTAGCGGGCTAACTTGGAAGAGGTATGGTAGTTTTTGTCAGACCTATACTCCATATCGGTTTCTACTTTCTACGCGGCATCGTACCGAAACGCCAAATCGCTTGGAGGCACGGCTTTGCCAGTAATGTTGTAACTAGCCACGGCCGTACATATTACTTTTATTGGGTCTCCACAAAATCGTACAAAGTTTAGAACAAGGCTTGGGCAACACGAGTAGCAACTCGCATCGTATTTAATTAGTCAAAGTCAAAGTCAAATGATTTATTCAAAATAGGTAATTAATATCTCTTTTTGATGGTCAGATGTTGGATTTCTTAGATATAGCGGTGATAATTATTACGCAAACTTAAAACTAAAGCTACGAGGGTTCCAAACGCGCCCAGGTCTGAGAAGAGCCCACAACAAACTCAGCCGGGTATTCTTTTTATTATCACCACTTTACAAAATTATTGAAACTTATTAGAACTATCACAATCCGTTAAGCAACTCATTCCCAAGCTTGCTTATCATTTAAATAATCCTTTACATTGTAATAGGATTTTTCAATTAGTTTACGTTTAATCGAATTACGAACTTACCTATAAGTGAAGATCGATCATAATTATACGAAGTATTCGCTCGAAGAGATTAGCATTAATTCAAAGCTTTGAAGAACATAAGAGCTTTTTCGAAAAAAAAGTGACCCTAGGATATCAAGTAAATCGCTTCCGCTATCGCTTATACAATGAAATCGCTGCGTATCTCATATTTCTTTGAATGAACAGTTGGAATTGCTCACGAGAGCGCTTCAGTTATTGGAAACGAGGTAATCTCAGTGATAAGAGTGCCGACAATACAATGTAGAGTGTTTTTAGAACAAGCCTCTCTGTTCTCAAAGGTTTGCCAACATTGGTACAAATATTAGAATAGAATAGAAATCCATTTATTGGTTGATCCAACACACGATAAACACAAACACAAATATTTACAAAAAAACAAATAGGTACCTAGCAGTGGCGTGCACAGGAGTTCAAGTCAGGGTATGCATTTAGGTATGAACTTATTTTACAGCAGGTTATAATGAAAAATAAGCATTGATTTATTACAATGAGGGTAAGCAGTGCGTTTATGCCTCTACGAGCTGCACGCCACTGGTACCTAGTGTCTGCAAAGTGTCGTGCCAACGAAAAGCCCGCGACTTCGTTCGCTTGGATTTAAGCCTTTTTTAAATCCCGCGGGAACTCCTTAATTTTCCCGGATAAAAAGTAGCCTATGTCCTTCCCCGGGATGTAAGCTATAACTCTGTACCAAATTTTATCAAAATCGGTTGAACTGTTGAGCCGTGAAAAGCTAGCAGACAGACAGACAGACAAACACACTTTCGCATTTATAATATTAGTATGGAAATTATGGATGTGTAAGTGTGTTTGCTTGTTGGTTTATTGGTTTGTCCTTCAATCACGTCGCAACGGAGCAACGCATCGAATTGATTTTATGCATGGGTATAGTTTAAGACCTGGAGAGTGACATAGGCTACTTTTATCCCGGAAAATAAAAGAGTGCCCACGGGATTATTAAAAACCTAAATCCACGCGTACGAAGTCGGGTGCATCAGCTAGTAAATTCAAAAAAATCATTTGAACAGGTATGGGAAATTCGTAAAACAAACTTTTTTTTAATTAAAAGCCATGCTAATCATGAATAATATTCCCGTTTCCCCTCCAACTAAGCGTAAAGCTAGGAGTAGGTACGACAATAGTGCAACGGGTGGGGTTTGAACTGCCGACCTTTCGGATTTCAGTCCGCGCCTTAACCATTGAGCTATTGAGGCTCAAAAAAATTTAAAAACTTCCTCTACATAAGTTACTGACTGCTATATTTTCCGTACCATGAGTCATTGCCGGAAACTCGCATGCGATTCCGATAGTCGTTATCAATTGCAACATATTATTATACTGACTGTTATTGTTTAAATATATCTAATATTTTTTTTTTTAATATTTTTTCTTTTATTTTAAGGCAACTTATTTTTTTTTTTTTTTTTAATATTACAATAAAACTTAAAGCTAGCCTTATCTAATTACTATATAAATCATGACCGCGTGGAATGGTGCCAAGAATACTGGCTGCATTTCCGCGCTGGACAGCCCGGCTGATCCGTTACGCAAAAAATGAGCCAGCCCTTCTGTCACCAGATGACGCTGTTAATCGCGGTGAAATGTCTCGTAAATTTTTTTTAGCACTAAGACTCCATGGCCCCAGGGTCTCCACGGCAAACGGCACAAAAATGTAACTCTCTATAAGAGAGGCATACTTGCGCCGCTTGCCGTTTTCAGCTGTTTCTGCTGCGGCTCGCGGTCTTGACGCTGTCTTCCTGATATGACACGGGGCCAATGTGTCAACGCAAGTTGCGTCCCACATTAGCGCCCGTCCCCGTTCCTATATAATATATCTAATATTTGTTTACATGTTAAAAATACAGCTCTTGATAAGTCAGCAATGTTGTGGAATAGGTGCAAACAAACTTATATGCATAATAATAATAATTCATAATAATAATTCATAATTTGTTGCAAAAATACACGTGAATTGGTGTTACAAAAATTTTTTTTTTGGTAGCAGCGTATTACCAAATTTGGCGTGCAATGTTATTAAGTAGGTACAATAAATGTCAATAATATCTACCTAATTTAAATAAGTCATCAATAATAATACTACAAGAATATTGAATACAAAACAAAATAAAATACTGCGATTACAAAATGTCAATATTAGAATTAATAAAACAGACTAGCTTCTGATCGCGACTTCGTCCGCGTGGACCACACAAATTTCAAACCCCTCTTCCAACACTGCGTCTTCCGGTGCGAGGTCGCCATTCCAGCAACTTGGGACCCCAACGTCTATCGGTTGTACGAACTATGTGCCCTGCCCATTGCCACTTTAGCAAGGTTATTACCGCTTATCAAAGAGTTTTAACCTAATATTTAGGTAAGAGTCAAGAGTTATCAGTACTTCGTCCGCGTGGACTACACAAATCTCAAACCCCTATTTCACCCCCTTAGGGGTTGAATTTTCAAAAATGCTCTCTAAGCGGATGCCTACGTCATAATAGCTATCTGCATGCCAAACTTCAGCCCAATCCGTTCAGTAGGTTGAGCTGTGCGTTGATAGTTCAGTCAGTCAGTAAGTCAGTCACATTTTCCTTTTATATATCTTGACTAGCTTATGCTCGCGACTTCGTCCGCGTGGACTACACAAATTTCAAACTCCTATTTCACCCCCTTAGGGGTTGAATTTTCAAAAATCCTCTCTAAGCGGATGCCTACGTCATAATAGCTATCTGCATGCCAAACTTCAGCCCAATCCGTTCAGTAGGTTGAGCTGTGCGTTGATAGTTCAGTCAGTCAGTAAGTCAGTCACATTTTCCTTTTATATATCTTGACTAGCTTATGCTCGCGACTTCGTCCGCGTGGACTACACAAATCTCAAACTCCTATTTCACCCCCTTAGGGGTTGAATTTTCAAAAATGCTCTCTAAGCGGATGCCTACGTCATAATAGCTATCTGCATGCCAAACTTCAGCCCAATCCGTTCAGTAGGTTGAGCTGTGCGTTGATAGTTCAGTCAGTCACATTTTCCTTTTATATACCTATCTTGATTTAAGTAAGAGTCAAGTAGAGTAGGCAAATTAGTTATCATAACAGTGTTGGTACCGATAACAATGTCGAATGTCCATGTGTCAAACTGTTAACCACAGATCATATTGTGTGACCTACGGGGCACATGGACTAAGAGCCAGCGCGTGCCAGATCTTCGATATTTTATAAAAGCTGAAAGTTTCTCTGCGTATTGTCCCCAACACGGAGGAACGATCAGCTAGATGCAGTGTGTAACCGCTCTTACGGCGGTTACGCACTCATCCGATCCGAGTCCGTCAAAATACGTTCCTTTTGGTTTTGTATGGGAGCTTATGACATATGTCGTAGATAATCGCTGGTATTCTCACGGATGACGGATAGAACTCGGATGACGGAAGTGCAGTTCGTAATCTCCGTTACGCACTCATCCGATCCGGGTCCGTGAAAATACGTTCCCTTTTTGTTTTGTATGGGAGCTTATGACATAATATGTCGTAGATAATCGTTGGTATTCTCATGACGGATAGAACTCGGATAACGGAAATGCAGTACGTAATCGCCGTTACGGTTAAAGAACTTTATTCTCACTAGGAATTTGCTAAGTTGCTAAGCTGAAGTGGCAATGGGCAATTGGGCTCCCAAAATGCTAGAATAGAAAACCCTCCCCCCCCCCCTACGTGGTCAGACGACGCCACATCAAACGAGTCGCGGGGAACCGCCGGATGACGGCGCGGGAGCGAGACCGTGGCGTGTGGAAGTCCCTACAAGAGACCAATGTCCAGCAGTGGACGTCTATCGGTTGATAATGATAATACATAGCATCAGTGCTCCCATAACGCAAAGTTATCGTACATGGACATCGTGCAATAATTACTGAGGGCGTGCAGGAAGTGGCCAATCACGCGCCCCTTCTCCCGACAATTAACGTGACACCAGCTTGAATAGCTTTCAAGTTCTACTTGATTATCATATACAACAGGCTGTCTGTTTGTTTGTAACCCCTGACAGGGTCTCATGTAGGTATATTTAGCTTTAAGCACCCACCATGGACAAAATCAGTAGGCTGACTAATCTTCAGATTCAGATTTATTTATTTGCTTTCATGTACATTTACATTTATTGATGGTGGGTGCTTAAAGCTAAAAGCTAAATACATGAGACCCTATCAGGGTAGGTATTGCATATACAATTTTAGTTACAATAAAATGGTAAATATTAAGAATAGGATTAAAATTATTAAAATTATCATTACTAGATATTAAATATTATTCATTCATCTTTTCACCACGACGCGACGGCTACCATTAAGACCAAGCTATCGGTTGTGTTTGAGGTGACCGTCGACTCGAGAAGAAGAAGAAGAACCACCCACCATCAATTAATGTACATGAAAGCAAATAAATAAATCTAACCCTTTTAGGGTTTCGTACCAGAAGGTCGCCAACGGGACCCTATCACTAAGCCTCCGTCCGTCCGTCTGTCAGCGGGCTGTAGCCTGTATCTCGTGAACCGTAATAGGTAGTTGAAATTTTCATAGAATGTGTATTTTCCATTGCCGCTATAACGACAAATAATAAAATTTTCGAAACGGCGCGGCGGCTATGAAAACTAAAAAAATTAAAAGTGTTATTTCTTGTACGATGATTTTAAGCTTATTTCTATGTAGATATAATATATATTTTAATGTAAACAACGGGTACAAACTCTTCATAAAATTGCTCATTTTAAAATTAGCGAACAACGCTATTAATCTCTATTCTAAAGACCGGACAAGTTAGTTATTAAACTTTTCCGGTTAATAACTACCTAATCGAAGTACAAAAAACGTGGGAACGTTACACGATAACGCGTGATTTTTACGCGTCACTGAAACCACGTTGCTTCGAGTCAAATTATACGCATTACGTAAAGTCATTGTAGGAGAACTGAGATCAAGTATACCAGTACCCTTATTATAAATGCGAAAGTGTGTTTGTTTGTTTCAAGTAAAACTAAACGCGCGGGATTACATTTTTGGAAATGAGTCGGCAAAAGGTTTTTGTAATAATTGTTTCTAGCATCATCCAGAAGGAAGCTATGACTGTTCGAACATACGACGAAACGCTTGGAGAAAAGGTACGTAGTGCCTCGTCCTTTGGTTTGGCTTGCCTTGGCGGGGGCACTGCCGTGCCCCCTGATCATGTAGTAACTAACTGAAGTAGAAGTAGGTAATTGAACCTATGTAGTAAATAAATGGCATTACTAGGTACCATAAGCTATAATAATAATGTTATTTATTTCAGGCAAATTGTACCCATATTATTACAGAGTTCAAATATAAAATAAAATTAAAATTTAGATTTTAAGGTAAAAAATCAATATTTGTTTGGTGTACTATCATACTCTGGTGTGTTTAGTGGCGGTATTCGTGAATCGCTCTTTATATCTTCTAAACACCAAACCAGAAGGCCAAAACTTTCCATCTAAGCTATGATAGCCTAGTGGTTAGGACGTCCGCTTTCTAAGCGGAGGTCGGGGGTTCGATCCCGGGCACGCACCTCTAACTATTCGGAGTTATGTGCGTTTTAATTAATTAAATATCACTTGCTTTAACGGTGAAGGAAAACATCGTTAGGAAACCTGCATGCCTGAGAGCTCTCCATAATGTTCTCAAAGGTGTGTGAAGTCTACCAATTCGCACATGGCCAGCGTGGTAGACTATGGCCAAAACCCCTCTTACGCTGAGAGGAGACCCGTGCTCTGTAGTGAGCCGGTAATGGGTTGATCATGATGATGATGATGATGAACTAGGTACCGACTTGGCACTTTAAAATACTTTGATAAAAGATAGCGGCCGTCTAAAAATAAATTTATTTCATTTAAAAAACAGCCGTCCGCAGTGCCTTTGTGCCTGCATGAAGTTCACTATGCGTTTATGCCTCTATGAGCTGCACGCCACTGACTATGACGTATCGATAGACAATAGTTCTGAGGACGTGATTAATGTATAGGTGTCGGCAAGTCCATTGTGACGTAAAGAGTATTGTTAGGCTTATGTAACGACTTGGGAGGTCGCACTTGGTATGCTGGCGCTGGCTGCTGAAAGCGAAACTCGTTTAACTTGCTCTATCGCTGCTTAACAAACACCAGTGGCAGAATTTCGGAATTTCATTGAGCCGGCAGGGATTAGTCGGGATGATGGCAAGAGACCTGATGGATTGACGCTGGTTCCCTGGGAACGGGGACGGGCGCTAATGTGGGACGCAACTTGCGTTGACACATTGGCCCCGTGTCATATCAGGAAGACAGCGTCAAGACCGGGAGCCGCAGCAGAAACAGCTGAAAACGGCAAGCGGCGCAAGTATGCCTCTCTTATAGAGAGTTACATTTTTTTGCCGTTTGCCGTGGAGACCCTGGGGCCATGGAGTCTTAGTGCAAAAAAATTTTACGAGACATTTCACCGCGATTAATAGCCTCATCTGGTGACAGAAGGGCTGGCTCATTTTTTGCGCAACGGATCAGCCTGGCTGTCCAGCGCGGAAATGCAGCCAGTATTCTTGGCACCATTCCACGCGGTCATGATTTATATAGTAATTAGATAAGTCACATAGATATAAACTGTAAATATTTTAAATATGTTTGTAAATAAAATAGAATTTCGGTATAGTTTATGCCATGGTAACAATAGCAGAAAAGAAAGCAGTTCTCGGAGCACACTACAATTTCATCAACTGAAAATGATCTTCCACAATCATACCTTGAGCCTCTTTGGCACACAGACTTTTATCCAAAGACCTGAAAAACCTCCTTTGACGACCTCCCTGGCGCAGTGGTGAGCGCTGTGGTCTAAATAGTGGGAGGTCCCGGGTTCGATTCCTGGCAGGGGTTTGGAATTTTATAATTTCTAAATTTCTGGTCTGGTCTGGTGGGAGGCTTCGGCCGTGGCTAGTTACCACCCTACCGGCAAAGCCGTGCCGCCAAGCGATTTAGCGTTCCGGTACGATGCCGTGTAGAAACCAAAGGGGTATGGGTTTAATAAAAACTGCTATACCCCTTCCAGGTTAGCCCGCTATCATCTTAGACTGCATCATCACTTACCACCAGGTGAGATTGCAGTCAAGGGCTAACTTGTATCTGAATAAAAAATAAAAAATAAAAAAAAACTGAAAATGATCTTCCACAATCATACCTTGAGCCTCTTTGGCACACAGACTTTTATCCAAAGACCTGAAAAAGATCTTTGAATAGTTGAAAGGATTTACTATAGGAAATTATCACCGAAATTCAGCTAACACTGAAAACCTCCAACATCCAACAGTAGCAGAAAAGTAAGTCGTTCTCAAAGCTTAAGAGAACTTACTACAATCCTTTCAAAACCGGAGCTCCATTCATTGTGACGTTATTTGAATAAACTTGAGCCCCTTGAGCCTCCTTGGCAAACAGACTTTTATCGCAGACTATGTAAACGATAAAAAAGCTTGGATTTGACTCGCTCCAGCAATGCACGGGGCTGCAATGGCTTGTATAGTACGGTATAATAACATTGTAAATTGAAAAATTAAAAAGAGCAACCGCCGAGTTTCTTGCTGGTTCTTCTCGGTAGGAACGGCATTCCGAACCAGTGGTAAATTAAAACTACCTGACTATTCATAAGCACTTTTAAAAAGTTTACATGAATAAAAAAACATTCTATTCTATTCAAATTCTCTCTTTTCGGTCGTGTCGGATTTCCGTCCCATCGGGTCTATGAGAGCGAGGGAATAGAGAGCGCACCTATGTTTTCACAACACTATAATATCTCCCGCGCAGTTGGCTAATCACTATAGAGATTGGCGGCCGCAGCTGAAACTTGATCGGGATTGCGACGAGCCTCTCGCTGGGCAGAGTTGCACCGAGACGACGACGCGGGTCAAATGAATTTTCTAAATAAACAACGTTAGTTTTAGAATACGCAAAATCTGAAAGTAGTTTGTTCAGAATCAGTAACAGATTCGATTGCAACAATTTTTACAACGGGTTATATTTTGACCAAAAAATTCTTATTTATCCTGCAATTTTTAACACCTAGTTGAGTGACCGTATTCACCAGCTGATTCGAACGACGCGGACGCTAGCCGTTCCGTTCGCTCACAGTCCCTTGCTTGGGGTGACCATGTTTTTGCGGGACAACGACTCAACACAACAGGCTTAACTAACTTCATAACTTCTCATTTTAAAAAAAAAATTGTATATTTATTTATGTAAACATATTCAGCAAGTGTTTCGGTTTTTGCGTACACTAAAAGTAACGTTGTATAAAAGCCGGCCAAATGCGAATCGGACTCGACGAGTGTTGTACCATCTTACAAGAAATAACGCTTTTAATTTTTATAGCGGCAATATAAATACACATTCTTGAAAATTTCAACTCTCTACCTATTACGGTTCTAAGTATTATTTAATCACAGAGAACTTTGAGTCTCTTCGTAAAATCGACAATTCCTAGACAGTATCAACATTGCAGACCATATTAACTTGGGTCGTAACAGATTCACCGCAATCCACTAAGCTAGGAAAAGCCTTCTCGGCAGATTTAACAATGGCATAACCTGACAAACTTATACAACCAACTTATACAACCAAAATTGAGCTTTAAAATGCTAGAAATAAAGACTAATAGAAAAGCAAAGAGTGTTCTTAACCCCGTAACTTGAATCGATCGGGTTCATGGGAGACTGAGCTCTATGTAGCGGAAATATGGGTTAGAAGGAAAGATTTCACGAGTAGCGAACCATAACCGCATTTAGTGCAGTGATGCGGAAATGTCTTTGTATAATTGAAGAAAAATACTGGAGCAAGAGCTACTACTATACTTGAGAAGAAATTTAGTAGGCTACGCTGGAGTATGCCGCCTTTGAGGAATTAAGGGGTGGATATACGTCACACTAGATCGTTATGAGATCTAGTACAAATCTGTCTGTAGAGCGCACTTTGACTTTGGTCAGACTTAAGATTGAGTTGAAACGAGACAGATTACGGGAGAGATATAGCTCCGTCTCGTTTTAACTCTGTCTTAAGTCTAAGCAAAGTCAGAGTGCGCTCTATAGATCTCACCTGGCGCAGTGGTGAGCACTATGGTTTTATAGACGGGAGGTCCCGGGTTAATATTATTTATTTATTCAGATACAAGTTAGCCCTGGACTGCAATCTCACCTGGTGTTAAGTGATGATGCAATCTATCTTAGATGGATGCGGGCTAACCTGGAAGGCGTATGGCAGTTTTTATTACACGGCAGATTCTACACGGTATCATCATCATGGTTCGATTCCCGGCAGGAGCAATTTGGGAATTTATAATTTCTAAATTATCTTTGATCTTGTCTGATGGGAGTTACCACCCTATCAGTAAAACCGTGCCGCCAAGCGATTTAGGGTTCCGGCATGATGCCGTGTAGAAACCAAAGGGGTGTGGGGTTTAATAAAAACTGCCATACCCCTTCCAGGTTAGCCCGCTTCCATCTTAGACTGCATCGTCACTTACCCACCAGGCGAGATTGCAGTCAAGGAATAACTTGTATCTGAATTTTAAAAAAACTTTAAGAACACTAAGGAGAATTGCATGCCTGAGGCATGCAAGTTTCCTCACGATGTTTTCCTTCGCCGTTAAAGCAAGTGATATTAATTACTTAAAACGCACATATGTAACTCCAACGACACTAAGCTTAAGCTACTAGATAAATACAGGTAGGTAATGCATATAAAAAGAAGAAAAAACTTGATTCTTACAAAAGCGTGACACAACTTAAAGGGAAATATTCGAAGAATGCCTGAGAAAAGCCATAAAACCTGACCCTTTTAGAGACGTGATGCTACGACGTACATCCACCTCGGCCAACCGTGTCTAACGCTGATTGCGTTACTGTCGCGGGCGTACAGGAACGAATGCGTGGAATTGTGTATCATGATGATGATTATGTGTTGCTTCCCGAGGAATAGTTTAGATACTATTTCCTTGTGAAGAGCTAATTTCTACGTTCCCTGACAGATCGGCTGCTCGATTGCGGTAGAATGACAGCTATTGTGGTACACGATCGCAATCACCTCTGATTGGTTGACGCTCGCTCACTATTGGCTACAATGCATTGTTGCGACAAGAATAGCACAAATTCAGCCAATCACAACAATTGAGATTGTAATAATGATTAATGCAGGTTTTACGAAATCGACCTCCTGAGTGAACTAAAGTGAGGGAACTCTCGGTTTGACCCTGAATCATATCGTAATAATATGTCAAATATTAGGCTCTACCAAGCGTCAAATTTGCTAACATTTGACGCTTGCCAGGGACGTCGAAACCTCGACGTTTTGATCCACCTCGTCCCTTAAATCCTCATGGATACGTACGATTATGCCGGACACTTGCCAACTAAAACCCCACGGTGTTGTCTTGTCCGTTGTTGCTAGGCACAGGGACACGAATGTATTCGACTGCAACCTAGCTAACGGCACCCACAAAAGCAGGCCTAGCTCTGAGATTAAATGGTTCCCCCAACAGTTTTAGGCTCGCCGGGAACAAGGGCTTGCCTTTCAACTCAAGGACCTACTCTTCAGCGGGCAGCAGACTCATCCACCTCGTCCTTCGGCCAACCGTGTCTAACGCTGATTGCGTTACTGTCACCGGCTTACAGGATTCAGGAACGAATGCGTGGAATTGTGTTCCATGATGATGATTATGTGTTGCTTCCCGAGGAATAGATTGTATCATCATCATCATCATCATCATCATCATCATGATCAACGGCTTATTACAAAGCACGGGTCTCCTCTCAGAGTGAGAAGGATTTTGGCCATAGTCTACCACGCTGGCCCTGTTTTTTTTTTTTTTTTTTTTTTTTTTTTCCTTGGAGGAGGAAAACCCTCATGGATTGCACTGTGCATGCCCGACTCCACTGCAGATGTTGCGCAGTGGCCTACGGACTAAAAAACCTCCTCCACTCTTCGATAACTCCGCTCGCGGCTTCCCGGAATTGCACGAAGCATTACTTCAGGAAGGCAGCTGTTTTTCAGGGCGTGGGTCTTTGCCTCTCCCATTCATCGTCTTCTCGCTTTTTTATTATATATTTGAGTAGCTTCGCGTACTTTTCCCATTCCTCTTCGTTCTTCAACATTCTGGGTATCAGGTTTTGCGGGTTTAAATTATCTTCATTTTCACCATTTACTAAGTTTCTCTCCTGTTGAAACACACGGCACTCAAATATAGCATGCTGCGGACTATCCTCTTCCCCGCAGTATGAGCATTCCTCGCTTATGGCTTTTCCAATAGCATACAAATATGTATTGAATACCCCATGGCCAGTCAAAGCCTGCGTGATCCATCTATCGACTTCCCCGTGTTTGCGTTCAATCCACTCTTTAAGGTTGGGTATGAGTTCTCGGGTCCCTCTCCCTTGCCTTTGCTTCTCCATTCCGCCTCCCATACGCTGGCCCTGTGCGGATTGATAGACGCACATAACTCCGTAAATTTAGAGGTGCGTGACTACGGATTGTATAGTCTTTCCTTTGGCACGGCTTTGCAGGTAGGGCGGTAACCACGGCCGAAGCCTTCCACCAGACCATACCAGAAATTTAGAAACGGGAATCGAACCCGGGACCTCCCGCTAATAAGACCACAGCGCTTACCACTGCGTCAGGGAGGTCTCAGTCAAGAAACAACTAAGTGAGCATTCTTTTTAGTATCCAATCCGATTAGCAAAATTTATGTATTCCTAAAGTGAAAAAAATCAATAAAACGGCGCCAAGCATAATGACTTGCGCCGAAATTGGATAATTTTATATTATTCAACAAACTTATGACTCCATCTAACTCCTATTAAGGAGGTTGCCGTGTGCAACCATCATATCTTTTACGGTCTGATCACAGACCCCACCTATAGACGCCTAATAGCCGGACACCCCCGATCGCCAAGCTTAGGCAGTCGCTTAGCATAAGTCGGCCCACGCCCGTTCGGTACCCTCATTCCGCACATTGTCTTGATTATGTGACTTTAAGACCGAATAGGAGGCCGAAATTTTAACCACTAGGCTATAATCACTCTTACTAGGCGTAGTCTATATATGTAAAAGGAAAAGTTGACTGACTGACTGACTGATCTATCAACGCACAGCTCAAACTCTTGGACGAATCGGGCTGAAATTTGGCATGCAGATAGCTATTATGACGTAGGCATCCGCTAAGAAAGGATTTTTGAAAATTCAACCCCTAAGAGGGTGAAATAGGGGTTTGAAATTTGTGTAGTCCACGCGAACGAAGGCGCGAGCATAAGTTAGTCATTAGATATACATGTCCTGGATCGAACCCCTGACCGAATAGGAGGCCGACGCGACGTCTTAACCACTAGGCTATAAGCGCTCTTAATAGGCGTAGTTTAATATAAACTCACTTTATCATAATTTTGGTGAAGCCATTTTGCGAAACAGACGCGGATTCTAATGGAACTTTGACAGTGAGGTTAGCAAAGTTAATTATCAACTTATACGAGGGGGAGGTAATGTAGATAAAAGCCATAATGGTTTTTAATGTATCTGATATCATACAAGGCAGATATTGATAAAGTAGGTGGCTCGATTTTTAGGTTTCTTGACAGACAGACAGACCAGACAACAAAGTGATCCTATAAGGGTTCCGTTTTTCCTTTGAGGTGCGGAACCCTAAAAAAACCCGAGTACAGAATCCTCGATGCGCGAGTCTAACTCGCACTTGGCCGTTTTTTACCCCGGAAGATCAAAGAGTTCTACGGGATTTTTAAACACCTAACGACGTTCGACGTTCGAAGTCGGCGGGCATTGGCTAATAAAATAATAAATGCTTTTTTTTTTTTTTTTTTTATCTGTTATTTTGTAAGGGGCTTTTACAGATAATCTATATGCCAGCCCCATCGTTACAAACTAAATTAAAATCAAACTACATAATTAAACCTAAAACTATATCAATTTGAGAGAATCACTAACAAATTTATACACTTTGATTGCCGAAATGCTCGAAGGCTTGTTCAAAATACAGTTAAAAATACCAATACTCATAAAATTTAAATTTAGTTCACACGTTAGTGCTTCTCTCAAATTATGATTACGAACACATGCCAATAGTAAGTGCGAAACATCTTCTACCTTACCACATACTTCGCAATTGGGAGAATCCCTTTTCCTCATTAAGTGTTTAAACTTGCCTAATGGCATGTGTCCGGATCTAAGTCTAAATGCTATAACTAACTTATTTCTATTAATTTTACTATTTACAAACCAAGGTATACGAGGAGGTTCGGATTGAATTGTTCTATACCATATCCCTTTATCGAGTGATCTCTTATTAAAATATTCATTCCAAATTTTAAAACAAATAGTTTTGAATTTTGAAAACACTTCGGTGTAGTGAGGTTTTATGTTATAATTTATTCCATTTAAAAGAGCCGAATTTGCCAATCGATCCGCCTCCTCGTTACCGGACAGTCCAATGTGGGATGGAATCCACTGAAACTTTATAAAAAAACCCCTTGTCTCTACAATCTTGTATGATACCAAGGATAGAATATGCTATCGATATTCCATTGCAACCTTTAGTACATCTAATAATATGTTGCAATGCACTTTTGCTATCTGTCAATATAACTGCTTTTTTCACATCAATTGCTAAAATGTACTTAAGAGCTTCAAAAATTGCTATCAATTCGGTAGTTAATATCGATATATGCTCATTGTTTACTTTAAATATTTTGTGACTGTTACGATTCGGATCATATATAGCCGCACCTGCACCCGATTCACTCTTTGATCCATCAGTATAAACCTTGTAAAACTCACTGTAAGTATTATTGATTTCCTGAATAACTTCATATTTTAATCTATTAATTTCGTACGACCTCTTACCCTTATTAACACATTTTAAATTAATTATAATATTATCATCATATTTTATATTACTGATCCATGAATTTAAAGTAAACATCTCCATTACTTTAGAAGAGTTAATAGCCTCTGTTTTAGTCTCGTCATATGTGATAGCAAGTAAAGGTTTTTTTTTATTCAGCCAATATCTTGATTCACCTACATTACTAAGTTTGTCTAAACTATTTACAATGTCATTATTACACCATGATTGTACCTTAATACAACACTTATATGCTAGATATTTCCTTCTAATGAACAACGGAGGAATACCCATTTCATTTTCCATAACGTGTATAGGTGTACTACGAATGAATCCTCCTATAATTCTAAGTGCTTGATTTTGAATTCTATCAAGCTTGAACAGGTGTGTTTTAGCCGAATTATCATACAAATAAGAGCCGAAATCCATTCTACTACATATTAACGCAATGTATATTCTGCGCAAATGCATAGG
The DNA here is from genome assembly GCF_902806685.2 of Maniola hyperantus. Taxonomy (NCBI): domain Eukaryota; kingdom Metazoa; phylum Arthropoda; class Insecta; order Lepidoptera; family Nymphalidae; genus Maniola; species Maniola hyperantus. Next base: position 6,278,156 of record NC_048560.1, read on the forward strand.
ATGGACTCCCCAACCTGATCCAGCTAAAATTTTGAGAATATTTAGATATTTAGTTGTTCTCTCACTAATCTCATTTAAGTGTTTCGTCCACCTTAAAGATTTATCTAACCAGATGCCCAAATATCTTATATTATTTACAATTTGTACAATTTGACCATGAATTTTAATATTAAATTGCTCTGTTTTCCGCTGTCTTGTAAATAAACATATTTTAGTTTTACTAGGAGATGGTTCTAAGCCAATTAGCCTCAATTTTTCCACCACTATATTAATAGCACATTGCATTTTGAAAATTTGTTCATGCCAATTAGCTCCTCTTATGTAGAACACAAAATCATCTGCATATTGACTAATAGCTACACCTGGAATAATGTTTTGTGTGATTTCTTGCGTTACAATATTAAATATTAGAGGAGAAATCGGATCTCCTTGAGCTAAGCCCATACTAGTCCATCTCACTATATCTGAACCTCCCTTATTATCAGCTACAATCCTTAAATACCTTTCACTTAAGTAACACCATAAATATCTGCATATTTTCGAACCTACACCAATTTTATCAAGTGTTTTAATAGCTTCATTAACACCAACATTATTATACGCTCCTTCTATGTCTAAAAATAAAGCCAATGTGGGTTCGTTTTTAGAAAATCCTTCCTGAATATATGAGGTTACAAGAGTAATACAGTCTAAACAAGATCGGCCTCTTCTAAAGCCGGAGGTGTTTTGAGATAATAATTGATGTTTTTCAACAAACCATTCGATGCGCTTGGTTAGCATAGAATGAAATATTTTACAAATGCATGAAATAAGTGCAATAGGTCTTAAATTATCAGACAAAGAACCATTAATACCTGGTTTTGGGATAGGCACAATCGTTACATCTCTCCATTGATTCGGTATTTGGCCAGCAACAATAATGGAATTATAAAGCTTGAGTAACTCTATTTTAGCGTTTAATGGTAAGTTATAAATCATGGAGTATGTCACTGCATCTTCTCCAGGTGCCGTGTCTTTCTTTTTTAAACAAACTAATAACTCTTGTAAAGTAAAAGCTGATTCTAACATAGTGTTCTTAGATTCTAATTTTGGCATCGATGCTAATGCGTAATCAGGTGCTAGCTTACATAGTAAATCTACTTTTTGTTTATCAGATGCATACACTCTCCGTTTTTTGTATCCCTTTACCCATCGCATTTTATCCCACATAACAGACGCTGACGTCTCCTCACTAATACTATCACACATATTTTGCCAATCAAGTGACTTATACTGACATATGACCCTTTTACTTTCTCGAATTTTTTGTTCTAATATGTTAAGATTATCGGGTGTTGGATTGCGACGAAAATGTTTTAATGCTAATCTACGTTTAGCAACAGCCTCCGATATAGAAGCACACCAATAAGATTTGGGTTTAAATTTAGATTTTGGACTAGTGCAAATTTTAAACATAGGTATATGTTTATTAGCAGCATCATTTATTCTGTCTATAAAGGAATCATAACCTTGTTGTATATTTTGAATGTTAATAGGTGAATGAAATGCTTCTTGAAGAGTTTCACGGTAAGAATCCCAGTCAGCCTTTTTAAAATTACGTTTTTCAACGAATTGTAACTTTTCCACATAATTGATAGTGTATTGAATTACTAAATGATCACTACCCAAATTTTCTTTAGTAACCTGCCATTTAATGCTAATCGCTATATCAGAAGATACAAATGTGACATCTGGTGAAGTTTCTTGTAAATTATTCAGATTTAATTTAATCCTCGTAGCTTCACCATCATTAATTGAAACCAAACCAGATTCAAGACAAGCATCCTGTAACTGGTTACCTCTAACATCACATTTATTCGCCCAATTAGTGTGGTGACCATTAAAATCACCGGCAATTATGCTTCTTTTCCCGAATTTTGCGAAAATTCCATCCCAATCAGCCTGAGTAGTACGAACAGATGACGGACAGTACACAGAGACAATGTTTTCTAAATTATTACAGTTAAGAACCTTAATATAGACTATTTCTATTCCTACATTACTAATATCAATATTACAAATTCTAGCTTTTACACTTTTATGCACTATTATTGCTACACCACCATAACCATCACATCGGTCTTTCCTGAATATGTTATAACCGCTAACATTAAAATCATCCTCCTCACTGAGCCACGTTTCACTCAAAATTGCAATATGTATCTTCTCTTGATCCAAAAATGCTTTAAAAATTGTTAATTTTGGTTTCAGACTCTGACAGTTCCATTGCATAATGTTTAAAGTGAGCCTGTTGTTGTAGCTATCCATTATAAAATAGACTGAAGAAATTTTTTAAAATGTCATTATCTTTAATTAATCCAACTACCAGCGTTTTAATTTCCTCTATGACAACTTTGAAAATCAATTTCATTTTATTCTCGAAACTTATATGTGAAAAACATACTTCCTTAATTTTTAATAACAATCTTACAAAGTCAAATCTGTTACGTCTCTTCTTATATTCCTCTTTATTTTCTCCTTGATGTCGTTCTCTTTCTGTGTTTTCAGTGATACATTCTGTATCACAAACCACACTTTCTGTCTTATTTCCTTTTTTCTTCCTTTTTTTAACTTTCTGTGCCCCTGTCGATGTCGTTTCAATATTCTCCATTTCTATTTCACTATCTGATGACTCTTCTTTCTCTTCATTATGAATTACAGCTTCGGTAATTAGAACGTCTCTATATGTTTTATTTAAATTCTTCTCATTATAACTTACATTACGGTTATTGAATGCTTCATTCCTTCCGTCCATATTATCACGCCGAAGTCTATCACTTAATTTCTTTTTATCGTAATATATAGACAGAGCTTTTCGATATTTACAGTTCTCCTCACACATAATCTTCCTGATCTCTTTTTCTTTGAGAAATACCGGACAGGACATTCTGTCAAGCGCCATATGATCCCCATTGCAATTAATGCAAGTATATAACTTAGTCTCACAATTTGAGTGTTGTTTTCCACATTTCGGGCAAAAATCCTTTTTTATTGGGCAAAATTTCTTCGAATGACCATATCGCCAACAAGAAGCGCACTGCGTGACAGGAAATGTGAATGGTTCCACCTTAAATCTGCACCCGTATATTAGTATATACGAGGGTAAGGTAGGACCTTTAAAACACACCCTTACTGATTCACTCTCAATCCACTCACCATTATCCAAACATCTCCTTAATCTTTTAATAGATAAAATTTCGAATTCACTTTCTAAACTCGCCCGCATTTCTTCCTCTTGAACATCCAAGTCAATGTTTCTTACTATACCGAATGTCAATTGCAACCCCTCTGTTAACTGACATCTATAATCCGTTTCCGCAAACTTTTTATTGCTTAGTAACTTATGAGCATTTTCTTTGTCACCAAACTCTATCAAAACTTTATAAGGGCTTTTATATTTAATACTCAGTATATTTAGTATACCTTCTGATCGCAATAGTTTCGCAAATGCCATTTTTTTAAGCAAAATTTCCTTAGACGTAACGCTCACCTCAATCTTTTCATTTTCTTGTGCATGTCTCGACATGTCGATGTCGTCATTGCAATCACTGCTACTTGACTTACGTACAGCTAGACGTTTGGTTCGCCGTCGCATCACCGTTGTAAATCCTTCTTCATCAATACTTGCGCCACTACTGTCGCGCAAACTTTTTTCCCGCTGCCTTTTTTCACATCGTACACTTTCGTCAAATTCATTTTCACGCGGAATATATACTTCACAATCCATTTCCTTATTAACTTCACTCATATCTACATTTTATTATTTTGATGTGGGTAGACAAAAAACTTATATCAATTATTGAGAAAGCGTCCGCTCCAAAGCAGTGCGTTCGCACGAATGAACGAATAAATGCTTGCTAATGACACTACATTAAACTACTATATCTAATCTAAGCTTACACTGTCCCACGTCTGGGCAAAGGCCGACCCTTCCACCATTCCCTATTCCGTGCCTCTTCAGGCCACGTAACCGTAAATTTATCTAATTCACCACGCCAATGTCGCCTCGGCCTACCACGCTGGCGTTGATGAGTCTGGGGAGTCCAGAAAGAAGCAGATTTTGCCCGTATACGGCACACACGAGCTGTCCGGTCCCATTTGAGTAAAGCTGCTGTAAGGCCAAAGTCGGCTACTCGCATTTTGGAGCGTATAGCAAAATTCCTTTTTTTTTGTGTTGTTTCGGATTGACTATGCTGCGTAGGCCCTACTGGCCGCTACAGCGTCACCGGGGGGGTTGACGAGCGCGAAGCTCCGCCCTGGGGTGAGCCCTAGGACTCGAAGAAATAATTCGAGAGGTCGGGGGGCAACGTCCTCCTAAGGGCGCCTCCTGTGAGGCTCGGACCACGGCTTAGGATGACGTTGGGATGGGTGGAGTTGTTGGACTACTGGTTAGTCCGTACGCCCCCGAGGCCGTGGCGTGAGTCCACGTCCGGGTGACGTTAGAAATCGGGGACCTCGTCTTGGCCGGCGAAGACGCTGTGATGAGGTTGAATTGTGTAGCCCTACGAGATAGGGTGCATTGTCGGTCATGATTTGATCGTCGGGGTCGTTAAGGACGTGCTTAGGGCGTCTTTTACCGGGGGGGATCAAAATTCCTTACGCAATCGGCTAGCTTTATACCCAGTATGCTACACAAAACTACACAAACAATAAAAGACTCGGGCAGGTCACCCAGCCAGCAAAACAGTCAAATTGGAGCACATTGCACCTTCAGGCGCGTGGGTATTGAGAGAGACAATAACAACGGTACGCCCAATTAATACTTCCCACGGACAAATCCGCGATACATAACAGGTATATAGGTAAGATGTTATAGTTTACAGAAAGAAGGTATCTTTTTACTACCTTATACCAATGCTCTGTCTACAATTTAGATTATCAATAACAATCGTTTTGCGTGATCAAATCGAAAATGAGATGATAGGAGGATAGGATGATAGGGAGAACATAGGTAAATGGGTTGCGACTTGCGATGCATAAAATGACATAATGGGCAGGGCACATATTTCGAAAAACCGTACTGTCGTATTTTTTCGACATTTTTCACGATAAATCAAAAAGTATTATGCATAAAAATAAATAAAAATCAGCTTTAGAATGTACAGGTAAAGCCCTTTCATTATGATACGACACTTGGTATAGTTACCTTGAATTAAAAAAAATAGTTTTAGTAGTAACTAAAAACAATTTAACTATTGAGAAACAGTACGCAAACTCTAGTTTCGTAAAACAACGACATTAAAATCTCATTAAAACTTGTGCAGTAACAGTAACTTTAGTAATTCAAGTAGACAGACAGACGAACTCTTTAAATGTAAAAAATGCAAATCCTGTCACATTTCGAATGGAGCGGTTCAGGGATACTGTCGCCTGTGACTATTATGCAAAGCTGATTTTAGGGTTCCGTAGCCGAATGGTAAAAACGGAACCCTCATAGATTCGTCATGTCTGTCTGTCTGTCCGTCTGTCTGTCACAGCCACTTTTTTCCGAAACTATAAGAGCTATACTGTTGAAACTTGGTAAGTAGATGTATTCTGTGAACCGCATTAAGATTTTTACACAAAAATAGAAAAAAAAACAATAAATTTTGGGGTTCCTCATACTTAGAACTGAAAGAGATTAGAAGAGATGAGTTTTTGATTTATCGTGCAAAATGTCGATAAAATACGATTGTACTACGGAACCCTCAGTGCGCGAGTCTGACTCGCACTTGGCCGGTTTTTTAGTTTTTACGAGTCTGGCTGCACAGTGCACCTCTAGTTTTTATAGTTATCGAAAATTAACGTATTAAACCAACCCTGGTAACAGACCGCCATTTTTAGGGTTTCATATCCGAAGGATGCCAACGTCGCTGTACGTTCGTCCGTCCATTCGTCCGTCTGTATCTCATGACCCGTATAGGTAAAGAAAGAGTTGAAATTTTCACAAAATGTGTATTGCTATTGCCGGTACAATATCAAATAATAAAAATTTCAAAATGCTTGCCATGTAAATGAATAAAAACCGGCCATGTGCAAGTCGGGCTCGCGCAACGAGGGTTCCGTACAAAAGTCCTATTTTTTCGACATTTTGCTCGATAATTCAAAAACTATGATGCTTAAAAATAAATAAAAATCTGTTTTAGAATCCACAGATAAAGCCCTTTCATATGATACCCCACTTGATATAGTTACCTTACTTCAAATATTGAAAAAACTAATTATTAGTTCATGACCACAATTTAATTTTTTTTGCGTGATCTAACCCTGAATTCACGGTTTTCAGATTTTTCCCCAAATGTCAGCTATAAGATCTACCTACCTCCCAAATTTCATGATTCAAGTTCAACGGGAAGTACCCTGTAGGTTTCTTGACAGACAGACAGACAGACAACAAAGTGATCCTATAAGGGTTCCGTTTTTCCTTTTGAGGTACGGAACCCTAAAAAAGTACATAATCTTTTACTCGCACGTTGCCGGTTTTTTTAAGGTCGTAGCTCACTCGTACTGTGTCAAAAGTCAAAACTCGTATGTCCCATACTACGAATTTGTCTTCATATTTTAAAACAACACAATTGGGTATTTGACTACATCAAAAATAAATCACTGAATTCTCAGTGATAATTAAATAGAGGGTCTTCCAAAATACGTGAAATCCACGTCCTTTGTTGGTTTGAAGTGTAATAACCATTTTATAAATTATCGATTAAACTTAAAAAAGCACGTCAAATGATTGTGACGTCACACACCAAGTATTTCATAGAATCTCGCATACTAAGCGCGCGTTTTGACGTTTGATAAAAAGTTACTGATTTGACTAGTTGTCAAATACCGTATTGTATGAGCCTATTTGAAGTTTTATATTGATAAAAACTCATTCCACTAATATAAAACTTAAGAAATGAAATTGACAAAGTTTCATAGAAGATGTAAGAAATCATAGGTAAGTATACCTTCGTAAATCGTAGTTATATATTACGCATAGGTAATTAGAATCGATTCAACGTCTTCCCTGTTATGCTGATATTAGAACTGTGGTTAACTAGACCTAACCGCAAACAACCTCAGCCTTTGATTACTATAGAAATCGAAACTCGATTCTAGCCATTAACTATTACAAGTCTAATAGTTAATGATATTTAAAATATTACAGTAAAACTTAAGGCTAGCCTTATCTAATTACTATACCAATGGAATGGTGCTAAGAAAACTGACTGCATTTCTGGCTGAAATGCAGCCAGTATTCTTGGCACCATTCCACGCGGGCATGATTCGTACAGTAATTAGATAAGGCTAGCTTTAAGTCTGATTGTAATATTTTCATTAAAAAAAACAGCAAATATGACGAGTCCTTTCTCAGATTGTACGCGTTATACATTCTGGCAAACGTAGATCACGAAAATCCAGCCGAAATGACAGGTTTAAAGCTAATTTTACTTAAGTTTACTGAATCATAACAAAATTGCTCCCACGTATCGGTCGGTAATACCAAAACGAGCATCGACTTAAACATATACATAGGTATTACTTCATATGGACAGGGCCATTGAACAAACAAAATGGCACCGACTCAGTGGTGCTTTACCACCAATGCAACCTCAGTGAATGACGTCTGGATTTGAAACGGGTCGTTCATTAGTATCTAAGAGGTGGCGCTGATTTATTTGGTTCCAAAACCGTGTAAAATTTTGTTCGCATTTATATCGATGAAAACAGAGTCACAAGTCAGGCGGCAGTCACACCACATTCGCATTAAAACAATCACACCAATGGGCTACTTGACTCATATCTTATTTCGTCCAATAAATCATTATTTATTATAGTATTTTGCTTAAGACAACGAAATATATCAATAACAATGATTAAAAACGCAGGATGGATATATAAATCCAATTTTAAAAAATACAGTTTTTATTTTTATTTGAAACGCAGAAAACGCTGTCAGCCATGATGTGACGTCATTAAATATGTAAACAAAGAAATGTCATCCCTATGTCACGCGGGGACTAACGTAGTATCCATATATATTTTAGAGTCCTGACTAATTTATATATCAACGCACAGCCTAAACATCTAAACAGCTGGTCCTAGATACATGAAATTTGGTGGGTGTGTTCTTTGTAGATAAAGAGAAGGTATCCACTAGGAAAGAATTTTTTGAAATTCCACCCCTGAGTGGGTTAAATGGAGGTTTGAAATTTATGAAGTCCACGCGGGCGAAGTCACGAGCATAAGCTAGTTTTTATATATTTCTAAAAACTCATAGTAAACGTAAAAAAATATCGTTTTCTCTTTATAAATTGAATAAGTTATTACAACAAAGTGATCTTTGCAAAAATAAATTTGGGTTGAAGTCGTTAGTCATATAGGATCCCTTTAAGCAAGTCTTCGCGTGTTACGTATATTTATTTCACTGGGCACTCTAATCCACAACTTTCCTGTGGTCTTTATCGATGCGTTTTTTACATTCTCGGATGATACAATAACGAAAATTACTATATTTTTCATGTACACTAGTATAGAAGTCATGTTTATTAAACTTTGGGAGGTTATGCTGTTGTTTACAAATGCATGACGTCAGAGCACAGATAATCTATCGGCCAAACATGGCCGACAGTGTTTTCACCTGTCTAAGAAAAATATATTTTTAAATGAAAGTTTTACGGTTTTTAGGGCGCAAAAAAATATAGTGTTAATTTTTTTGATATAATAGCACAAATATTAACCATTTAAGACCAACTTTAAAAAATTGACAAGTAGCCTATTACATCAAGCGATATACCCGTCGCCAGTGGGTATGCATTGGCACAAATTGTCCAACATAGCCGCATTTCGATGGAGATTCATTACGGGCATGTGGGTCAATGAAACAGGGTCTGCGGGTTGCAATTAAAAGTGTCGTAGCGCCTTAAATATGTCTTATGATGCCGGCCATAATCTGTCAGATTGTACGTACGGATTTGGCATTTTTAGGGTTCCGTACCTCAAAAGGAAAAACGGAACCCTTCTAGGATCACTTTGTTGTCTGTCTGTCTGTCGGTCTGTCAAGAAACCTACAGGGTACTTCCCGTTGACCTAGAATCATGAAATTTGGCAGGTAGGTAGGTCTTATAGCAGACATTCGAGGAAAAATCTGAAAACCGTGAAGTTAGGGTTAGATCACACAAAAAAAATTAAATTGTGGTCGTGAACTAAAAATTAGTGTTTTCAATTGTTGAAGTAAGATAACTATATCAAGTGGGGTATCATATGAAACGTCTTCACCTGTGCATTCTAAAACAGATTTTTGTTTATTTTTATGCATCACAGTTTTTGAATTATCGTGCAAAATGTCGACAAAATAGGTACGACTGTAGTGTGGAACCCTCATTGCGCGAGCCTGATTCGCACTTGGCCGGTTTTTTACTGATTTGGAGCTAGATTGCGATCGTGTTTTACAGTGAGTTTAAACAACTAAATCACCACCAAATTAACTAGTATAGTCCGTACAAAATGACTCCTCACGCGCCATTTTAACTCTATGGGTCAAATGTCATGTCAAAAGTAAGTTCACCTTTAAAATAAAGACTAAAATCGTACTTTTGAGATAAAATTTGACACAAAAAGTTAAAATGGCGCGTGAGGAGTTAAATTTTACGCGTTATAGGTCTTGACAGAACAATACACTAAGGGTGAGATCTATAGAGCGCACTCTGACTTAGCTTAGACTTAAGACAGAGTTAAAACGAGACAAAGCTATATCTCTCACATAAATCTGTCTCGTTTTAACTCAACCTTAAGTCTGAGCGAAGTCAAAGTGCGCTCTATAGATCTCAGCCTAAGTAGTAAAGTATAAATACGTATAATCAAATGATGTAGGTAACACGTAGAAGTGAACAAGGCCAAACATACGATAGGTTTACAATAAATTATTATCCTTTAAAGGAAGGTCTGATCGTTTGCCTTATAGCAACTTTGAGCAAGTTGTTTTAATATTATACATATGTATGTGTATGTGTATATTATACATATAATGTTACATAGTATCATTTATGTTCTTTTCATGAATAACATTCTATTTTCTTTTTGTACCTATTCTACTCCCTCTCCAAGCTCTCGCACTGCCAAGGGTCACTGGTAGAGTTCTCACATAGAGATAAGTGCTTCCCTGTCCACCTTTACTCTTTTTTTCTCTTTATTGTAAATGTTTTTGGTACAAATTGCATTAAATTAACTTACATTTCGGAGTTATGTGCCTTTTTTTAAATAATTAAATATCACTCGCTTGAACGGTGAAGGAAAACATCGTGAGGTTACCTGCATGCAGTGGCGTGCAGGTCATAGAGGCATAAATGCACTGCTTACCCCAGTTGTAATATAGCTCAATGCAAATTTTACATTATGACCTGCCAGTAAACAGGTTCCTACCTAACTAATGCCTACCCTGGCTTCAAACCCTGTGCACGCCACTGCCTGCATGCCTGAGAGTTCTCAATGTTCTTAAAAGGTGCGTGAAGTCTGACAATCCGCATTGCGCCAGCGTGGCAGACTATGGCCCTAAACCCTTCTCACTCTGAGAGGAGTTCCGGCTCAGTAGTGGGCCGGTACTCCTCTCAGACACAGTACAGTACAGTGTGGTACAGTGAGGTACATTGAGTGGTGTGGGAACTGTGAGGTACAGTGTTGGATCATGCTCACGGTGATGATGATGATGATGATGATGATGATGATGATGATGATGATGATGATGATGATGATGATGATGATGATGAAATATCGCGTAAAATAATATTAATATCACATAACAAATTGGATTAATTAACAGTGTTGGGAGTTAAGCAAATAATTGTGTGACCGAGTTTACAATAGGTTTACATTATTATCATTCTGATAAGGATGTGTAAATGTTGTTATATATGTAGGTATAATAAGTAGGAAATATCCGTATTTACGCCATGTTGAATTTGTTAGATGATTAAATTGTATTATTAGGGTTCCGTACCTCAAAAAAAAAACGGAACCCTTATAAGATCACTTTGTTGTCTGTCTGTCAAGAAACCTACAGGGTACTTCCCGTTGACCTAGAATCATGAAATTTGGCAGGTAGGTAGGTCTTATAGCACGCAGAAGCATCTATTGTCGTTCACCTTGGGCAGTGATCTATCGCTCCCAAGCGTGATAAGCGCAATGATCACAAGCGAGACTTGTTGGACGGCAGTAGTGTCTTTCTGCGAGCAAGTGCTCGCATTAAAGGAGGCGGCTGAACGAGAAAGAGAGCTGGATCCCAACGCTCATCCCATACGCCGTAAACGCCAAGGGCAAAGGAGGCGCCGATATGCTCACTACCTCGGGCCGTAAACCCGAGGAGGAAGGCAGGGGCATCCTGTAGGGAAGCCCTGTGAGGTATCTGTACCGCTGAGACGGCATAGTAGTATGCAAACTGCGTTCCTGTGCCGCCTCATCATGGCGCTGACGGGTCCGCTGGGTTTTAGTGGGTATTCTGGGTTACAGTGAGTCCCACATACCTCCCCGGAAGAAACGTGGTTCAGCTGCGTTTCTTCCGGGGAGGATGCGTAAAAGCATTTCCCAGCGAAAAAAAAAAAAAAAAAAAGGTCTTATAGCAGACATTAACACATAGGCTACTTTTTATCCCGGAAAATTGCAGAGTTCCCACAGGATTTTTAAAAACCTAAATCCACGGGGACGAAATCATCTAGTTATCTATATTTTCAAAAAATTATAGATCCCTACGAAAATTTTAATAACCTACAAGTACTAGTAGTAAATACAGTTAAGCACCGTAAACATTTAAACAACTTTTTGTTTGGATAGCCATGGAATTAAAAATGCTAACTATTCTTGAATAAGCATCCTCACAGACCAGTAAGTGTCCTTAAAAATGTGAATGAAAAAGTGGTTAGCTTTCATGAATCAAGTTAGTAGCCTACGGCTTTTGTTATTTTTGTGCCGACTGGGCCCTCTGTCCGTCTGTCTGTCAGCGGGCTGTATCTCGTAAACCGAATACCTAATGTAGAGAGTTGAAATTTTCCCTGAATGTGTATAATATCTGCCTACTTCTATTGCTACAACAACAATAATAATAATTTCAAAATAGCTGTCATAAAAATCCACACTCGATACTATTCAAAACCCCTTTTTCCCCCATTAGGGGTTAAATTTTCAAAAACCCTTTCTTAGCGGATGTCTACGTCACTATAGCTATCTGCATGCCAAATTTCAGCCCGATCCGTCCAATAGTTTGAGCTGTGCGTTGATAGATCAGTCAGTCAGTCACCTTTTCGTTTTATATACGAGTATATCATAGTTTTCATGAATACCTACTACATCCATTCTCCGGCTCGGGTCAACGCAGCTTAACCTACACAGTCTGACCTACGACAGACGTTCTTGCAAGTCAGCAACACCGTTCGTTATAGATGTAATCTCATTTATAAAAGTGGGTTAAAATAAAAATATACAGTTAAGTTGTGTAGCGGTTAACTGCAGTCACACCTGTCTAACTAAACCCACACCTTATGTACTTGAGTTAATATGTAATGTTTTATGGCCTTACTAGCTTATGCCCGCGACTTCGTCCGCAGTTTCACGCTAGACATACACGATCAAGTTTACCGGTCAAGTTTGCAGCGGACTTGAAGCGGCGGCGTCCAGTAAACTTGACAGTGTATGGGCTATCAGTTGACTGGACGCCTCTTCAAGTCCGCTGCACACTTGACGGTAAAATTGAGCATGTATGGCCAGCGTTAGGTTGTTAGAAATCCTGTAAAAACGCTTTGATTTTCTAGAATAACTAGAAGGTTCAAAAAGGTTCCCAATTCAAACAAATCGTATTTGTAAGAAATCAAACCTCTATTGTGAAGTAAACCTAGAAATTAGAATGTACTTCGTATCCATATCTACTTATCTACTAATATTATAAATACGAAACTGTGTCTGTCTGTATGTTTGTCTATCTGTCTGATAGCCTTTCACGGCTCATCCATTCAACCGATTTTGATGAAATTTGGTACAGAGATAGCTTGCATACCGGGGAAGGACATAGGCATACTTTTTATCCCGGAAAACCAAAGAGTTCCCACGGGATTTTAAAAACCTAAATCCACGCGTACGAAGTCGCGGGCATCCTCTAGTCTAAGATAAGAGAGTTTTCGGTCGCGACTAAAGTATTAAAAAGCTGGACAAAGGTCATAAAATATATCCATAATTATTAGAGTTCATAATTAATTACTTAATAAAATAAAGATTAAGTAATCCGCATATTTATCACCCAAAGAGCAAAAGCATCTTAAAACACACTGAAAAAAACCTTACCCAAAGGGCAAAATCATCTAAAAACACACTGAAAAAAACCTTAGACTTAAAAAAACATCCATGAACATGTTTTAGTTTTAACGAATCAATAGTCAAGATAAATGCCAAAGAACCCTTTTGAAAATCAAAACAATACCAAATTATTTAATCATACACTCAATATAATCACTTCACATACCACATACACAATGGATCATTCCATAATGTAACTATTGTCATAACACGATTGATCTATAAACCGATCTATAGATCATTGATCCATGCGTCTGCGCGTACGCAGGAACCGCGAAACACTAGTTTCAAAGATACCAAGAGCGGGAAATCGTAAACATCGAACGGAAGTGAGAGGGATGTATGGAGTTAGAAAGGGATGGACTGTGATTTGTTTGTGCAACTTTTAAATTAAACCTTGGTCATTGTCATAGATTAATGAATTCTAGAAGTTTAATCGTTAAAGCACTCGCCTTATGCCTAATATTAAAGTAACAGATACAAAATGGAGATTTAAAAAGTTACTTAAATGGCACAAAAACTTTCAACAAATTAGTGAAGTTCACCGGAGTTGAGAAATAGGTAAAAAACTACCTCTCCCACCAGGTAGAATTTTTTGTATATTTATCCCACATAAAAATGGGATTAGAAACTTGAAATGATACTGAACTTGATATTAGTTTATTTTATGACGTTGGCACTCACTAAGATAGGATCTTAGGAAATTCCACCCCTAAGGGGGTTACATAAGAGATGAAACTTTGTATGAAAGTCCCGTCATTTTTCACGTTAAATCAATGAAAAATTGGTATTTGGGCTGTCCATTAAAAATGAATAAATATACGTGTTATCACGGGTTTTCGAAATTTCAGCCCGGGGTGAAAGATTATATTTTGTCATACAACATTATAAACCAGACGCTATCAAACAAAACGTAGCTAAAGTCATAGTAGTTTTACTGTAACACGTTATTTCATGTTTCACAGTAAATTCAATCAGTAAATGTAACGTATAAAATAAAACCCATTGCGAATCGAATCACTGCATTGCAGACTCGCATTAAACGAACGTTACCTCTTACCTGTCACAGATTAAGGTCAAAAACTATAAACTTTAGTATCACAGCGACTACAGCTTTCATCGGCGAATTTAAGTACGTATTAACTAAAAGCCTGGCGAAATTAAATGGTTTAAAAGTTAAATTCAATCCTTGTTTCGCAACTTTCATTTTGGTATCCGAATAATGTATTTAAGTGACAGTGGATTATTTCGCACTAGCTGATGCCCACGAAGGAACAAAACCAAGTTGATCGATGTTATAGGACAAGCAAGAAAACTGAAGTGGAAATGGGCAGGTCACGTTATGCGACAGTCGGACAATAGGTGGACGCAGGAGAGCACAGTGGTGTCCACGCTACATAACGCGTCGCCGTGGCAGGCCCCGCACGCGCTGGCGCGCAGATCTGGAGGAATTTGATGGCCTCGGTGCGCTCTGGACGCGTCTGGTCGCTAACAGGGATACCTGGAAGAAAAAGGGGGAGGCCTTTGCCCGCGTTTGGGATGACCTCTGAATTATTAGAGCTAGATATACCTTATAAGCAATATTGACCAAAAAAACAAAAAAAAAAAAAAAAAAAAGGTACTAATAATTGGAAAAAAATGAACGAGAGTTAAAAAAAAAATGTATATATATAAAAAAAAAAAAAATTAGAGGTAGGCTTATTTATTTATTTATTATGATGCCCACGAATTCGTCAGCGCGGATTTAGGTTTTTAAAAATCCCGTGGGAACTCTTTAATTTTCCGTGATAAAAAGTAGTCTATGTCACTCTCCAGGTCTTTATCTATACACATGCAAAATCACGTCAATCCTTTGCACCGTTGCGACGTGATTGAAGGACAAACCAACAAACAAACATACTTTCGCATTTATGATAAGGTTTATAATGATGATCACAATGTGTTGTGTTGTTTATATGTGTGTGTTTTTATGAGAAAACAGAACTCAACTAAAGCTACTAGGGTTCTTAATGCGTTTTGTTTGAGAAAAAGCCCACAAAAAATCTCTGCCAGGTGTTCTCTTGTTGTCACCATCTCACATATATTCTTACTGAAATAAATTCTAAAGTTTCTTGTAAAAAAATTATTTCATTGAGAAGTTGGCAAATGGATGTTCAGTATTTTCTAAACAGAAACGGTGGCGCTTCTACGTAATTATAGTTAGTCTATGGAATGTTTACATTCAGTGACACGGAGCGGTTATTGAGATGAATCCGCTGACAGGAAGCTGGGTATGTCGCGTGTGATTTAAATATTACTTGTTACTATGTCATTTGAACAATACACTCGCATTCTGAATACTACGGTAATAATAGGCATTTTATTGCTAGAAGTAGGTACGACAATAGTGCAACGGGTGGGATTTGAACCCACGGACACACGACCGCATAGGTCTAGTAGGAGGGCGGGATAGTTGAAATCGCTCTCGTAGATAACCAGGGGAAGAGGTATTAAGAACATTGTAGAGAACAGTCAGAATATGCAAATTGCTTATTCATGTAAACTTTTTAAAAGTGTTTATGAATAGTCAGGTAGTTTTAATTTACCACTGGTTCGGAATGCCGTTCCTACCGAGAAGAACCAGCAAGAAACTCGGCGGTTGCTCTTTTTAATTTTTCAATCGGAGATCGGGGGTTCGATCCCGGGCACGCACCTCTAATTTTTCGGAGTTATGTGCGTGTTAATTAAATATCACTTCCTTTAACGGTAAAGGAAACCATCGTGAGGAAACATTACGATATCGATACGATATACGGAATCATTCGAAAAGCCTCAATAGCTCAACGGTTAAAGGTGGGGATTGAAATTCGAAAGGTCGCCGGTTCAAACCCCACCTGTTGCAGTATTGTCGTACCTACTCCTAGCACAAGCTTCACGCTTAATTGGAGAGGAAAGGGGAATGTTAGTCAAGGCCCAAGGGCCATGGCTAATATTCTTTAAAAAAAAAAAAACTACGCGGCAGGTCATAGACTAAGGATTAGGTACAAAACACAAGCCCAACAGGAATCTGTTTTTAGTTTTGCACAATGCTCACCACAGTAATATAAATACGCTTATGCCTTCTATGCAGCGATAGGTTAGGTATAGGTTTCTATTAGCGATGTAACGATACCGATATATCGGCCGATATAATCGACAGGCCGATATATCGGCATCGCCGATTTAAATACAGCCGATACACAGTTTGAAAAGCGCGCGAAAAGAACGGATTTGATTCCTTGATAAATGTTACCCAAATAAATGTTGATATGATATTTTACCTTTTTTCATTATTTTTAATTTCCATTTTTGCCACACTTTACAGAATGGAGTCTCTATTTATTCTATGTAACATCAGTAAGTTTTATGCATATAAAGTACATCATTATTTATTTACTGGATGTATTTACTACTAAGCCATCGATATCGGTATCGGTATCGGTATCGCCGATTATTTTCCTCGATAATCGGTATCGGTATCGTATCGGCAAATTCATGTATCGTTACATCCCTAGTTTCTATTATCATCATCATCTTGATCAACCGATCGCCAGCCCACGACTGAGTAAGGGTCTCCGCTTGAGCCTAGGAAGCCCTGGATCCCAGTTCCCAGTTGATTCAATTTCAAAAATCTCTAAGAATTTTAAATTACTGTTGTCCATCCCATATAAGGATGGGATTTTTTTTCCGAATTCCAAGGTGCTGGAATGGCGACCTCGCACATGAAGACGCAGTGTTGGAAGGCCCCCACTAGGTGGACGGACGACATCAGACGAATTGCAGGGAGCCGCTAGATTCAGGCGCAAGACCGTGGCGTGTAGAAGTCCCTACAGGAGACCTATGTCCATTGTCCAGCAGTGGACGTCTATCGGTTGTTGATGATGATGATGTATCAAAGTTTTCCGGGGTGTAAGAACTGAAACGGTGCGGATGTAGGCAAGCTATTCATCCCAAGTCACCCCGAGGCGTAGGCTGTAGACTTTAGTCGGGCAGTGAATAGTTTACACTGCGCCATTGTTGTCGCTATACGGCTCGTGAATGGGAGTCAGAATTTTAAGATTTCTGCGTAACTTTACTCGACCGACGTAGATAGTTTAGGTAGATAGATTCAAGAACATTCGCGGATGCGAATGCGAATAATATCTGCTACCAAAATTCGCGAATGCTTGCCGCCATTTGTCCATGGCTTGGTGACCTTGGCGGCAGTCCCGTTGCCAAAATGATAAAGAGAACTATGACTTGGTGATTTTGGCGGCAGTCCCGTTACCAAAATGATAAAGAGAAGACTGATAATGTGATTACGAGGTTAAGTTACTTTTTATTACATTAAAAAACACAAGAAATTGTTTTATTAACCGCCTATTAAATCAAACAAAAAAATTTAATATTCGCAAAACATTCGCAAGTAAATTCGCGGAATGCGAATGCGAATATTCGAATATTCGCGAATGCGAATTTTCGTTACGTCACTAGTACTTACTTATCATTATACTGGGTAGCTTATGCCAGCGACTTCGTCCGCGTGTACTACACAAATTTCAAACCCCTATTTTACCTTTTTAGGGGTTGTATTTTCAAAAAAATTCTTATCGGATGTCATAATACTAGTTACCATAGAATACTTAAGTTCCTACCTATTAGGTACTAAGTATTAGTACTTACTTCCTAATTTCATGCAAATCACAGACATAGGTAGATCAGTTATAAATGCGAAAGTGTGTTTGTTTGTTGGTTTGTCCTTCAATCACGTCGCAACGGAGCAACAGATCAATGACGTGATTTTTTGCATGGGTATATTGAAAGACCTGGGGAGTGACATAGGCTACTTTCTATCTCAGAAAATCAATGAATTCCCACGGGATTTTTAAAAACCTAAACCTAACGCGATTGAAGTCGTGGGCATCAGCTAGTTGATTATATATTTTAAGTCTTGCCACGGTCTGATTGCAGCCAAGCTCTAGTGTATAAATTAAAAAAAAAGTATATTATTAATTTAAGACGTAACACAACAGCAGTCAACCTAAAACATTTTATCTAAGTGGGGCTTCTCGATTTTCCACATGATTTGAAGTTATCACCTGCATCATATGGCCCGGTTTTAAATTACTCGACCAACAGCTGTTTTGATGACGCCATGTGAATTTTTTGTTTAGTTACATCGATTGTTGATAGATGGCGTTAGTTGTATAATAAGTTGCGGGGTACTGATATTTGATCAATTACAAAATAATTATTCAAGAGAAGATTTCAAGGATCTTTCCTGACGGCCGAAAGTATTATTGACGCCTGCCAGTGACGTCGAAGTCTCGACGGTTTGTTAGAAGTTCCCTAACTGTCGGAAACTGTGACACCGATGAGAAGAAATTTTAAAAACCGGCCAAGTGCGAGTCAGACTCGCGCACCGAGGGATCCGTACTACAATCGTATTTTTCACCATCAATCAAAAACTATTATGCATAAAAATAAATAAAAATCTGTATTTAGAATTTACAAGTAAAGCCCTTTCATATGATATGATACCCCATTATATATATTAATCTTACTTTGAAAGTTGAAAATACTAATTATTTGTTCATGAACACATTTTAATTATTTTTGTGATGTAACCACAAATTCACGGTTTTCAGATTTTTCCCCTTACGTTTGCTATAAGATCTATCTACCTGCCAAGTTTCATGATTCTAGATCAACGGGAAGTACCCTATAAGTTTCTTGATAGACACAACAGACAGACAGACAACGAAGTGATAAGGGTTCCTTTTTCCTTTTGAGATACAGTACCCTAAAAATCACTTACCATCAGATGAAATCGTGGTCAAGGACGAAGCTGTTATCGATAAAAAAGTACCAGGGACACACAATTAATGAAGAGGTTCAAGAGACAGATAAAGAGTACATTGACCCAGAAACTAAATATAATACATTACAATACAATACAGCACCTGACGACAATCAAAAGTATAGGCAACAATGATTTGTACATTTGCATACATTATTATGACACTTACTAATGAAATAGAATAGAATGTATTAAAGCCTAGTTCACACTTAAGATTTTATTGGAGCTTGATGTAAAAAAAAACCGGCCAAATGCGAGTCAGACTCGCGCAGCGAGGGTTCCGTGCTCGGGTATTTTTTTCGACATTTTGCACGATAAATCAAAAACTATTATGCTAAAAGAGAAATAAAAATCTGTTTTAGAATGTACAAGTAAAGCCCTTTCATATGATACCCCACTTGATATAGTTATCTTACATTGAAAACAAAAATACTAATTATTTGTTCATGACTAAATTTTAATTGTTTTTTTGTGATGTAACCACAAATTCAGTTTTTAGATTTTTCCCTTCATTTGTGCTATAAGACCTACCTGCCTACCAACATGATTCTAGGTCAACGGGAATATAATATTTCTATGGATCCCATTTATAAAATTAGTATGAATATTAGTATGAATTTAGACAAGTTGTGAGCCCTGACCTCAGAATGATGTCTGTTAGAAGTAGCCCTATTGTGACACTTACTGTTAGAGCGAGATAGCTAAATGCATTTAAGCTCTTGTTAGAACGTGAAAAAATGATTATGTTTTGTCCTTATCACCGTGGCCACTTTTTTTTGTTTGTCAAAATGTATTTGTACGTATTTGACAAACAACGTGAAGTGTAGAAGGAATGACATTTCACCATTTCACAATTGTAAGAAAATCTGCTTGAGCGACGCAAGTTGGCCACGCAAGTTGCAAATCTGACATATCTGTGGCGCTGACTAAATATGAGTGCACACTCGACCTAACCCAACTAGCTGTAGGACACGGCTCATAGGTATACTGTAGCCGGCTAATACATGTCACGATAACATCCGGTCGGATGAGCCTATTAAATCATGTGTACGTGTGGTCGAGCCCTAACTGTAAACGATGGTGCAAGTGCATGAGCTATAGCGATATCTATATACTTTACTATTATATAAAGAGGTAATGTCGTTAAGTTTGTTTGTAGGGGGTAATCTCTGGAAATACTGAACCGATTTTAAAAATTCTTTCACCAGTAGAAAGCTACATTATTCCTGAGTGACATAGGCTATACGGGATCTTTAAAAACCTACATCCACGCGGGCGAAGCCGCGGGGACCAGCTAGTCTTAAATATAGGAAAAAACTGGCCAAGTGCGAGTCAGGTTCGCGCAACGAGGGTTCCGTACTACAGTCGTATTTTTTCGACATTTTGCACGATATTTCAAAAACTATGATGCATAAAAATAAACAAAAATCTGTTTAAGAATGCACAGGTGAAGATCTTTCATATGATACACCACTTGATAGTTATCTTACTTCGAAAATTGAAAATACAAATTTCTCATGACCACGATTTTTTTTGTGTGATGTAACCACAAATTCACGGTTTTCAGATTTTTCCCCGAATGTCTGCTATAAGACCTACCTACCTACCAAATTTCATGATTCTAGGTCAACGGGAAGTACCCTGTACGTTTCCTGACAGACCGACAGACAACAAAGTGATCCTATAAGGGTTCCAATTTTCCATTTGAGGTACAGAACCCTAAAAAACTATCGGACGTATACGTAAGCCGCGGCTGACAGTCACGACGCGACAGATAGGATGCACAGTCGTTTGGGGCATATGCGGCTTGCGGACTCATCTGAACGTTTTCGGCTGACAAAAAAACGTCCAGCTGGCCAGAATTTGAACTATTGTAATTTTTTAAATTGATTTAATTATTTAAGTATAATTGACGAATTTTATTGTTCTTGGGTTAATTGGATTTTGTTGTTGTTAATACATGAATTTTAATATTGTAAAATTAGAATAATAAGTTATTTTGCATGTCACTCCATGGCAGATTGCAGGTACTGTACCCATAAGCCTAACATAACACATGTACCTCAATCTATGCAAATAAATAAATGAAATTAATTCTATCGGACGTCCGAGCGCTCAAGGACGGCACAAGCTTGGACGATTTAACCTATGGACTTGTAACGCGCCTAATATTACGAGTAAAAATTTCTGTCACTTTTGGTGCGGGACGAGGAAACACTACATAGACAACTTGACACACTCACTCAACAAAGTTTTGTGTCATTATTAACACACACATATCTAAATCTTCAACACTACTACATTTTACGCACACTAATATGTTATATACATCAACATACAAAGACATTACGAGTGTAAGACAGTCAAATTGATTTGCGATGCTACCGTATCGATATTTTAAAATATATCGATAGTTTTTCAGAAACAAAAGTAGAAGTAAGAATTTATTACTCGTATTTTATTACTTAAAACCAGTGTTTGGTCAGCGTAGCGTATTCTTGCATACATTCACCTCACTTAATAGGTAATTATCCCAAAAACTAATAATGCAACGTAAAAATAAGAAAAATATTTATTTAAAAAATATGCACATACTTTTTTACTTATTTTATATCATTTCTAATCTTTTGTATTTTTTTATATAACGAAATTTTCATTTAAAATTTCGATAGTGAAAATGTGCTTATTAATGACTTATATTATTATATAATACAAAATAAACCTGACCGCGCAAAAGCCTACCAAACATAATTAGTAGGTATATCAATCAATAAAATGTTTTTTTCTTTCCAATCAATCATTTATTTATTGCACATTGGGTTTACATGGTAATTCCAATATGGTGTACTCTTTGTCCAAAAAAATTAAATATAAGTTATTAAATATAACACGTATTGCCCTTACAAATTAGCAATGCAAAAATTTTCTCAATACCTGCCGCTTTTACCCCACAGCAAAATTCCATAAGACAGATATGATACTATGAAAATAAATTAGTAAACACACACGGTGGCCTCTTCTATTTTTAACACGTCATTATTTACCATTAGGTTAATGTTATGTACATTCTTGGCGATTTAATACATAAATTTTATACATTTCGCGCTTATCACTAAAATTGCGTTGCTTTAATTTTTTTTAAATGTATTAAGTACGTGAAATCACAGAAATCGACCAGTTTTATTACAAGTATAGGTAGCGAAAAAATTGTGGTAATTAATAATAACTATTCTTTACTTGACTTGAAGACGGTAATTTAGTCGTTAATAATAAAGAAAATGTTTTCATCGATATCGATAATCGAACCGCAATCACTATCGTACTACTACGTAATTTCATGCTGTTCACGCGTATTCAAATTTTAACCTAATTTGTATGTATCGAGGGTTGCAATTGTTTAGAAAAAACAAAATATAGCTCGTGAGGAGTGTGACTCGTTTCTACCGAATTATTACGTACTCAATTACTGAATCGGTAAAGTTCTCGATTGTTATTTTATTATAATAATTTATGTAATTTAATTTATAGAAAGCGTTTATTACACCAAAAATACTTACTTATGAAATGAAATTCCATCTTTTTGTAAATTTGATGTGTTTGATTTGTTCTTGCACTCACTAACGGCACAAACAGGCATTTTTCACCCAGCGTGTAAGACGTCGTCACACATCGAAAACGATTCTGACAATGACAAAATCGATTCCGCAAACAGTGTTTATAAACGCAGTGGATTAAAAATCCATTACTATTGACAGAGGGGAATAATCATGCGAGGCGCGTCCTTAGGTTAAATCGTCCAAGGGCACAAGGTTGTGTCCTCTACTTACGTCCGATAGCTTGCACAGTTCAGTGTACATTTTATTATACAGATACCTTAAGTCGCGGCGATCAACCAACCGTCTGATAATTTCAATTCAATTCAAATTTCTTTATTCTTTATTTTTAACTTGTTTCCAGATTCAACGTTTGATCTTATAACTTGCACCAAACAAAATTGCATCATACTTAATATTACCGAGCAATGAACGCTCGCGAAAAAAATGAGGCGACCAACGACACGAAGGCAAGCGGATTTCGCGACAGATCATACTTTATGGTTCCACCAGCGCAATAGCAATTTGCGGGACTTATAATCAACTTGTAAAAATCGGTTTCGCTGGTCATCTATTTGTTTAGTACCTTTTAGATTCGCCGACTTTTGAGACATCTATGGCCCTACCGCGGTTGTTTGACAGCAACAATGTCACGATCGCAATCATCTCTGATTGGTTAATGCTTGCTCACTATTGGCCACAATGCATTGTTGCTCCTTGTTGCAACAAGAATCGCACAAATTCAGCCAGTCAGAACAATTGAGATTGTAATAATGATTGATGCAGGTTTTAGACAATCGCCCCGCTGGTATCGAAACATGGCAGTTATCGACTTACTTTTATTAAGGTGGTAAAATCCGGACTGCATGATCGCTAACCTGTGGCAGCGCCTTGATTCGGTAAAAGCACAAAACACCATATTAATCACAGTCTATTTAAAAGGATATTCTATTGTTCCATTGTGTAATTATGTAAGATACTTACAAAATGACCTTCACCCGTTTCTTACACAATACATAAGGAAGCGACAAATTCTTTGGTCATTATTCATTATCCAGGTGTCGCAATCCTCTGTAATTTGTCAAAACACTTTCTTATAAAAGCGTTGATATAAGCTCCATCATTTTGAAAAATGGTTGTGGAAATAAACACATGACAATAGTTAGGGACTTTTGTTGTTTGTTGCTATGAAAGAGAATCCATACTATACCCTATCCGAGGAAAGAGTATATAGCGTGTATAGCGCTCTAGTGATAAGGCCCTCAGAAGTCTTTAGGCCGTAGTCCGCCACGCTGGCCAAGTGCGGATTGGCAGACTTCACACACCTTAGAGAACATTATGGAAAACTCTGAGGCATGCAGGTTTCCTCACGACGATTTCCTTCGACATTAAAACAAGTGATATTGACTTGCTCAAAAGTCAAAACGCACACATGACTCCGAAAAGTTAGAAGTGCGTGCTCGGCATCGATCCCCGGACCTCCCAACTGGAAGGCCGACCTCTTAATCACTAAGCTATCACCGCTTTTTAGGGTTCCGTGCCCAAAGGGTAAAACGGGACCCTATTACTAAGACTCCACTGTCCGTCCATCCGTCTGTCTGTCCGTCTGTCACAAGGGTATCTCATGAACCGTGATAGTTAGACATTTGGAATTTTCACAGATGATGAAGGTATTTGCTGCTATAACAACAAATACTAAAAAAACAGAATAAAATAAATATTTAAGGGGCTACCATACAACAAACGTGATTTTTTTGTTCGTTTTTATAGCTGATACGGAACCCTTTGTGCGCGAGTCCGACTCGCACTTAGTCGGTTTCTTTTTTAA
This sequence comes from Maniola hyperantus, assembly GCF_902806685.2. Classification (NCBI taxonomy): domain Eukaryota; kingdom Metazoa; phylum Arthropoda; class Insecta; order Lepidoptera; family Nymphalidae; genus Maniola; species Maniola hyperantus. Next base: position 6,302,775 of record NC_048560.1, read on the forward strand.
ATTTGTTAACAAAAGTATAATATTATGGATAGTACAAACAACAGCTGCATCGAAAGTAAGTAGGTACCTACCAGGAAATCATAAACTTTAGAAGGTAAAGTACTAAAAAAATGGGACAATCTCAACCACAGATCTGTTGTCCGAGATATGAACTAGTTTCCGCTGAATAGCCTTCAAAGCGGTTTCTATACTTGGCCAATGATAAAGGCACGAAAGCTCTTTTGTCGAGATAGAGGCAATCAACTGTGGAAGGCTTCAGTAATAAAACAAAATAAGAATACCGTTAGCTGGCGGTTAGAGAAAGGAAGCCATTTTTAGGGTTCCGTCATCATCATGATCAACCCCTACCCGGCTATGCCAACTACAGAGCACGGATATCCTCTCAGAGTGAGAAGAGTTTTGGCCATAGTCTACCAAGCTGGCCATGTGCGAAATGGTAGACTTCACCACACCTTTGAAAATATTATTGAGAACTCTCAGGCATGCAGGTTTCCTCACGATTCTCCTCACAGAGTGAGAAGGGTTTTGGCCATAGTCTACCACGCTGGCCTTGTGCGTATTGGCAGACTTCACACACCTTTGAAAATATTATTGAGAACTCTCAGGCATGCAGGTTTCCTCACGATTCTCCTCTCAGAGTGAGAAGGGTTTTGGCCATAGTCTACCACGCTGGCCTTGTGCGGATTGGTAGACTTCACACACCTTTGAAAATATTATTGAGAACTCTCAGGCATGCAGGTTCTCCTTCACCGTTAAAGCAAGTGATATTTAATTAATTAAAACGCACATAACTCCTATAAGTTAGAGGTGCGTGCCCGGGATCGAACCCCCGACCTTCAATTAGAAGGCGGATGTTCTAACCACTAGGCTGTCACAGCTTTTAGAAGCTTTTAGCACAGAAGATTAACTTAGCTACTTTTAATAGGAAAGCTTACTAAGTTATTTCCGATAAACACGAGTATATTTGAGGAATCGGCGCTTTATTGACTCGCGTTTCTGGAATGCCATGACTAACTTAACGCTGACACATCGGTCGCGATTGCAAAAAAAACATATCGCCGACGCGAATATGCCGTTTGCATTTCACACCCTTTCTCGTTGCGGCCATTCTTGCACGAATAAATTCAAAAGGGCTCTTGCCACCATAGATATTCCTGCGCTCATTGAACCGGCAGGGTTTAGTCGGGATGATGGCAAGAGACCTGATGGATTGACGCTTGAAAAAGTGCTTTACAATTTGTTTAGACCTAGAATCTAGAAGTGCATATTTCTCAGGTGAGATCATGAGGACATATCTTATTACCTTTTATTACACATTTACCTACTTGACTTGAGTACCCAGTACCTGCTTACAAAGTTACAATATGCCACACTAGCTCCTGTCGAAACAATGTAAATACATGACAATTTTATACCCATATCTATCTTAATCTTAAACAATAGAGTTTATAATTTAACTAGCTTATGCTCGCGACTTCGTCCGCGTGGTCTACTCAAATTTCAAACCCCTATTTTACCCCCTTTGGGGTTGAATTTTCAAAAATCCTTTCTTTGCGGATGCCTACGTCATGATAGCTATCTGCATGCCAAATTTCAGCCCGATCCGTCCTGTAGTTTGAGCTGTGCGTTGATAGATCAGTCAGTCAGTCAGTCACTTTTTCCTTTTATATATTTAGATGGAACAAACTACGCGTGAATCACAAGTTATAAATCTTGTCTAACTTCCTCATAATATACGTTTATAATCATGTCAGTTATGGCTATGACCATAGTATAGCAAAAATATGCGGCAGAAAGTAATGTATATCGGCCATACCTATGTGACGTTTTGTCGGTCTCAACGACAGAGACAACGCTCTACGAAACCGCTATCTATTTCTAAACGTCGATGCACATTATTTTCTGCCGCGTACCTACTCCACATCCTGTAATTTTGGTTGACATGTCATGCTATAGTTTTCCACAGGGATCATTGTGAAACTCGCTACAGTTATTCGTCCAAGGCTGACATATCTTTGTACAGTTGTTGTTGACAGTTGTTTAATGTTTTTAACATTGCAATGCATACTGGGTAACAGCTAGATATACCGCCTATAAATTAACAAAGTGACAGAGACAACGCTCTACGAAACCGCTATATATCTCATTCTAAAGGTCGATGTACATTATTTTCTGCCGCGTACTGTTACTTGTGTAATATATCCCTCTTCCAGCGTGTTTGTATATATCCATTTCAGTGCCCCCAGTGCACCCCTTGCACGGTGCAAGTTGCAACGAGGTCGCGTCCCATTTCCACTGATTATATCGAGAGTGCGGTGTCGCGAGCGTTTTCAATGCTGTCATGTTTTTTTTTTTCACCAAAAGGATCTTGTTAAAAGGATTCGCATTCACTGGTAGCGCAAAAAATAGACAGATTTCATTTCGGTTGTAGTTTTTAGTACTTAATTAAGTATTACTACCCATATTATCGGTTAGGCAGCATTCGGGAAGCTTCGAGATGTCTTCTTGTCCAAAATTCCTCAGTGCTTGAAGATCAAAATCAAAGTTGATCATGATGAAGTAAATAATTGATAGTACTGATTTGAATGATGATATCAGTAATAACCAATAACCGGTAACTATCATTCCCAACTGTGTCAAGGTGACATGTTTTTTTTTCTAACGTTTACTAAACGCATATGTTTGCATTTGACTTTTAAATATCAGATGATGTTCTTTAATACAAACGTAGTCAACTGACTCATTCGACTATTAAATGCTTTTGTGTTTAGGTCGCATTTCTGATTGAGTGGTTTCAATAGCAATTGTGCCCTAATCAAGTTAATATTGCAGTAAGGTTATTATGAAAGGCAAAACTCTCGATAAGCCGCTGTGTATTGTGGTTAATAAATAACTTCATTCTGGTATGTTTAATTATACCTACGATTAAGTATCGCAATCAACATTTTAAAAAAAATTACGCAATCGCCTTCCAGTCATTTAAAAGACACCATGAGGATTTCACGTAGTCCCAAAGACGCGAACAATGCAGAAATTGAAAAAAAAATGCAACATCATAATTCGTGAATTGTAAACTTTTTTATTTTTTACTTAAGTGCCTAACTACCTTAAAATAAAATGTTTTTCTTTGTACCTAACCAAAATCTCAAATAAACATTTTTGTTTTCATTTACCTACATTCACTTGCACTTGCGTTGCTAGTTTTCACATAGGTACAATTCACAAGTGTACGGCCCTCAGTACTGTCTCACATTGTCCTATGTGGCCCTTGACCAAAAAAGTGTGACGACCACTGGTCCAGTGATTAGGACGTCCGCCTTCTGATCGGAGGAGGAGTAACTTACTATTGAGAGCGGGCTTCCTTACAGAATGAAAAGGGTTTAGGTCAGTGTTACCCAAACATTGTTCTGCCATGGTCCGGTAATTTTCACATTGCCCCTTCGTGACCCACTTAACACTGACCAAGCTGGTTCCATTAGGTACGCCGGCGAACTTCGTACCGCCTAACAGTCGATTCTTTTCAGGATTTTTTTAAAATTTTTCTCTCCGTAAGAACCATCCCCGTACCGTACTTCAAGGAATATTATGAAAAAAAAGTTAGCGAAATCGGTTCAGCTGTTCGAGATTTGCGATCAGCAACACATTCAGCGATTCATTTTTATAGAAAGAGATAATATTATCGCTATTTGGTAATATTTTTAAAACAATGCGAGAATGTTGCGACCCGGGATTTTATTTTGATGGCCCGGTACTGGGTCGCGACCCGGCAAATGGGAAACGCTGGTTTAGGTTATAGTACTACGTCAGCCAAGTACCTACGGATTCACAGACTTCACTCACGCTTTCCTCATGATTTTTTTCCTTCATTCATATCATACCCATATCCATACAAAATATTATAGCTTTTCACAGCTTAACAGTTTAACGGAATTTGGTACAGTTAGTTATCCCGGGAATGGACCTAGGCTACTTTATATCTCGGAAAATCAGAGTACCCACGTCATTTTTGTCAAAAAACTATTTAAATCCACTCGCACTAAGTAGCAGACATCAGCTAGTAGTGTGTGATATTTAGTAGCTCATTAGGCATTAGGGATGTGAAAAAACCGGCCAAGTGCGAGTCAGACTCGCGCACTGAGTATTCCGTACTACAGACGTATTTTATCGACATTTTGCACGATAAATCAAAAACTATTATGCATAAAAATAAATAAAAATCTGTTTTAGAACGTACAAGTGAAGCCCTTTCATATGATACCCCACTTGATCTAGTTATCTTACTTTGAAAATTGAAAATACTAATTTATAAGAATATAACCACAAATTCACGGTTTTCAGATTTTTCCCCGAATGTCTGCTATAAGACCTACCTATCAAATTTCATGATTCTAGGTCAACGGGAAGTACCCTGTAGGTTTCCTGACAGACCGACAGACAGACAGAAAACAAAGTGATCCTATAAGGGTTCCGTTTTTCCTTTTGAGGTACGGAACCCTAAAAATTACAATAAAACACCACAACAATATGATTGTCATTAGAAAGGTCGTCCCGGGAACTCATAGCGCACTAATTGTTAATAATCGTCCATCCGTACGCTAATTAGTTTTGCCGGTGTCGACGGTTATTTTACGAATATTATGAACTAGCTTATGCTCGCGACTTCGTCCGCGTGGACTACTTTTTCAAACCCCTATTTTACCCTCTTAGGGGTTGAATTTTGAAAAATCCTTTCTTAGCGGAAGCCTACATCATAATAGCTATCTGCATACCAAATTTCAGCCCAATCCGTCCAGTAGTTTGAGCTGTGCGTTGATAGATCAGTCAGTCAGTCAGTCAGTCAGTCACCTTTTCCTTTTATATATTTAGACTAGCTTATGCTCGCGACTTCGTCCGCGTGGACTACAAAATTTCAAATCCCTATTTAACCCCCTTAGGAGTTGAATTTTCACAAATCCTTTCTTAGCGGATGCCTAACGTCATAATAGCTATCTGCATGCCAAATTTCAGCCCGATCCGTCCAGTAGTTAGAGCTGTGCGTTGATAGATCAGTCAGTCAGTCAGTCAGTCAGTCAGTCAGTCAGTCAGTCACCTTTTCCTTTTATATAAATATACTAGCTGATGCCCGCGACTTCATCCGTGTGGATATAGGTTTTCAAAAATCCTGTGGGAACTCTTTAATTTTCCGGGATAAAAAATAGCCTATGTCCTTCCCCGGGATGCAAGCTATCTCTGTACCAAATTTCGTTAAAATCGGTTGAACGGTTGAGCCGTGAAAAGCTAGCAGACAGACAGACACACTTTCGCATTTATAATATTAGTATGGAAGTATGGATTAACAAGGTAAGTAAGTGGTTAAGTAATTTGTGTCTACTGCAGCATTATAACTTTAATTAGTGGATGGTTTATGAAAGGTATCATTACAGCTCCATATAGTCTAATCAAATAGCTTGTGCGGACTAATTAATTAGTTTTAGTTCTACTTGGAAAATGTTTTAATAAATACTGTATGAAGGTACAGTTATTATGCTGTTAATCTATTTAAAAGTTTTTGTTGACGTTGTTACCGGATAATCCATACTAATATAAATGCGAAAGTGTGTCTGTCGGTCTACTAGCTTTTCACGGCTCATCCGTTCAACCGATTTTTATGAAATTTGGTACAGAGATAGCTGTTAGCACGCACAACAGACGGAAACGTTTAAGTGCGGAAACCAGCCCAGAGTGAAGCAGAAGCTGTTAGCTTGCATCCCGGCCAGGGAAGGACATATAAATAAATAAAATAGCCTTTATTCTCTGATACAATAGTTATACATCTTATATTACTAACTAACCGTATCACTAATTTCTTATTTCCTATTATTTAATTATCCTATCCTACATAATTTATTCTAAAAAATTGGTAACACCAGCAATTTACTGTTCAGGTTGACCTCTTTGGACATAGGCCTCCTCTAGACTTCTCCATTTTTCCCTATCTAACGCCAATCCTCTCGCCGTCATCTCGCTCTCTTCCCATCTCTGGGGTACCAGTATGTGACCTCTTTGGTCCATTTATCCTTTGAAGATCTGATCACATGGCCAATCCAACGCCACTTAAGTTTCTTAATTCTTTTTGAGACATCTGTCACACCTGTGGTCTTTCTAATTTTGGTCAGTCTCCACTTGTCTTTTAGTTTGATGTGCAGCATGCTTCACATGCCCAGGGAAGGACATAGGCTACTTTTATCCCGAAAAATCAAAGAGTTCCCACAGGATTTTTAGAAACCTAAATCCATGCGGACGAAGTCACAAGCATTATTTTCCAGCATAAAAGTTGCCGTCAATTTCCGGGTTACAAGCTACCTCTGTACCAAATTTTATATAAATCGGTCAAGCAGATGGCCCTTTAAGAATCGTTTCAATATAGGACTTGATTTTTAAATGCAAAGTTCTTTGGAATTACATCTGAGCTTAACCTCTTTAAATTTATATTGATGAGTCTCATATATAAAAAACTCATATTATTAGAATACTATGAAACTCAATAATTTTTATTGTATTGAGTAAGATATTATGTATTATTTCTCATTTCTAAGTATGGAAAAGAAACCCAGGACTAAGAAGATATGTATATATATGAATATATGATATTTCTAGTAACTTGATTATTAAAAAATAATATAAACAGCAATAAACACACAGGTGGGTCTTTTGATGTACTCATAATAAAACAATGTTTATGATAAGAAAAAATTGTTTGGAAATTATCATGTAAGCTGATAATGATAATCATAAGATTACCTAATTTTAGTATTTAATCAAAACCACCAGAGTCCAGATTCATTTATATAAAACAATTAATTATAAGTATTGATTTAGATAAGGCAAAATTGTCAAAATTGTAAAGTACTTAATTTGAAAATGGAACGTGCCAATGTTCTTATTTCAAATGGGTGGGGACTGGGGTGTTATTACTCACAAACCAACCCTTGTGGACCTATATAGGGTCATCCTATAGAAGCACCCCATTTCTAAGAAGTAATTTCGCCCCCATATAGAATGCACTTTAATAAATTCAAGGCCAAACAAACAAATGAAAGGGAAAGACAAAAATACACTATACAATACGACGTGTGGGGCACCCCAAGATAATATTATAAGTTGAAAAAATCGATAGCTCGCCCGAGTTAGACGTTTTCTTACACTATTCAACGCTTGAACGATTCCTGCTCTAAATTATGCACTGTTTTTCTGCAATCTCATTCATAAAAGTGCAAATTTAAAATCGATAAGTGGTGTTTACATTACAACTCCGCGCGAGAATCAGTACAACAGAATACAGATGCGTAAATAAATATTCTAAATTTAAATATAGAACGACGCGTGTATATTCTGTATGTAAGCACTGAGCATACAATAGAGAATTTGTTTTCTGAAAAGCTCGCAAATTGCAGCGGTTTGATGAACTTTGCTGTACGTACCTCATTTTGATAGGATCCTTTGTCGTGATTAATCCGACTATAGCACGACACTCAACAATTGTTCACTTAAAAACTGCATATTATCACAGACACAAACTGACATTTTATTGTATTATCGACTCGAGTTCACGTCCAGTGCATTGGGGGTGGCCATTTTTGAGAAAAAGCTCACTACTCAGCTCAATTTTTTTAGTTTCACTGGCTTCAGTCTTCTTCGATTTTGAAACGAATGACAGAAGGACGCTTGCACTGCGCGAACACAACGAGCGAATTAAAAATATTCAAAGTTTAAGACCACCGGCCACAGTTCACACACCTCTGGCGAATTGACGTTTGCGCTAAAAATGTTTTTGGTTTTTATACGCCACGGACAGCTGTAGTATTAGTACTTTCAACACATTTTACAATAGTATTAAAAAAAAATATCAAAAGGCTAAAGTTTTTTTACGACACGAGTGTGACTAATATAGATCTATGAGTGTGACGGTAGGTACATAATAGGTATTGTATTTTCTGTTCCGTGGTATTCGGAAATCCGGAGATAATAAAAAGCACCCGCCTAGGGTTATAGTGTTCTGTACTTTTGTGATCAAAAGTCCTCTGTGGTGTGGCGGACTGTGGAGTATCCAGAAAACATCACCGCCGACCAGAAAAAAACACATTTACATTTTCGCTCTTTTATACTGGCACTACACGCTTGCCGACTGAAAGCGAGCGGCGGCGACTGGCGAGTGGCGAGTGCGAGTGTCAAGTTATACATATTAATCTATGGTGTCAAGGGCCCAGTCGACTCGGGCACTCGCGCTTCGCCTCGCGTCATCTCGCGTCGTCGCCGCTCGCGTAGCGCCGTACGTTTTTTCCGCATGCATAATCTGTGTACTATAGAACTACGAGGGACGTTCAATGTATTCTCGGTATGGGTATGTTAGAAAAAAGATAAAACCTTGAAAAAAAATTATTTTTCAATACTATATGGAAGCGCGCGCACTCCGGAATTAAAACGGCACGGAATTTTAATAGATTTAAATTCAAATTTAAGGATTTTTAAACTTAATTTAATTTAAAAATTCAAGCCTCGTAACTATATGTGCCAGTCACACATACTGTTTACTGTTTAAATAACTATGTTAGTTATGTAGAAGCACTACATTTTAGTCTTTAATTTGAAATTAATTTTCTGTCTTTTGTCAGCATTATTAATAAGAAAAAGATGCAGATTCTCTCTAGTTTAAAGAAAGACATCAGAATCGACGCCAATGCCAAAATTCTATTGTCGAATTCAATAAAAGCAAAGACCCAGAGCCGTAGAATAAAATGGAATAAAAAGAAAACTGACAGCTGATGACCACAGACCAATAACTTCAAGTAGATGACTCAAAATTTGACTGTACTCTGTGAATTTGACAAACAATACCTAGTGCTTCTCCCGAAAAATTAGTCTGTTTTTCTTTTGATAAACAGTTCCTTTTTCGAAAACTTGAAGAGAATGGTGGGCGCGATGCCTATTGATTTAATACCGAAATTTTGTAACGGTGCCATGGACAGTGTGAACGGTGGCGAGGATATTGAATACCAAGTGTCCGTGGGCAGTCGAGTGAAGTGCAATGACGATTTCGGTACTGTAAAGTACATTGGGGAGGTCCAGGGATATAAAGGGATCTGGTATGGAGTGGAATGGGATAACGCTGAACGGGGTAAACACGACGGCTTTGTCGATGATATTCAGTACTTTAAAACCACCAAGAAAGGGGCTGGTTCCTTTGTACGTCCGAACAAAATTGCTCCTCTCAGAACTTGCGCTGAAGCAATTCGCAAGTATTACGGGGATCAGGAGGTAAGTAATTGTATAAATAACTTAAAGTACGCAGTTGTATTGTACTGTGTAATATATTTCAAGTTGTGTCACTTTACTCCCACACAAAGTTGCTTAACTTGATGTGTGAGTAATAAGTTAGCATAAATATATTTATCGTTACTATTCCTTCGTTCTTTAAGGGTCTTGTTGGTCTAGTGACTACCTAATTTGACTGCAGTTCATAAGGTTTCTGAATTTGGGGTTAGGCCAAAAATTATTGTGGTTTTTAGGGTCCCGTTCCTCAAAAGGAAAAATGGAACTCTTATAGAATCACTTTGTTGTCTGTCTGTCTGTCAAGAAATCTGCAGGGTACTTCCTGTTGACCTAGAATCATGTTTGGCAGGTAGGTAGGTCTTATAGCAGACATTAGGGGGAAAATCTGAAAACCGTGAATTTGTGGTTATATCAAACAAAAAAATTTAATTGTGGTCATGAACTAAAAATTAGTATAATTTTAATTTTCGAAGTAAAATAACTATTAAGTGGGGTATCATATGAAAGGGCTTCACCTGTGAAGTTTAAAACAGATTTTGATTTATTTTTATGCATCATAGTTTTTAAATGTCGAAAAATACCACTGTAGCGGAACCCTCGTTGCGCGAGCCTGACTCACACTTGGCCGGTTTTTTTTAACAAGAAATTCCCAGTAGATGGAAAGTTGGCAGTTCTGTGCCTGATAACCCTTTGATTTTTTTTTTTTTTTTTTTTTTTTTTTTTTTTTTTTTTTTTTTTTTTTTTTTTTTTTTTTCTAACCAACAACATTTACACATACACAAGTATTTACATACAAAAGGATTTATAACTAAAGGACACATAGCATAAACGTTAACAACTGGCTAGTACATAAGATTTAGGTACAATGATGTTATGACTTTAAAAGGCAGTAAAGTAAAGCAAATTGTGATTGTGAGAGTTCATATCCCAACGGGCTATGAGAGTGAAGGAATAGAAGTACACATGTGTTTACTTACTTATGCATTGCAATACCTTCCTGCACACTAAAGATATCATAGACAGGGAATAAAAATTTCACAAAAAAGTACTATTATTTTGTAAGGCATATCTAGCAGTATATGTAAATAGTATTAGTATTTATATCTATGGTTACAATGGATGACTGTCTAAGGCCAAGATCATTAGAGCAAACCTAGACTTTGCTCAGACTTAAGACTTAAAAAGAAAGTGTGGCTATTTCCGTTGTACACAATCTCTGAACTAAACTAAAATGGCAAGTCTAAATCTATTGCTATCCCTTTAATTTTGCTTGCGGAAAAGGATAGCCCTAGATTTAGACATGTTAATTTAGTTTAGTTTAGAGATTGTGTACAAAAGAATCAGCCCCATTGACTATTGCTTACATAAATGTGCCTCTTTTTAACTGAAACTTAATTCTAAGCAAAGTCAAAGTCAGAGAGCCTCAATAGCTCAACGGGTAACGGAGTGGACTGAAAACCGAAAGGTTGATGGTTCAAACCCCGCCCGTTGCACAATAATTGTCGTACCTACTAAGCTTGACGCTTAGTTGGAAAGGATAGGGGACTGGGGAATATTAGTCATTTAACATGACATGGCTAATATTCTTTTTTTGTTAAAAAAAGTTCAGTCTATAGATGTAAGGGTTTTTGCTGCACTTAGTGCCGCAAAGAAAGTCTGGACGAAAAAAGAAGAGTAGTTAAGAAAATGAAGACTTAAATTATTTGCAGGATGAGACAGTGGCAGCGCATCGCAGGACAGTCATCAATGAGTGGAAACGTGAGATGGGAGCTCCCTTCATTGAAATGGTCGGCTTTGAGAAAATACACCAAAAGCAGTAAGTGTCATTTTGGAAGTGGTCAGGTAAAACTATACACTATGAATAGACATTTGAATTATTAATAACATTTACATGATAATTTATGAAGATAATCCATACTCCATACTAATATTATAAATGCGAAAGTGTGTCTGTCTGTCTGTCTGCTAGCTTTTCACGGCCCAACCGTTCAACCGATTTTGATGAAATTTGGTACAGAGTTAGCTTATATCCTGGGGAAGGACATAGGCTACTTTTTAACCCGGAAAACTGATAAGTTCCCACAGGATTTTTAAAAACCTAAATCCACGCGTACGAAGTCGCGGGCATCAGCTAGTTTAGAAATAATTTTGCACGCCATGCTTGGCAGGATATGTAACTGATTACCTAACTTTTAAGACCCCATGTAAATAATATACATGTACCTACCATATCTGAGCAAAATAAATAAATGATTAAAAATGATTATTTTGATCATAATCATTTTTCAAAGGAACTATGGCATCAATTTTGAGTCATAATCATCGTGATCATCAACCAATTGATGTTCATGTTGTTGTTTTTGTGTTAATGTATTTATTATTCTTATTTACAGAAAGTTCGATCGCCTTCTTGAAGTTTGCGTCAGCAATCAGAACATAGCAAAAGCTGGAGACGTAGCGTCTCTGTGCCCCAACGTGCGAAGTCTGGATGTCTCTCAGAACCTGTTCTCCAATTGGCGTGAAGTCATCCAGCTGTCAGCACAGCTTCCCGATCTCAGGGAGCTTAATGTCAGGTAGCTGTATTCATAGTTTCTTCTTTTTTTAGCATGTTATGGATCCGAGACATGATCGCTAACTATGGGTCTCATAAGAAAGCTTAGAGTCACTCAACGGGCGATGAAGAGAGCTACGCCTGGAGTTTCTCTACGTGATCAAATCAGAAATGAGGAGATCCGTAAGAGAACTAGAGTAACCGACATAGCTCAACGGGTTGCGAAGCTGAAGTGGCAATGGGCAGGGCACATAGTTCGTACAACCGATAGATGTTGGGGTCCCAAGGTGCTGGAATGGCGACCTCGTACCAAAAGATGTAGTGTTGGAAGACCCCCCACTAGGTGGACGGACGACATCAGACGAGTCCCAGGGAGCCGCTGGATTCAGGCGGCGCAAGACCGTGGCGTGTGGCGTTAATATAAAGGATATCATCATCATCATGATCAACCGATAGACGTCTGCTGGACATAGGTCTCTTGTAGCGACTTCCACATAACACTGTATAATTGGATCTAAATGGGTCAGAATCTAGTGGCTCCCGCAAACTCGTTTGGTGTCGTCAAGCCACCTATTAGGGGGTCTTCCAATGCAGCGTTGAAAGATCCCCTACTACTTTCCAGTGGGAGGTCGCCATTCTAGCACCTTGGGACCTCAACGTCGGTCGGTTTTTTGAACTATGTGCCCTAGCCATTGCCACTTCAGCTTCACAACCCGTTGAATTATGTCAGTTTTTTTTAAAGAATATTAGCCATGTTAAATGACTAATATTCCCTTTACCTCTCCAACTAAGCGTCAAGCTTGTGCTAGGAGTAGGCACGACAATTATAGTGCAACGGGTGGGGTTTGAACAGTCGACCTTTCGGTTTTCAGTCCACTCCTTTACCCGTTGAGCTATTGAGGCTCTAAATGTTACTCTGGTTCTTCTGATATAATAAACTCCAAGCATGGCTTTCAACTCAATATTATGTATGAATAGTTTTAATATGTATGGATAATTAAAAACATTTTCATTCCAGCAAAAACCGTATGGCCATAGACATGCCAGAAGAAACCTTAACCAAACTATCCATCAATTTCGCCAACATGGAAAAACTAAACATTTCGGTATGCGACTATGAATGGTCAGACATACTCGCACTCTCACATCTATGGCCGAATGTGAACGAAACATTGGCAGCATACAACAGAATTAAAACCATAACCCCACCAGAAGACACCTTACATGCCCTTAAAGTATTGATTTTGGATGGAAATCCCATAGATTCTTGGTGTGAAGTCATGAATCTTGGCATGTTGAAGAACCTGAAGGTTATGAGTTTAAATGACTGTCACATTGCAGAAATTAGGTTTAATGATAACCCGGGGAACGGAAAAGTGGATGTTTTTGAAAATTTGGAGGTGCTATTTTTGAACAGGGATAGAATTATTGATGTAAGTAATCTACTAATTTTAAGCTTGTTTCGTGGTTTATCGACATGATATAGATAATGGGTATAAGTCCCGCAAATTGCTATTGCGCTGGAACCATGTCTCATTAACATCGAAATGACGTCATTTTGACGTCAGCCGAAATAAAAATATACCATCAGCTCGAAACTTCAGTCTAGTGCTGACGTCACTAAAATGGTGGCCACGCGCATTAGTTTTTTTGTGTTGTTTCGGATTGACTATGCTGCGTAGGCCCTACTGGCCGCTACAGCGTCACCGGGTAGGGTGGAGAGCGCGAAGCTCCGCCTGGGGTAACGCGCATTAGCGATTTGCGGGACTTATACATACTACATACCACGAAAATTAGATTGTTTTATTTGTTTGTTGTTTATGTAATGAAGACAGGTGAGGATGATTACTGATATATAACTACAAAAAAAACGCGAAAAAATATGTAAAAAATCTTATATTTTGTAAAAGTTTACTATATATTGCAAATAAAACATCTGAATGACTCAGAGGTGAACGAACGAACATTGCGTAAATAGGCCACTCGGAGTCAATGCCACGTCGTAGGTGGGGCATCGACCCGAGTTTTGCACGCTATACATTGCGGGTTTGAAAAATACCAAACCACTAAAACTACAAAGTGAGGCAAATGGTTATTGGACTTATTGGTATTGGATTGTGTTTATGTAGTTGCTAGCGTTCTAGTTACACCCTGTACATGGAAGATTCAAAAAAATTCAAAGTAGGTACAAATTTTAGGTACTCTTTTTGATACTTTGGATTATATTTATATCTAACTATCTGATACCCGTGACTTCGTTCGCGTGAAATTAGGTTTTTTTAAAAATCCCGTGGGAACTCTTTGATTTTCCGGGATAAAAAGTAGCCTAAGTCACTCTCCAGGTCTTTATCTACGTCTATACAAAAATCACGTCAATCCATTGCACCGTTGCGACGTGATTGGAGGACAAACCAACAAACAAACACACTTTTGCATTTATAATAAGGGTACTGATATCTATGCAAAAAATCACGTCAATCCATTGCACCGTTCGTTGCGACGTGATTGAAGGACAAACCAATAAACCAACAAACAAACAAACTTTCGCATTTATAATAAGGTTACTGATTTTCTCTTTCTTTTCTATTTTAAGTGGAGATCAGTCAGCGAGTTGGATAAACTAAAGTCACTGAAAAAACTATATTTCCTCAAGAACCCAGTACAAAACAATGAAGACTACGACACTGGCTCACAACTTATTATTGCTAAAATTGGAAACCTCCAGGTATGTATAATATACTTCACTAGCTTATGCTCGCGACTTCGTCTGCTTGGAAAAAGGTTTTTAAAAATCCCGTGGGAACTCTTTGATTTTCCGCGATAAAAAGTAGCCTATGTCCTTTCCCAGGATATGAGCTACGTCTGTATCAAATTTCATCAAAATCGGTTAAAACGTTGGGCCGTGAAAAGCTAGCAGACAGACAGACAGACACACTTTCGCATTTATAATATTAGTATGGATTATCATTTTATAGGATACTAGCTTATGCTCGCGACTTCGTTCGCGTGGACTACACAAATTTCAAACTCCTATTTCACCCCCTTAGGGGTTGATTTTTCAAAAATCCTTTCTTAGAGGATGCCTACGCCATAATAGCTGTCTGCATGCCAAACTTCAGATCGATCCGTCAGTATTCAAAATTTAACTGTACAACCGCTCTCACCGAACAATCTCCTTCGTGCCTTTCTCCATAAACGTGACACTGGCGAAACACTCTGTGCCCAGCTGGCACACCTAAAAGCCAATAATTGGGAATTGAATTGAATTGAAAATTCAACCCCTAAGGGGGTGAAATAGGGGTTTAAAATGTGTGTAGTCCGCGCGGACGAAGTCGCAAGCATGAGCTAGTTGATAAAATAAAAGTATTATAGTATAGGTGATATAATTTTTTTCAGGAACTGAACGGCTCAACTATAACACGGGAATTGCGTCGCGGAGCAGAATATGACTATATGAAACGTTATGGTGCGGAATGGAAAATGGCACAGACTGACACTCAGAAAAAGATGGCATTCGATCTAGAGCACTGTCGGTTCCAGGAACTTATTAATAGTGAGTATTGATTTACTTTGTTTGTTGTGGGCCTTGTCAGACCTGGGCGCGTTTAAAACCCTCGTAGCTTTAGTTTTAATCTAACCTTGTACCTATTTTAATCTAATCTTGTACCTATATCAAATATTTGAAAAGAGCAACCGCCGAGTTTCTTGCTGGTTCTTCTCGGTAGGAAAGGCATTCCGAACCAGTGGTAGGTGCATCCGACTATTCGAAAGTACTTGTAAAAGTTATTTGAATAAAAAAGATTTTTATTTTATTTATTTATTTAAGTTTGCGTAATAATTATCACCACTATATCTTACAAATCCAACATCAGACTATCAAAAAGAGTAATTTATTACCTATTTTGAATTAATCATTTTTCTTTGACTTTGACTGTGACTTTACTATAGTCGACGCATTTTAAACTGAGTCGTCGAGTTATCTGTCTGTTTCGCTCGCACTTATAGGTCGTAGATAAGTGCGAGCGAAACAGACAGATAACTCGACGACTCAGTTTAAAATGCGTCGACTATAGTTAAAAATGAAATAGAGCATACTCTATGTCGTGACTCGTAATACGTAATTCTGTATTCAATATGGCGGATAAAAAGTTGATTCCTTAGTTGATTCATTCAGTTGTATCATTTTTAACTAGCAAATAATGCTCTAATTAATTTAAGCATAAAAAAATGATGTTTTATTTACAGAATACGGCATACCAGACGACAGCTTACTAGTCAAACAACCAAAAACAACCACACTAACTTCACAACTCTTAGAAATAACACTCAGAGACGAAAACGGAAAATCAATAAAAAAGAAATTCCCTTCCACAATGGCAGTTCAAAAACTGGTAACACTGGCCCAAAGACTTTTCTCAAAAGGCAACACTGGAACACCCACGCTACACATGGTCGATGAAGCAATGAAAGGGGCCGAAATTACATTGGACAATGTTATGAAAGATTTAGCATATTTTTCCATAAAAAATGGTGACACAATCATCATCAGGTTCAGATAATTTTGTTACTGGCAACACAATTTACTAAAAATAAAATTGATTTCAAAAACCTAGAACCTAGAGCCATGCTGGCATTTATTTAAAAAAATAATGATGCAAGAATCTGTGGAGCCAATAATTAAAAAATTAATAAAATTAAAGAGGCCAGAATCCAGAGCCTTGTAATAAGCAAGTTTAAAAAAGCTATAAAAAAAATTATGGCGCGATAATTGCTTTTTTTTCAAAGCTCAAAGTATAGCTGTGTAAATTAAAAAAAAAACATAACTATCCACATGATAAATTATTATTGATGTACCTGTATTTATTGCGAAGTTTATTTTACAGAAATAAAGTACCACTATGTATTTTCTTTTTGTGTCTTATTTTTGCATTCTTCTAATTATTAAGTACTAGATGATGCCCGCGACTTCATCTGCGTGTATTTAGGTTTTTTTAAATCCCGTGGGAACTCTTTAATTTACCGGGATAAAAAGTAGCCTGCGTCCGTCTCCGGGATGTAAGCTAACTCTGTACCAGATTTAATCAAAGGCTGACGTCAAAATGACGTGATTTCGATGTTAATGAGACATGGTTCCAACGCAATAGCAATTTGCGGAATTTATATTATAGAAACTTAGCAACTTTTTTAATGAGAATGAGAGAAACGGAATCAAAATATAATCGTTGTACGCGTAGGATAGATACCTATATACCTATATTATACGATGTACCTACGTAGTACTACTCGGCTGTTTACCAAAGCGTAAAATACTAATTAAATTAATAGAAAATAGCAGCTGTGCCCTTGAGATAAACCTTCAACAAAATAAAGCATTTCTTTTAAAATTTAAAACAAGTGCGGTTGTCGCACCTGTTTACATTGCCTACTATATGTACGAGTTTGTACATCTCGCAAACGAGGAAAGATGTCGAGATTCGAAGTGCCATAAAGTCAAGAGTATTGGCCGGCAACGCATCGGCGGTTCCTCTGGTGCTGCAAATGTTCATGGGCGGCGGTAATCACTTAACATCGGGTGACCCGCCTGCTCGTTTGCTCGCTATCTCTATTTTAAAAAAGTTTTCATACGTATACGCGACAGGTTGAACTGGCAATCGGGGACGGGAGGGAACGCCCCGCACACCCGCCACTCGCACAGCGCCCGCGCTAATTCAGGGCGGTCGATCGCGGGTGTGAAGGTCCTCTCCTCCCCTAATACCCCGTTTGCCATCTTGAGCATCTCAACCTGTCGTGGACTATACTCAAATTTAAAGTGTCGAAGTCGAACTCAGAATCTGTAATGTCGAAACATGTCGATTGTCGAAACTACGCGAAACTCTTACTAAGCTGACATACACCTACAAAACGTAAACAATTAAAAAGAAAATTATCAGTGCATTGTTTTGTTAATAACTTACTATTTTTATGCTTTAATCTATTGTATAAACAGTATTTTGTATTGATAAAATTAATTACTTACTTTATATTATAAATAATTTTAATAAAACTTATGAATAACATAGTCGTAAATCGTGATACTGGCCACATTGACACTCGATCGCCATTGGCAACTGTAATGTCAACAGAAAAAAAAGTTGTGTTTACGAAATCGCGAATGGCGGCGGGTGTAAAATTTGAAGTTTTCCCTAAAATTTGCGATGTAAAAGTGTTTTATATTGAAAATTGAGTATTATTTTCAGTTAATTTGTGTTTGTTACAACTATGGGCAACTGTTTTGGATTCCGGCGACGCCATGTACGTCGGCATATCGTGTTAATACTGATAGGTTTGGACAACGCGGGGAAAACTAAGACTGTGAATAATTTAGCTGGAGAGAAAGATGATAAAGTACTACCCACTGTTGGTTTTAAGGCTGTGAATTTGATACACAAGGACACACCTGTGACTATATACGATTTGGGCGGCGGGCCGCACTTTCGTCAAATCTGGCCACAGTATTACAGCGAGGTCCACGGAGTCATTTTTGTGATTGATTCAAGTGATTTCGCAAGGTTAGAGGAATGCAAATCGGTGTTGGAGGAGGTGTTATCGCACGACAAAATATCTGGTAAGGGCTGTCACAGTTTTATTAAGTAAGTACTTACATTTTTAGGGTGCCGTATCTCCAGAGAAAAAACGGAATCTCTCAATCACGAAGCAACGGATCGACGTGATTTTTTGCATGGATATAGTTAAAGACCTGGAGCGTGACATAGGCTACTTTTTATCCCGGAAAAGTAAAGAGTTCCCACGGGATTTTCAAAGACTTAAGTGCAAGTTATGAGCATCAGCTAGTCCTTAATAAAAGTTTGTCCTTCGATCAGGCCGCAATTTAGAAACGGATCAACGTGATTTTTTCAAAGACCTGTAATGGTGAGTGCTGATGGACTGTATTGCTTGCTTTTCCTGCTTGTTTAGTAGTAGCAGGGCAGGTGGTGCGTATCGTATGCTGCACGTCGTTCCATACAGATGGATTGTAGCAAAGAGCTGCCTCTATTTAATTCTTTAATGTTACAAATTTTTGGTACAAATAAAAAATATGGTAAGTGAGAACCCTAGCCTCAAGTTATTATTTATAATGCATCACTTATTAGCAACCTGGTGGTTACGGTTAAAAGTTCTGATAATTAAATTCTCTTATCAGTACACGCCTGTTATTGATTACATCTACCTACCTACCTACTTCACCAAAGAAGGAAAGTAAAGTAGGTATATGTATGTAGGTAGGTAGAAGTTTTGTGCAAAAGTTCAAGTTCGATTTTATTAAGACTACAACAATATATGCCCACACCTTCGCCTGCGTGGATTTAGGGTTTTTAAAAATCCCGTGGGAACTCTTTGATTTTCAGGAACGCAAATAGCCTATGTCCATCCCCGGGCTGCAAACTATCTCTAACTAGCCGAAACCCGCGACTCCGTACGCGTGGATTTAGGTTTTGATTTGCCAGGATAAAAAGTGGCCTATGTCCCTTTCCAAATCCAGCAACTGACCATCGAAACGAGTAATTTATTAACCATTTTGAATAAATCATTTGACTTTGACTTTGACTTTCCAGGTCTTAAACATCAACACAGGGTTTAATAAAATTTTGTTAGATTTAAGTCATACCTAGTTTTAACTTTTGTCCTAAATAAAATAAAATAAAAATAAAATAAAAACTGCCATACCCCTTCCAGGTTAGCCTGCTTCCATCTTGGACTGCATCGTCAGTTCCCACCAGCTAAGATTGCAGTCATGGTCTATCTTGTATCAGAATAAAAAAGGGCTGATTGCAGCCAAGCCAATTATTACAACCCGGCTATCTTTAAAACAAGAGTGAATAGGCATCTTCTAGGTAAACGTGTCCCATCTTACCCCACATCATCACTTTCCATCAGGTGTGATTGTGGTCAAGCGTTTACCTATAATGAATAAAAAAAAGTGCTAGTCTATCAATTTCAACCTTGTAATATTGTGTTTGTGTGTAAAGGTAAACCAGTGCTGGTGCTGGCGAACAAGCAGGACAAGTCCGGCGCCCTGGACGACATCGATGTTGTGGAGAAGCTCAATATTGAGCCCCTGGTCAATAGGTAAGCCCTTTTGACCTACCGTCAAATTCTACGCGGTTTCTACTTCCGTTCTTTCTATACTATGCTGAGATGTGGACCCTAAGACTGGGGCACACGATGCGTTGCGGCGCCCGCAAAGATTTCACCGTATCAGCGGGCACACGAACGGTGCGGCGCCGCAACGTTGTTATGTCGCAGTGGCGCCAGCAGCGTTGGACAGTCTGTTAATAAAAACAACTGAGCGGTGCCGCTCCGACGTCGCAACACATTCACCCCTCCCCGCCTCGTGTCGGTGGTTGCAAGTCCGGTGCGGCCAGTGTTTCCATGTACACGGTAATTACCGTAGATGCACCGTAATTCAACCCTAATCTACCGTCAAGGTAATATGGCCATTACCTTGACCATGTCACCGTAATACAAAATCACGTTAAAAATTCATAATATACTACGTAATAGTAGTATTTCGTCCTTATTCAAGCAATTAGGAGGGAGTAAAATGTAAAACTAATGAGATTTAACAAAATATTAATATGAATAAATCCGTATATGAAAAAGATATTGCTATGCTAGGAGAGTCAGATTCAGAATAATATTAATAGCTGATTAAAAAGCTAATTCGTGACGTTTTTTCTTTTAAAAATGACACGGTAATTTACACGGTATTCTTTTAGCTAATCCACCGTAATTTAATCTAGAAACACCGTAATTTTAACCCTTGAACACGGTTGGTTTATTGTACCTAAAATTGTATTTGCAATACCCTGACAGGGTCTCATGTATTTAGCTTTTAGCTTTAAGCACCCACCATCAATAAATGCAAATGTACATGAAAGCAAATAAATAAATCTGAATCTGAATCTGAATTCTCAATTTACATATGGAAACACTGGGTGCGGCGCCGGAGCGCATCGTGTGACATGCCACAGATATTTCTATGTAAGACGACGCAGCGACACCGCTCCGGCTCCGCACCGGCGCCGCAATGCATCGTATGCCCCCGCTCTCAGGCTGAGATCTATAGAGACTTAAGATTGAGTTAAAACGAGACAGATTTATGAGAGACATATAGTTCTGTCTCGTTTTAACTCTGTCTTAAGTCTAATAAGCTAAATCAGAGTGCGCTCTATAGATTTCAACCTAAGACAAGCCGACCGGCGCGGCGTAAGATCGACGCTCTGGAAAAGAAGTGCTGGATTCGGCCGAATATTCGTATTCGGTTGAACCAACATTCGGCGCATCTCTAAATATATAAAAGGAAAAGGTGACTGACTGACTGACTGATCTATCAACGCACAGCTCAAACTACTGGACGGATCGGGCTGAAATTTGGCATGCAGTTAGCTATTGTGACGTTGGCATCCGCTAAGAAAGGATTTTTGAAAATTCAACCTCTAAGGGGGTGAAATAGGGGTTTGAAATTTGTGTAGTCCACGCGGACGAAGTCGCGAGCATAAGCTAGTAATCGTTAAACCGTTTTCCCCTACTCAGTAACATTGCGTTAGAGCTGTCGTCTAAACTTTATCCTCCAATTGAATATTAACAACACATTTTAGGTACAGATGCCCAACCCTAGTCGAATCCTACAGCGCCACCCCGGACACAAACTCGAAAAAGCCAAAAATAGACCCAGGTCTACGAAAAGGCTACCACTGGCTCCTCAACTACATAGTCAAACGCTACGGAGACATAAACTTACGCGTACAAACAGACATACACGCAGAGTTGGAGCGTCGCAAACGCATGATGAACCGGGCTTCGAATAGAGCCTCCCAAACCTTTACTGCAGTCAGTGACGATATAGCAACCCAAACCGGTTTCGAAAACCCGAATTACGACATACAGAAAACCAATCCGGAATCTTCTAAAACCTCAGAAGATCTAGAGAAAGGTTTAATCCTTGTGAAACCGGTTAAGAAACCTAATAGCTTAGACTCGACTATAACTGTGGAAAGCGTTGAAGATTCCGACCAAACCAGTGGTGCCAAACCGAAACTGTCACCCTTATTCGGTAGAGCAAGTAACAGTTCCACCACAGAGACGGTTAGGATAGAGTTGGAGCCGAGGAGCGAGTTTAGGAAACTGTCGCCGATCGTGAGGAAGAAGAGTGGAGTGAATCATATCGATTTCAAAAATCACCCGCAGTCAAGTCCCACTCATGTTAGGAATAAGGTGAGATTTAAATAAAAAACATTTTCGATCTTGTACGTGCGCAGTAAGTGATTTAGCGATATATTTGGTGGTACCAAGTGAGAGGCTACGACGGGGGCGTCTATTCGGCCGTGCATTGGATCTTCAGTAAACTTTTTCGCAGGCTGTAGGTAAGAGCATACAATCATATAATATATCCATGGGTAGACACGTCCTCTTTATTATCGTCCAGAAGCTCTAGTGGGTAATCCTCTGAAAAAATATATATAAGGATTGACTGACTGACTGATCTATCAACGCACAGCTGAAACTACTGGACGGATTGGGCTGAAATTTGGCATGCATTATGACGTAGACCAGTGTTTCCCAAACATGTTCCCATTTAACATTTTTAAACCCACGCTGGCTCCATTAGGTAAAATCACGGTAAAACAATACACATTGCGGAAAATGACAGTTTTATCCTAAGGTCTGGTTCCATTTCAAGTCGATTTCTATATTTATTTTTAAAGTAAGCTAGTGTTGAAAATCTAGCTCACATTTTTTTACGACGTCGCGTCGCAGTGCTGTGATCTCAGCCTCGAATATTTAATGCGTCGATCGATAGTACATACTTAGGTAATATTTTTAAAACAAGACGGGAATAAGGGGGTAAAACAGGGGGTTGAAATTTATGTAGTCCACGCGAACGAAGTCGCGAGCATAAGCTAGTATTATCATAATAATTATTATTATTCGCCATATTTCTATACTTTTGTTTCTGTATTTCTGTCTTATGTTTCTATATTTTCTGTGTAGCTGTCGCAATCCAGCAAGAATTCATCCATTGAAGAGGAGCCGATGGACATGACACGAACCTGGGACCCCGCGCGCGACCTCAGGCATCGCGTTCTAGTCAACGATGCTGAGTTGGCGCAAATGCATCGAGAGATCGTGTTGACTGAACGAGGTTAGTCAATATCACAGTTTAACGAAATACTACCAGTTGTTCGCAGTTCGACGCCTTTGAAGTCGAGCGATGCCACCGCTCGTGTAGGTATATACGTGTTCCTACGCAAATATGCAAGGGTTGTCACAAAATTGGGATTAAAATCGCGGGGAAATCGGTGAAATTTTAGACCCTTGTTCTGTTTAGAATTCGTATAGCATCCGTAGGGGGGGATTACCGCCCCCATGAACATTTGCAGCACCAGAGGAACCGGCGATGCGTTGCCGGCCTTTTAGGAATCTGTTGGTCCGCCCCTCGTTTGCTCGTCATTTTTAATTAAAAAAAAATTAGAACGCTATAGGCTGTGATAGTACGCAACAGGTTGAGATAGCAATCGGGGAGGTAACGCCCCGCACACCCGCTCAGCCCCCGCGCTAATCCTATGCGGGCGAGCTAATCTCTCTGATGGGGAAACTCGTGCAAAGGACTAAATCCCTTTTAGTTATTAAGTACTAACATAGTGATTAAGTATTTTGTTACTAACTCCTTAGTGTTTAAGTATTAACATAGTTATTAAGTATTTATTGTTACTAACACATAATGGATCAATTGTTGTCCGATTTAATAAATAAATTGAAATAAATTGATAATCACTTTGCGGTCTGCAGCCCATTTCGGACTTGTACCTTCAGACAAAATAGTACGTTTAGTAGTGACCCGACCTGATTCTGTACCTATTTTTAGGGTTCCGTACCTCAAAAGGAAAAACGGAACCCTTATAGGATCACTTTGCTGTCTGTCTGTCAAGAAACCTACAGGTTACTTCCCGTTGACCTAGAATCATGAAATTTAATTTAATTTAATTTAAAACAACTTTATTGTTACTAAAATTACAGAGAGTAAGAATACAGGATACACTTAAAAAACAAAGGGCGACCTTATCACTAAAGTGATCTCTTCCAGGCAACCCATACTTAAGAACTTATAGAACTGTAAGACGGGGAGTCGCAATGTAGAAATTTGGCAGGTAGGTAGGTCTTATAGCCGATATTCGGGGAAAAATCTGAAAACCGTGAATTTGTGGTTACATCACACAAAAAAAATTAAATTGTGGTCATGAACTAATTAATTAGTATTTTCAATTTTCGAAGTAAGATAACTATTCCAAGTGGGGTATCATATAAAAGGTCTTCACCTGTACATTCAACAGATTTTTATTTATTTTTATGCATCATAATTTTTGAATTATCGTGCAAAATGTCGAAAAATACGACTTGTAGTACGAAACCCTCGTTGCGCGAGCCTGACTCGCACTTTTTTTTTTGTGGACACTTTTTTGAGTAAACCCCCATTGTTTAGATTACACGAGCAAAGCCACGTCATCAGACGTAGTGGCCAGCCCGAACACACTGCCTCAGAGCGTCAGACCGGCGTCGGCCTCCCAACTCCTGCGCAGGCAGCTGGAGCTGTGTCCCACCCCCCACAAGCGACGATTGAGCCTGCGTTGTAAGTATCACTCATCTCCCTGATGACGTTGTGCGAGAGCCCGGCGTGCGAGTGCGGCTTTGGCGACGAGGATAGGCACCATGTGCTGTGGGAGTGTCCCCTCTATGAGGACTTGCGAGTGACGATGTTAGATGGGATCGTACGCGGGGAAGCGGGGCCGGTCTTCTACACGGACCTCGTCTCATCGGCGGGGAACTACAACCGAATACGGGCATTCGCGCACCATTGGCATAAGAGGCGAAGCAGCTCGGAGCGTGCAGGTGCCAGGCCGGCACCACGGAGGAGCAGCAGCGGAGATCACAGCTGTGTTAGTGACGTCTAGCCCCCAAGGGGGGAGAGTGAGCATAAGGGACAAGGAAGAGACAAAAATAATTTGCAGGGAGTCAAGAAAAACCCCGGGAAAAATGCCAAGAGCAAGTACCGAACGGGCGCCCTCCCGCGATTCGGCCTATATAACCGAGAGGTTGGTGGGGCCATGGGAGGTGGAGGGTTGTCATCTCCCTTCGGTGCAGAGGCGGGTTAAATGTCCAGAGCGCCTTAGGCAAGCACCTCATAGGCGCCCCTCTACCAGACATATTAAAAATTTTACCAACGAATAATTATAGCATTCTTAATTTTTTGGCATAGAAACGAAGATAAGTATCCGAAGCATTGATCCGAAGCGCAAACTCTCGCTTATCCATACTACATGATCTCGCACGCCCCTTCGTAACCTCGCGCCCCTAGGCAGATGCTTAGTTCGCCGGGATAATCCGCCTTTGCTTCGGTGGTGTTCCCATTAGATTACAAAATGGGGTTAATCAATGGAGTTAAGGAATGGAGATAGATTATACCCTGGACTAACACCTAGGCTACTTTTTAATTTGGAAAATCAAAGAGTTCCCGCGGGATTTTGAAAAATGTAAATCCACGCGGATGAAGTCACGGGCATCAGCTAGTACTACATAATGACTAAGTACATAGTTTAAAATTCAATATTTTTCCAGATATGCAACGAAACAAAACCAGTCCAGAACGTAGTACGATACTCTTATATGAGCCTAAAGCGCAACGACATCTTGACAAGGGGGACTTCGAGCAATCTGCCACGATTAATTGATTAAAATGATTTCATGATTAAATAAATGTTGTTATTGTTGATTAAATCTTGATTTATTTTTATGCAATTATAGTTCAAAGCGCAACGACATCTTGACAAGGGGGACTTCGAGCAATCTGCCACGATGAATTGATTAAAATGATTTCATGATTAAATAAATGTTGTTATTGTTGATTAAATTTTGATTTATTTTTATGCAATTATAGTTCAAAGCGCAGCGACATCTCGAAAAGCGGGACTTCGAGCTCGTGTAATTGATTAAAAAGTTGATTAGACATTCTTCTTTAATCATTTTAATCAATGGCACATTTTTACCGATTTTGATGGGGTTAATTGATCAAACATTCTTTGATCAATTAATCGTTCTAATCAATTTTGATGGGTTAATTCATCAAACTTTATTGTTTTTAGAGGATTAATTGGTTAAACGTTGTTTAACGAACTAACCATTTTAATCAATGGGTCAATTCAACCTGTTGATTAATTGATTAAACATTCTTTGGTCAATTAATCATTAATCAATTTTGATGAGGTTAATTCATCAAACTTTGTTGTTTTTAGAAGATTAATCATTTTTAAAAAGTAATCGAAACAAGTACAAATGTTATTGTTACTGTTGATTAAAACTTGATTTATTATGTGTTAAAAAATATCTCGTTGAAAATTACAGTGGTTGTAACTTTTTTTTGTAGGTATAATTTATTATAGTTCATAGCTATAACGCGTCAACTATATTATTTTAACGTCCTAGTAAGAATTAGTATATTTGAAACATATTTTCAAAGATTTTTTTCCTACAGAATCCATTGAAAATATTATATTGAATCTAAATTTTGAGCCTCAATAGCTCAACCGGTATAGGAGTGGACTGAAAACCGAAAGGTCGACGGTTCAAACCCCGCCCGTTGCACTATTGTCGTACCTACTCCTAGCACAAGCTTTACGCTTAATTGGAGAGGAAAGGGGAATATTAGTCATTTAACATGGCTAATATTCTTTAAAAAAAAAAATGATTTATACTTCTAACTATGGCGTTACAACATGGTGGAAATGATATCACTTTGTTCATTTGGACGCATTATATCTAGCTGTTACCCGGTATGCATTGCAATGTTAAAAGCACTAAGCAAGTGTAAACAACAACTGTACAACGATAAGTTACTTATTTTTTCGCGTTTTTAGGGTTCCGTACATCAAAAGGAAAAACGGAACCCTTATAGGATCACTTTGTTGTCTGTCTGTCTGTCAAGAAACCTACAGGGTACTTCCCGTTGACCTAGAATCATGAAATTTGGCAGGAAGGTGGGTCTTATAGCTGGCATTAGGGGAAAATCTGAAAACCGTGAATTTGTGGTTACATCACACAAAAAAAATTAATTTGTGGTCATAAACTAATAATTAGTATTTTCAATTTTCTAAGTAACATAACTATATCAAGTGGGGTATCATATGAAAGGGCTTCATCTGTGCATTCTAAAACTGATTTTTATTTATTTTTACGCATCATACTTTTTTAATACTCATGCAAAATGTCGAAAAATACGACTGTAGTACGGAACCCTCATTGCGCGAGCCTGACTCGCACTTGGCTGGTTTTTTTTGTGGCATCTGATCAGTTACTATCACCTGTCTTCGTTTTTGCTTACGTTCTAATAACATCCCTTCTGTATTTATGTGAACCGATAAAAAATATCGTAAACAATTTTAGATATTGTGATCTTTAAGTAGGTATTTACAAGAATCTAATTGTGCTATATTAAAATATAACATATTAATAAGATTAATATATATTTTATGCACAGGGTATATTTACTGTATTTTAATATATTATATGTACCTACCTACGTACAAACATACAAGTAATTTAAAGATTTTAAAGATACCAATACGGAGGTATTTAATAATTATTGTTATGGTTAATATTTACGTAACACAATGCTAATTACGTACGTATAAAAACAATTATTCTAATATTATATACTAGCTTATGCCCGCGACTTCGTCCGTGTGGACTACACAAATTTCAAACCCCTATTTCACCCCCTTAGGGGTTGAATTTTCAAAAATCCTTTATTAGCGGATGCCTACGTCATAATAGCTATCTGCATGCCAAATTTCAGCCCGATCCGTCCAGTAGTTTGAGCTGTGCGTTGATAGATCAGTCAGTCAGTCAGTCAGTGACCCTTTCCTTTTATATATTTAGATTATTATAAAAATACAATGAAGAATAAAAAGCGTAAATATATTTTTAATCAAAATTAAAAAAAAAACCATTGCTAACCCTAGCACGAGTTGCGCATCTCGAAAACATTGATGAGTTTTCGTATTAAAAATTCAAAGTAAAAAGTACCTTATTATGCAGGTTTAAAGTTTAACTTTCTCCACCTGTACCTACTCGATCTCGTAATGGAGGTTCTAAAATATTACTGCTATATTGGGGGCGATTCTCTTGTACACAATCTCTAAACTAAACTAAATTAACAGGTCTAAATCAAGTGCCATCCTTTTCCGCAGACAACATTATGAAAGGGATAGCAATAGATTTAGGTGTGAAATTTTAGTTTAGTTTAGAGATTGTGTACAATGGAATTAGCAACATTGTGGCTAATTCCGTTGTACACAATCTCTAAACTAAACTAAAATGACACGTCTAAATCTATTGCTATCCCTTTCATAAAATGTTGCTTGCAGAAAAGAATTACATAACTTGCTTGCATAAAAAAAATTTAACAGAGAGAGAGAGCGCTATATATGTCCCGCAAATTGCTATTGCGCTGGAACCATGTCTTATTAAAATCGAAATGACGTCACTTTGACGTCAGCCGAAATAAAAATATACCATCAGCTCGAAACTACATTCTAGTGTTGACGTCACTAAAATGGCGGCCACGCGTATTAGCAATTTGCGGGACTTATACACATGTAGGCGTCATAATTTTTCTAGTAACTTCATTCGATTGCGCTTAACTGAAATACCACCAGTTAAATTATAATTATTATCCACTGTGCAACATGGTGAAAACTTTGCAATGCTTCAAAAATATCGTAAATAGTTTTGGACATTGTGATCTCTAAGTAGAAGGTCAGACTTTCCGCGGATGGGATATAATGCACTGGTATTTTTGGTTATCGGTTTCGCCTAGTCAATCTATTGCTGATAATATAAGGCAGTGTAATGGTAATCCCTCAGGCAACCACAGGCATGCCTAGAGGTTTTAGTGGACCAAAATTAATTAGTAAAAATTATAGATTAAAAAAACTAATGTTCAATAATTTATATAAAAAAATAGGTTTAGTTTTGTACTTTGTGTACTTAGTAAATAAAACTGATTGAATTCTAATAAGATTGTTTTATTTATTAATCCGGGGTTTTCGAGCTCTGTTTTAGTTTATAGATTTTGTATATTTTATTTTGTTTTTTTTTTTTTTTTTTTTAATATGGTAGGGTAAGGGCGTTTGTGCACTTATCCGTGATTTGACGGATCCGTGAAAAAAATACGAATTGAATGTACGTATTTGTATGACGGCCACTTCGAAGAATCACGGATACGAACCGAATACGAATGAGTGCACATGTATATTATGTTTTGCGCGTCCTATCTATTTAAAGCTGTGAGAGCCTAGTGGTTAGGACGTCCGCCTTCCAATCGGAGGTCGGGGGTACGATCCCGGGCACGCACCTATTTTCCTATCTATCCTAACTTTTCGGAGTTATGTTCGTTTAATATCACTTGCTTTAAAGGTGAAGGAAAACGTGAGGAAACCTGCATGCCTGAGAGTTCTCCATAATGTTCTCAAAGGTGTATGAAGTCTACCAATCCGCACATGGCCAGCGTGGTAGACTATGGCCAAAACCCTTCTCACTCTGAGAGGAGGCCCGTTCTCTGTAGTGAGCCGGCGATAGGTTGATCATGATGATGATACTTATCTAATTAGTATCTACCAGACGGGCTAAAAGTTAGTAAATAAAATAAAACCACAAAAATACATTTATTATTAAGATTTTATTTTAAAGTAGGCATACCATACAGTTTTGTTTTGTTATTAGGTACTTATTTTTATTTTATTTATACATTACAATATATTCATAGCCTATAATTCCAATGTCGATTTACAGCAATAATACCTATATTTTGTTATTAACGAACGTACGTTAAAATTGTTGCGCCCGTACACATTGGCCAAAAGAATTCGGCGAGTGTCGGCAAACGAGTAAACGCTGCTTGCTTATTGTGTTATTGTGTCAGCAAGACCCTTTGAGTGCCTGTCCACTGAAGCGGAGATGTGTATAGTTTACCAATCAGAGCTATATCAGATGACGGCATAAAAATGTCATGCTATATACAATTACGACAATCTGATTGGTCTGCTCAACTGCACATCTCCGCACCAGTGAACAGGCAGCCTTTGATGTTGATATGAAAACCAGTACAAGTCGACTAAGAGGGTTTGGCCAACGTACCTCCACCAGTGAACAAAATTGTAGGCAAAATTAGGATTGACATCATAGATAAAGAAAAAAAGCACTGTTTTATGCATAGAACTCTAAGGAACTTTTGTAAAGCATGCAAAAAATAAATCATGTTGCAATAAAACAAACTTAATTGTAAATTGTATAAAAAAACAATGTTGAATTTTGGCTTTTAATTCCGTAGGATTTCGGGTATATAAACCATAAATAAATAGGTAGGTACCAGGCGTTATTTTACTTATTTACTAAATAAGTATGTATTTTTTATACTTAGTAAGGATTTATCACATTGGTGAACGAACCTTCTCCATTAATGGGCATTTGCGTTTCGGCAAGCCAATGTACTTACGCAAAATGACCCTGTTCGCCGAATGCATTGGGCCAATGTCTACTAGACTCTTACATTATCATGGTACAAAGTCGAAATGATTCACTTTTATTAGAATCTTTACTTGCATTTTATTAGATTTTTTTTATATTTCGTTGTTCGCACACAGTTATTCTAAGGTTGAATTCCCACGGTGCGCGATAGCACGAGCAATGTAATTCAAGTTATTTGAAATGATACAGGCCT
Organism: Maniola hyperantus; assembly: GCF_902806685.2. Classification (NCBI taxonomy): domain Eukaryota; kingdom Metazoa; phylum Arthropoda; class Insecta; order Lepidoptera; family Nymphalidae; genus Maniola; species Maniola hyperantus. Next base: position 6,333,446 of record NC_048560.1, read on the forward strand.
ATGTTGGTAGAGGAGTCTCTTCCGAGCGCGCCTTATACCAACGAAGTTTGATTCTTATTATATGATTCAATATAAATATCGACCAATCAAACTTGAGTTTCGTTTCAAAATTCAAAATTTCATTGATGAAATTCTAGAAATTTCATCCTCATTATGATAAAGCCATCGCTGGCTGACTACTAAGCATGGGTCTCTTCTCAAAATGAGAAGGGATTGGCCATAGTCCACCACGCTGCCCAAGTGCGAATTGGGGGACAGATTAATTATAGGCACTATAGTTAGCCAATCAGAAGATTCAAGTTAACCACAAATTGTTGAAGTGAAACTTCTTTATTTAAAATAACGCGGCACCTGGTAACAAGCACCGTGAGAAACCACCATAAAGTTTCACCATAGTTTTTTGCCTTTACGGCTCTGGGTGCTAGCCCTTGTAAGCCTCACGAAAGAATTAAAAAATAACTCAGAATAACATTTCAAAGTCACTTAGATTTACAAAAGGAACTTCGACTTGATTCGCCCGCACGTTACTATTAAGTCACAACCACATTTCTCATTTTATGAAAAAAATACTTTAGATTTTTTTTATTCAATAAAATAATAAGCTAATTTGAGCAACGTTATAAATATGGAAGTGACAATAAAACGTTATTCATAAAAACATACTAGGTACAGTAAATGACTCACGATTTTATATGTCCAAAATTCACTAGATAGGTAAGTAGCAAATTATTGTTTTTTTAGTAGATTTTAAAAAAAAGGTGTTAAAAAAAAAAAAAAAAAAAAAAAAATATGGATGCATATTTTTCATTAATACTTTTTAAGTGACTTTTGAAACAAAACATACATATTGTTAGATAATATTTCTAATTAATTATTATCTACCTAGGTACATTCATTAAATAAAATACTCGGTAATACACCAAACTTGAATAAACCTTTTATAACTTGTAAAAATTATTATAAGTAATATTAAGGACCCACCCTGAAAAGTTAACGGTATTTTAAATCTGTTTATCTTGAAAACTACAATCACTATGACTTTAATATTTGGGTGTTAATTTTTTCGTCGTATAATTTCAGTTTCCATCGAAGGATAAATAATACAATTTTATTCTCGCATCGCATTTCACAAACGTTAGCCAATGGCAGCAAGCACTGAGTGTAAAAAGGCATAAGTAGGTTCTATTGAGCGTAATTAAAGCACACTCGTGTGACTAAAGGTCGAGATGGCAATCGGGGCATGAGGGGGACCACCCGCACGTCACCCGCACTCGCCTGCATCGGGTGAGTGCGGGGGCTGCGGGTGTGCGGGGCGTTCTCTTTCCGATTACCATCTCGACCTATTGCGGACTATAGGTACTTTGACTTTGCTTAGACTTAAGTGCCCCGTAAACGGTCAAACATGTTTGTCAAATATTACGTGTTTGTCAAATTATTTGACAAACTTAGGCTACTTGACTCATATCTAATTTCGTCCAATAAATCATTATTTATTATAGTATTTTGCTTAAGACAACGAAATATATCAATAACAATTATTAAAAACGCAGGATGGATATATAAATCCAATTTTAAAAAATACAGTTTTTATTTTTATTTGAAACGCAGAAAACGCTGTCAGCCATGATGTGACGTCATTAAATATGTAAACAAAGAAATGTCATCCCTATGTCACGCGGGGACTAACGTAGTATCCATATATATAAAATTTAGAGTCCTGACTAACTTATATATCAACGCACAGCCTAAACATCTAAACAGCTGGTCCTAGATACATGAAATTTGGTGGGTGTGTTCTTTGTAGGTAAAGAGAAGGTATCCACTAGGAAAGGATTTTTTGAAATTCCACCCCTGAGTGGGTTAAATGGAGGTTTGAAATTTATGAAGTCCACGCGGGCGAAGTCACGAGCATAAGCTAGTTTTTATATATTTCTAAAAACTCATAGTAAACGTAAAAAAATATCGTTTTCTCTTTATAAATTGAATAAGTTATTAAGTAAGACTTACAACAAAGTGATCTTTGCAAAAATAAATTTGGGTTGAAGTCGTTAGTCATATAGGATCCCTTTAAGCAAGTCTTCGCGTGTTACGTATATTTATTTCACTGGGCACTCTAATCCACAACTTTCCTGTGGTCTTTATCGATGCGTTTTTTACATTCTCGGATGATACAATAACGAAAATTACTATATTTTTCATGTACACTAGTATAGAAGTCATGTTTATTAAACTTTGGGAGGTTATGCTGTTGTTTACAAATGCATGACGTCAGAGCACAGATAATCTATCGGCCAAACATGGCCGACAGTGTTTTCACCTGTCTAAGAAAAATATATTTTTAAATGAAAGTTTTACGGTTTTTAGGGCGCAAAAAAATATAGTGTTAATTTTTTTGATATAATAGCACAAATATTAACCATTTAAGACCAACTTTAAAAAAGTGTCAAGTAGCCTATTTATATTTATATAATATTTATTTGACAAATTATAGACTAACTACGTGTTTGGCAAATTTGTTTGTCAAACATGCTTGAAGGTGGGAGGGGCGATGCACGCACAACAGACAGAAACGTTTAAGTGCGGAAACCAGCCCAGAATGAAGAAGAAGAAGATGCTTGAAGGTGTACGGCTGCGTTTGTCAAACAAACTACGTGTTTGGCAAATTTGATTGACGGCGTGTTTGAGAAACATGTTTAGCAGTTTACGGGGCACTTAAAGCTTCAGTAAAATTGAGATAGTTTTATGTCAGCGATATAGTGCCGTCTCGTTTTAACAATGTCTGAGCAAAGTCAAAGTAGGCTTGATAGATACCAAGCCTTAGATTAAGGAATTAAGGATTGGTGTCCGCTACGCTCCAAGCGCAGTCCACCACCAATCCTTATTTAAGTCTCAGGCTGAGTTTCTTGAGTCTTGACCACATACCTAGTGTCTTTCTACACACATGCGCTTATCGCCACCAACCAATAAAAGACATTTGCCGTGCGTGTAGATGCACCATAATACATGTTAAAATATATACATTAGGTACCTAATTGCTGCTGTTTGATACTTATAACCTAAGGTATTGGTGTCAACCACAGAATTCAGCATAGGAATAGAAGATACAGGAGTAAGAGCTTGATATTCGATCTAGAGATGTCTAGAGAAACATCAGTGCGCGTTATTGAAAAAAACAGACGAATTGCCATAGCGTTACAGTTAATAAAAAAATTAACATTACTTTTGATGCTAGATATATGCGGCTTTATTCTAAAGAGGAACAGTAAGTGTGTTGTCGATTTTAGCAATAATTTAGAAATTATTTAATATCTGTATAAGTACCTATGTTCCTTAATTGCGGCGACACGCTGTCCTGATATCAAAGACATCAGATATCATTTCTATTAGACCTCATTTAGAATTCTGTGGTAGAAACTGATATTTCTGAAACTCACAATTCATAGTATTATCGGTCCTATCTACCCCTTTAGCACTAAATATGTTATTAACACATTGCTACAATCGCAATTGTTGTTATTGGCTGAATTTATATGGTATTTTTGCTGTGACCGTGCGTTCTAGCCAATAGTGAGAGAGCGTCAGCCAATCAGAGTTGATTGCGATCGTCACACTGTAGCTGTCATACCATGATGCTAAGAGGGCAGGATTCTTTGATGTATTACTACATATTTTTATACAGTATGTTACATTGTTTGTTTTACTAGTCCACTGGAATTAAACTTTTCATTCGAAAATACATATATCACATGAAGTGCACTGACACTTCATGTGATTGTAAAAATATAAGTCACTGCACTGTATAGGCGTCACTGTCCATGTACCTACAGCGGACGGTTAAGTGCCACGTAAACGGTCAAACATGTTTGTCAAATTATTTGAACGTCTGTCGTGTTTGATGCGTTTGTCAAACAAACTACGTGTGTGTGCAAATTAGATTGACAGCGTGTTTGACAAACATGTTTGACCGTTTACGGGGCACTTTCCATCTAAGTGCGGTAAAGAAACAGAACAGCGGGAAACTATGAGTGCTGGGTATCCTTATGTAGTCGACATATAACTGTTAGGGTACCTATTTAAAATTTAGGGTAAGTACAAATTTGCTGACAAGTGATCATGCAGCCGGAGGATTTACTTATGTTTAATTCCAGAGGTCTATTATTCTATATCTATTTTTAATATATTATTTATATGAACGTCCGTTGTAATTGATAATTGCTATGAAATTCACTGGGAAATAGATATAAACATATTATATTGTGTTAATGATAAGTATATCTATATAAAATTATTATAAAATACATAAAATGTACACAATTCAACGATGCTCTCGAGTTAATAATAATATATTTCTATTTAAAAATTACTAATTTTAAGAGTTGATAGTGTTTCAGAAAGGTAAAATTGATATTGATATATAGAAAAATATATATCACTTGTGCGCGTTAAAATAATTGAATTTTTATTGAAAAGTTCATTTCACGGAAAGTATATAAAAATAAAATTTAATAAGTTACGTTAACTTTTAATCAAACTGTATTTTTGTAGAATTGGTATACCTACATTTAGTTTGGTAGAATATATTATATACTGTAGTTTAGTAGAATATACCTATATTTTAGTAAACTAAGTACCTGGGTAGTAATTACCTGACTATCTGAGATGTAGGCAATATTATCTTTATGCAGATCTTTCTTTTAACCCCTCGACTTGCTATTTCAATGAAATAATAAAGTACAAAGAAAATTCCTACTATACTACTAACTATATACCTTACCTAATAATTTTGTAACATATTTTCATGAATATCCGGACCTTAAATCTGTACTCTTATTTGATTTAAGCGCCCCTATATGGTATTTGAGTTAATAGAAATTAAACATCTGAAGTACTACCAACCCTTAAACGTAAATTAAAAAAAATACAGTTTTCAATAAAATATAAAAGCGTTATTTATTTTAGGAGCGTTCCAAGTAATTAACAATTATCATAATAATTAGGTACTTTGAGTTTTCTTGATAGCTATATATTTTATATAATATATTATAAAAAATCTTTAACGAAATGTTTTTCAAAGTATTTCTTTTAGTACATTGCTGACATATATACTTACAGTAGGTATAATAAAATGATAACATATATAAGACAGGTATTTTTAAACAAGAAATGGCACGAAAATGCAATAATAAAGTTTCGTCTTTACGTGAATTAAAAAAAAACATCACGATACCCTGTCATTTCATGCCTCAACAAAATATACATAAATGCATTACCATATTATGTAAATAAATTGGCACTACTCTGATAAAAACAAAACATAAATCAACCGAACCCTTTTAGTTTTCCTAAATTCTATCTTAAAATTTAATTAAAGCATTCATATATGTGATATACACACATTTCCATATAACATATACATAATATATATATTATGTTTAATAAAACTATGTTATATAATATGGCCTATGTCGTATGTATATATAATTATTATGTTAGCATTGTTTTAATGTGCCACTTTGATAAATCTATTTTGAAATTCCTATGTGAAATACTGAGCCTTAATAATATCGATCTTTTAATATTCAGACACCAACATTACCCAATGCATATTCTACATATCTAAATTTAACATAATATAATTATGGTTTTTTTTATATACAGGGTGGAAACGATACATAAGTATACGCAGGACTTTATTTTCTTAAAAATAACATTCATTTAAAAAAGTTACTCGGTGACGTTATTAATTCTCAAAAAAGATCACACGACTTTGCTAAATAACTTATCAATTCGACAGATTACAGATCCTTAGTTTGTTTTTTAATTGGTTTTATTAATATCGGCTGTTTGAGTATTTTATACACGCTGAAATTTTGATGGTTGTTTTCCCGAAGCGAAATGATTTTGTCGTGGTATTACTATCGATTTATAAATAAAAAAAATTATTAGAGTCAAAAATGTCAAATTTACAATCGAGAAAAACAAAAATCGAATGAGACCAATAGTGATACCGCGTGCGTGCAGGCTAGTTTATGCCGTATCACTACGCGCGAGAGATTATTTTGCTCTAAACTTTTTCACTTTATTGGCAGCGCGATTCGAGTGGATGTACCTACCTACTATTCACGTTACGTCTAAGGCGGTACTATTGTTTCTCACACTTTCGAGTTGTCGATTTTTTTTTATTTCATAACAAAAACATTTTTATTTTTTAAGTTTAACTCAAAATTTCGATAATACTACTGAGGGCATTTCGTTCTGCCGCGGGAAGACAACCACTAAAATTTCACCGTGTATACCTAATTTTATTTTTTCACGTGGTTTTGAATATCTATTTTATAACTAACTATTTTATACTCATAGAGAAAATAATCGCTTCCGCATACCTATTTAACATTTCCATCGTCTATAACTAACCTGGGGCGGATTTACATAAAACACTACGTAATTTATTTACAAATATCAAAGCGCGTCTGTCTATCTTGGTACCTACTATTGTTATGATTTCTGGACCAAAAATATCAGTAGGTAGCTTTTTATAAAAACATTTATCTTAATACATTAAAAATCATTTCTATACATTTAATTCGAATGTCATTATACCTAATAACAGCGTTTATTTATTGTATTTGTAATTAAATAAAATTTAATTTGGTCTATTTTTATTCGAGTTTATTAAGAAAACGCTGAAAATGAAAGAGCTCTATTTAGAACTTTCAAGTGCTGCAACATTGAATTTCGAAATAATCCCGGAAAATTTAATTTTGAATAAAATTCAGTCTAATTTTATAGGAGTAATATTTTAATGATTGAAAAAATTGAATCGATGTTCGATTGTTTAAATCTTGCTACCAAAGCGAATCCAAATGTATAAAAATACAAATTAACAACAACTAATTCTGTCGGAATAAATAGATACGTAGAAAAATCTATATTATTATTTATTTAATTATTTATTTATTGTACTAAATTGGCAACAGATTGAGCAAATTGAGCAATCATATAATGAACTATTTATAAATACTAAGCATTAGAAGCCATTTTGAAATTAAACTTTTTTTTTAAATAACTTAAGGAACAATTTACAGATTAAAAATTACAAAATATCAAAACAAACAACGGTTTATAGATAAAGATCACACTCAAAAGTTTTTATTGTTCATTGAACCAAATAAGTATTAGTATATTGTTCATATATTTATTAATATTAATATTTACATTAAGCTGATTGTCCTAATTTTTTTATTAAAAACGAGTCTTTCAAACGGCGACACTACACTGCACCACAACCAACAACTTTTTTTTTATAAAACGTTCGACAGCGGCCATTTTGTTCCTAACAACTAATTTCTGTTTCACCGTAATCTCCATTGCTAGTTTTGCTACCCTGTTTTATAATTTTTTTACCGTTTCCAACAACGATTTCGGAGAACGCGTTATTTTTTTGGTTTTTCTGATTGTTCAGAAGATTTTGCGCGTTACTTCCCGAACTGGATGACGCATTATCACTGTCAGCATAAGGAACATCTGTCATAGGACCGTTGAGTAAACTTGCTGCTGAATTTGACTGCTTCAATTTGCCCTTTTCTTCTTTCTCAGGCTCTTTTGGGGATTGCAAATCGTGAATGACTGCTTTCTTAGGGTCTATTTGTATCGTTTTTGACTCTGAAAGTTTGTTTGGCGTAACAACATTTATGTATGGGGGTAGAACTTTCGTCGAGTTCATCGTGGTTAGATTGACTGATCCGCTATTTTTCTTGAGAGCATTTAGGTTTTGTTCTAGCTGAGCGGCATCTAGACAGAATGGTTTGGCTTTGGGGAGAAGTTTCGGTGGTGGGTCTCTGTTATTCCAAGCGTTTATTCGAGGGGGATCTGGAGACGCGATCGGCGCAGACTTTCTCTCCGGTGCGAGGGTATTTTTATTCGTTTTGTCTATTATCGTCGTCTCTATTGCCTGCGACAATATGTTTTCTGGTGGTTTCGGCGATGTGGGCGTTATGCTGATCAGTTTTTCGACCTGTGAGTGAAATAAAAGATATAAGTAATACATAGATTCAAATATGTGGTAAAAAGAACTAGTAAATCTGATTTATATAAAGTAATAATAAAATCAATTAAATAAACATTTGCTGTTTTACAACATCGTCATCAAACGATAGATGTCAACTGTTGGACATAATCTGATTGGTCGAAAACACGTCTTCGCTTCGCTCAGCTTCAGGCGCAATGCACTTTTAGATATCCATAGAGGAATTAAATTAGAATAGTAACTTACAACAGGTCCTGGTTCGATGGTTTACGCGGTATCGAACTATGTTACTGCTCGGTCTGCCCTCAATTAAAGAAGTCTCCCATATGACCGGTCTGTCGTCCGTCTCAGATGCCGTATTCTCGTCCATCGATGCGCATTTTACAGAGCTTAGTAGAATTACTTACAACAGGCCCGGGCTCGATGGTCGACGCGGTATCGACGATGTTACTGCTCGGTCTGGTCTCGGTGAAGGAGGTCTCCCATATGACCGGTCTGTCATCCGTCTCAGATGCCGTATCCTCGTCCATCGATGCGCATTCCACAGAGCTTAGCAATCTGTTGGGGAATAAAGAGTCCGAATAATAATAATGGATTAGAGAAACCGTGATAACATAGAAGAAATAAAAAGTAAATCATAAAAATAAAATGATAAAAATTTAAAATAGTGATTGCAAATTATAGGATAGGGTTCGCTAAGTGTGCGCAGTACGCGTCCCTAATAAGCGTAATTAACGACGATTGATAGCAAATTGCCTCAACTTTTGTTGTTTCGAAAACGTTAAAACCGTATAATTTGATAAATTTACTTTTTTTAGGGTTCCGTACCTCAAAAGAAAAAACGGAACCCTTATAGGATTACTTTGTTGTCTGTCTGTCGGTCTGTCAAGAAACCTACAGGGTACTTCCCGTTGAACTAGAATCATGAAATTTGGCAGGTACGTAGATCATTTAGGGAAAAATCTGAAAACCGTGAATTTAGGGTTAGATCACACAAAAAAAAATTAAATTGTGGTCATGAATTAATAATTAGTATATTCAACTTTCGAAGTGAGTGACTATATCAAATGGGGTATCATATCAAGGGTTTTCACCTGTACATTCTAAAACAGATTTTTATTTATTTTTATACATCATAGTTTTTGAATTATCGTGCAAAATGTCGAAAAAATACGACTGTAGTACGGAACCCTCATTGCGCGAGCCTGACTCGCACTTGGTCGGTTTTTTTTTACATTTTGACTAAGTAATACGCTAGTATGCCCCGTGTTCGTACCATTGACGTTGTCTATAATATTATATAATATCACCAAAATTCTGTACATATCGCGGTTGGTAACTGAAGCTAGTCCATATTTTTTGCCTGTGATGTTGGAATGTTGCCATATTTTTGTGACGTGCCGAGTTGTGGGGTGTTGTTACCTGTCAGTGGAGTTAGACGGCAGAAACGTCGTGTTGTTCCTTGTCTCGGCTGAAGCAGTAGAAACGTCGCGCTTTGCGCTCCCGCCCAGCGATGCCATTGGAATGTTGCCATATTCTTGTGATGCTGCCGAGTTTTAGGATTTATCGTTATTATTTTTAATAAAAAATATTCGCTTAAAAATATGTATTTAATTTTTTTACCCTCGCCTGTAAGTTATAAGTATTATAAACAGGTGAATTGACAATAAATGAGGCATTTTGTACGTTCTCCTACAAAACTTAAGTTTTAGAGCTGAAGATTAATTTACTTAGGCTTCTACTTTTCCTTTTACTTATTTATTTTTCATCGTACTATTGCAAGCTATATAATTTGAGGTAAAAGATGTGTGAATAAGTACTTACCTTTCAGAAGAGGTTGAAATTGTGAATCCACCATTTCTAATTTCTCCTGTGCCGCCGTTAGCGCTTTGCTATGAGGCACCAACGGATCCGTTGAGCTAAAACAAACTTGCGTTATTTTGTGCCCAACTCTACTCAAGCTTCCAAACATTTGTGTATGTTGGACGACCCAAAAATACTCTGTGTTACAGTTACTGTAGCTATATTTCTTTGTGTTCCTGGTACAATGATTTTTTATGATTATGATTATTTATCTATTGTTATCGTTATCATATTGCTCGGGATTTATGAATTTACCTGATCGAAAGCCATACCCGTAATTTCTTGAGGTTTTTAAAATATTTAAGTGTAATGTCTATTTAATACATAAACATGGAAATCTTTATTTGGATTTAAAAAGGGATAAACTAAAAGTTAAAAAAACTTGAAATCAAAACTAAAATAAATTATATTAAATTTAAAACCTCGTCGAGACCACCAACCGTCTTAATTGTGTATTTGTGAGTTGTCCAACAATATTTTGCTTTGTTCCATCTCCTTAAAAATTCTAATTCTATTTTTATCAGAGCTTTATTTAATGCGTATTTCATAAATTTTGATTTTATCAATTGTTATTTAGAAGAAAATCGACAGGGTTCGGGCTCACTATGCATGCTGCTCGTCTTTAGAGTAATTGTAAAGTTAATTTTGAGGGTATTTCTAAATTTTCCCTTAATTTCCGATAGATAAACCATTGTTTTTTTTTTCAATAAATAAACCATTGTTTTTATAACAGGTCTACTTTACTAATGCTTTAAGAGTTAAAGTAATGAATTTTAGGATTTTTTTAAATTACAGCAATCAGAAGCGGGATAAGTCTTCCAAATTAAAATTAAAATCTTATTTATTTAACGCATTAATTTATATTTAAGTATATTATTGTTTTACGGGAAAATTTAGAACAGTTATCTTTGAAATAGGTTTGTTAATTGGCTTCAATTCAAAGTATTTTTTACCGACCAAGGTCCATTCTCTATTTAGATGGTTACATATACATTTGAAAATTTTCATAAAGTCTATTACTAATTAAAATATCGCCTGTTGCTTATTTTACCATTTATTTCAAAGATAACCAAAATAATTGCTCAAATTTTTAGTTATTACAACATCCACTTAACTTTTTAAAGGGTACCTACACATGAACTTCCGTTAGAGTTTTAGTTAAGAAATAAAATGAATGTTAAATAGAATAGGAGACTGGCTGTCATACATATTTTTATACTACATATAATAAATAACTCTGCATATATGATTTTTTTTTTGAACTTATAACTTATAAAGAAATATAAGCTATACAAAAAAAATGTCGACTTCAAAAGTAAAAGTAATATAATTTTATATTTTTCTTTTATTTATTATGTCTACCTTTTTCCACGACTTCATCCCGGTAGATTTAGATTTTTTTGAAAGGAATTTCTTAAAAGGCTACGTTACTACGTTATAGAGAGAACGTAAGACATTATTTTGATGTTTGTAGACTGCTGTGTGTAGTTTGAGCTGTTCATTGATGTCAGTCAGCCTTTATCCATTTCTTCTATATTATACTTAGATAGTATAAAAAATGAATAGATAGATTTATTTTTATAATCGATCATCGAGCCAGCCAATCGGAAGTCATGTGGTCATCAAATTGCAAAGCTAGCTCCTCAGGCCTGATTAAAAAAAATGTGACAGCCAATCTCCGTGAACTCGTTACCTATCGTCAGCCGGCTGGTCCTGGCGCGACAGGGGCACGAGGTAGTCGCCCGCGGAGCGCTGCCAACACAGCGAGGTAAGCCACAGGGAGACCAACATTACAACTTTACACACCACATTAGTTTTTTTTCAAGTAACATGGTAATGATCATCATTTTTACAGCTAACACCGAAAAATTATTAAATATACTGCTGACTATAAACAAACCACCTCTTTTTATTACACAATATGGTAAGAATTCTTCAAGAAAAATACTAATTTTTATACTTAATCTTTACTCAATACCTATCCATAATTACGATAAGAATTTATTCTATATACTAATTATAATATAAATATCTAAATAAAAACAACTCTACATATTTACTATATATTTTATAAAGTATATAAAGACTGACTTTTGTAAAATAAATTTACAATATTTCCGGGAAATCTTAACTGAATATGGCAACCCTTGCACTTTTTAATGTTTCCCGCCATAATAGTTTTAACGAAGGTCTGGTGACTGAATGTATTTTTGAAACCAGAGTAACAGACTAAACTCGCTAGCTATAACATTGTTCTCCTAGAAAGAGACAGAAAACGATATAATAATTTCGTCTATATTATTTAGACCGTGGATGTGTTTTACGCATGTTATAATCTCCCTGAGTCTATTCCACTTCAGGTCTAAGCGTGCATTAAAATAGGTTCGGGATTTTGTAAAAAAAACATTTATACATATGCTCTGATATAAAAAATAAAAAAATTGCTTTTTTTATTCTGGCTTCCAGGTGTGCCATATTAGAGAAAAATGCTTCTTTTTACAAAAACCCGTACTAAGAATAGAGGTAAAAAATAAAGAAAATACAGGTAAAGATTCCCGCCATAGCTACTAGGCAAGTAAACACTCAATTTTTGGAAATATTTCGGAGAAAAGAGATTCTTTGTAATGTAGCCCCTTGACACCTGAGTTTTATATATGAAGCGAGAATGAATGATTGATGAAAAAAAATATTAAATCCCAAATTACGATGAATGAAAAAATCCATGCAATATTATCTTGACAAATGATTTTTTCTCAACATTTCAATGAATCTCTTTCTAGACTACAGGGGGTTTCTAATTCTCTACGCGATTTTCATTCCGGGAGAGGGGGTAAAGTTAAAAAAAATAAAAATATGGTATAGTATGATCATGCGGCACTCGCAAGCACGGTTTTTAAAAACCACTGGTTCACTAACACCGAAACTTTAAATTTAGAAAAAATGTTTTTTAATATAAATATAAATAATCCAGTTACTTGCTTCTAGTAGCCAGAGCGAAAACATTTGGAAAAAGAAAAAAATAGTTATAAATTAGCACACTTTTAAATGTCATTTTTATTCTTGAATCTGTTGATACAATAATAATTATTATTATTATTGTAAAATGAAGGGATAGGTTCTTATTTTTACAGATATTTCATGTTATGGTGTTGATCAATAGAATAGAGAAAAAATAATTATAATGGTAGGTGGACATTATAATTATTTTTTCTCACTATTATTTTAATTATATGGTTAAGTCGGTTAAGTCATTTAAAATAGCATGTCCAATATAATTAAACCTACTTAAATAAGTTTAAGTAGTTCTAACAAAAGTTGGTATTATTGGTCCTTCAGAACTTCTTTCCAACAACGTTCGCATTATAGGTACGTCCGTATTTAAAATGGCTGCCAAACAAAACATCTGTCTTACGGCCGTCATCTTTAATGAATGTGACTCAATCAATGTAAGACCTACGTGTATAATACCCACATTCCAGCGAATAAACCGTCATTTTATTATTTTAATAAACAGTCATTTTATTATTTTAATGTCTTTTAAATTACCAAGTTTGCCACAGATTAATAATAATCTATTTTTTACTTATTACCTACGTTTACCAACTAATTTTCAAAAAATTTACTAGGTATGGTAAGTCCTTTTCATGAAAGAAGTCCCGCGGTGATTTTTGGAACTAAATTTGACTGGTCGGCCATGTTGTCGTTATTCGATGTTATCAAGTTCGATTGTTGTGGTAGATTTTTGAGAGTTTTTAACTAGCTTAGTGCATTTTAAAGATTGTTTACAATGACAACAAAAGTTTTTTACTCATAAATGGCAACATTATGTCACGCGAGTACAGCGCTGCGTCTGGGGGACTTCTTTCATGAAAAGGACTTTAACTATGTGATTTATTTCAATCGCCTAACTGATGTAGGTAGGTACTTACACGCATTTTTTTAAAATTTATGTAAGTAGGTAGGTACAGTACGTGGCAGAAAGTAATGTAGGTACATCGGCCTTTAGAATGACATTTTGGCTTTGTAGAGCGTTGTCTCTGTCACTCATACCCATATGACGTTTTGTCGTTTTATTGCATAATTTTATTTTAAAAGGAAACAACGATATATTAATTTATTGATCAACACCATAACAATAATGACTATAATGTAGGTAGAAGGGGTTGTACGTTGTACGTGTGTGGTGGTGTGACTTACCTGCGGGCCGTTGGGCTCGGTGAAGGCCTCCAGTGGGCCGAGCAACGATCGCAGCATCGGGAGCTGCGCGTTTGTTATCTCTGGGTCCTATTCATTAAAAAAAAGTTTTAAAAACATGACATTTTTGCTTCAGGTTTTTTTGTTCAATTTAATATTTAATTCAATTTAATTAATGTAAGTAGAAATATTTACATAATATCTAAACATGTTCTAAGTATCAAGTTTACTTTAATCAACAAAAAGTATGGTCCTTTTTGTGACCTTATAATTTAGCGTTACATGATGGGTACCATGAACCTTTTTAGGGTTCCGTACCTCAAAAGGAAAAACGGAACCCTTATAGGATCACTTTGTTGTCTGTCTGTCTGTCAAGAAACCTACAGGTTACTTCCCGTTGACCAAGAATCATGAAATTTGGCAGGTAGGTAGGTCTTATAGCAGACATACGGGTAAAAATCTGAAAACCGTGAATTTGTGGTTACATCACACAAAAAAAAAATTATGGTCATGAACTAATAATTAGTGTATTCAATTTTCGAAGTATGTAAGATAATTATATCATTTTATATAATGGCCAGAAGCCTTGAGAAGAGACCCGTGCTCTGTAGTGAGCCGGCGATGTGTTAATCATGATGATGATGATTATTTAAAAGTGGAAGGGAAAACTGATGCCGGAGGGTAGTTTCATATCAGCTGTATGTGTCATACAGTTGGGCTGTAGAGTGTAGATCTTCTTGTTATTTTCTTTCTTATTCCTTTTTTCTTTCTTTCTTTCTTTCTAATTTTGGGAAATACTTTCCTGCACGAATCTCGTGAGCCTGTCGAACATTTGTGCGAAAGAAGGCCGCTCCGACGGCGCGGGGTTCCAACACTCGCACATCAGCCTGTACACCTCACCGGGACACCCTGTATATGAAGACGTTACAAGTAGGATGGTGCTCGAAAAACGAAACTACAGCTGAATACTGGAAACCATTATTATTGTAAAATAGCAGAAGCCCGCGACTTCAACCACGTGGTTTTATAGGTTTTATTAAATCCCGTCGGAAGTCTTTGATTTTCCTGGATAAAAAGTTCTTACTTACCCCATATCACTTTTTAGATCTTTGACTAAGTATATCTATCCAAAAAATCACGTTGATCCGTTGCTCCGAACTGTGGTTTGTTGGTTGAAGGACAAATGAACAAATAAACACACTTTCGCATTTATAATAATTATGGGATCTTTGAGATTGTTGTGGGACCTTTCTAGACAGGGCGCCTTTGGAAACCCTCGTAGTTTAGCTGTTTTAAGTTTAAGTAATAATCAAAACATTATTATTATCACCTTTATTTATTTATCTTTATGGTATACGATACGGTATTAGAAATATCTACCCTCATCTGTTAGGTTATATAATAATATCACGATTAAATAAATCGTGATATTATGGTAGATAATGTATAGATTGATACCTACATTGCGAATAGGTTGCCTAGCTAAATCACGTGCGGTCTCTGCAGATAAAAAATAAATGTTTTCGATCGACTTCCCTGATTAGTTATTTATGAAAGTCAAGCATCAGCTGAAAGGATATACTCCAAGGAGTTGAAAAAATAAAGGTTGCCTACTTTCCCCTTTGCGTAACTATTCGGTTGCCAGGTATAAATTGGTAGGTATTCCTTTATCTTGACGACCAAAAAGTGTATAACGGTACTTAACTACATAATTTGAAATTCACCTCCCTAAACATTAAAATGAAGACATACTTAGTGCTCAAGGTTCCTAAGTTTAGGACTAGAGTGTAGATCTTACCGTGAGGCCGTTCCAGCCTGCCACCTCCAGAGACCATCTGCATGACCTCTCTGTTGGCGCAACCTGTATACGGCATTATGCCTAAAGAGAACACCTCCCATAGCAATACGCCGTATGACCTGCAACCAAGACAAAGGCATTAATTAAGGCATTTTGAATAATGCCCGGGAAAGTGTACGTGAGGAGGTATGGACTGGTTGTGGATTGAACCGAGGAATTTCCTGTAGTTTGGAAGAGGGAGGGGAAAGAGAGGTGTGAGGGGTGACGGGGAGAGAAGTTCTGAGAGGAATACGAGCTATCGCCTAACGCACCGCAACTCTGCACCACGATGCAGCGAGTTGCGGTGCGTTTTAAAATCCGTGAATTTAAAAATCTATGGAAATCCTGTGCGGAATTAATTCCACAATGCGCACGCAAAATAAAATGTACGGAAATTTACCGTGGTGTCCTAAGCTAGCTCTAAAAGGAGATGGGGCGTTGTCAGCGAGGGAATTGTAAGGGAGGAGTTGTGAGGGGGAGGACATCCAACAAGAGGGAGGGGGCAGTACTAAGGGCGACGAGGAGGGGGACATTTGTTTGTGAGGGGGAGATGAAGAAGTTCTGAAAAAAGAACGAAGTTACCCTCCGACGTCGTCAAGCCCTTGGGGTCAAACCCAAACTTTCCTTCACCACCGATGGCACTGTAACGGCCAGTAGGGCCAGCAGTATAACACAGTCAGAAAGAAAAAAGAAGGTGGAGATCCTAAGCTGCGTTTGGTAGGCGTGCTGGCGTAGGGTAGCCATTAAAGCGTAGCTCTAGAGAATGCTAAAATTGTAGGTATATCCATGTCTCGCGCGCGAAACTCACCAGACATCCGTCTTGACAGTGAAGATGCCGTCAATGTAGGCCTCGGGCGGCATCCACTTGATGGGCAACATGGCCTTGCCGCCCTTCTTGTAGTAGTCGGAGCGGTAGATGTCCCGCGCCATCCCGAAGTCGGCTATCTTCACCACGCGGCCCGGCCCGCGTGACGTCAGCAGGCAGTTGCGAGCTGCGATATCCCTGGGGAGACAAGAACATCCTATCGGTACCCTATTATGCTTATATGAGTTTTCTTAATCAGCTTTATTAAGTATTTTAGATAAATACATAGATGTAGAATGTAGATAGCTCAAAGAGAAAGACAGATATCGTCGATTCAACATTATCAACCGATACTTAGACGTCCACTGCAGGCCTAAAGGGATTTCCACACGATTCAGAAAACTGTGTCGTGTGGAAGTAAGTCCCTATTCTGGTCGCTGGGAGCCGCTGGATTCAGGCATTGCAAGAGCACTGCCTGAATTCAGCGGCTCCCAGTGACTCGTTTGATGTCGTCTGTCAACCTAGTGGGTACCTAATCATCCAACGCTACCCTTTCCGATGCGTGGTCGCCAATCTAGCACGATGGGATCACCTATCATCGATTGACTTCTTGAAATTACTAACTAATAATAAACTCACCTATGGACAAACCTCCTGGCCTCATGGTTCTGGGCTTGGCCGACTTTCGCGAAGGAAGTTGTTTAGATCCCCTAGCCCGCTAGCTGTTCTACTAAGGAACAACAAACTCACCTATGGACAAACCTCCTGGCCTCCTGGCTTGGCCGACTTTCGCGAAGGAAGTTCTTTAGATCCCCTAGCCCGCTAGCTGTTCTACTAAGGAACAACAAACTCACCTATGGACAAACCTCCTGGCCTCCTGGCTTGGCCGACTTTCGCGAAGGAAGTTCTTTAGATCCCCTCCCGCTAGCTGTTCTACTAAGGAACAACAAACTCACCTATGGACAAACCTCCTGGCCTCCTGGTTCTGGGCTTAGCCGAGTTTCGCGAAGGAAGTTCTTTAAATCCCCTCCCGCTAGCAGTTCTACTAAGGAACAACAAACTCACCTGTGGACAAACCTCCTGGCCTCCAAATACTTGCATCCCTTACAAACGTCGAGGGCGCAAAGCAGCAGGTCTTTCATAGTCAACGCGCTAGCCCGTTCTGGTCTTGGTCGACTTTCGCGAAGGAAGTTCTTTAGATCTCCGCCCGCTAGCAGTTCTAAGACGATAAACCTGGACAGAATAATCCTGCTCATATTATAAGTGCAATACTTTGTAAAAGCACGCCCAATGGCAAACGAGTTTAGAAGAAAGTGTGAAGTTGCATCTCTATCATCATGATAACTGGCTCACTACTGAGCATGGGTCTCCTCTCAGAACGCCATCATCTATCACGCTGGCCAAGTGCGCATTCACCAACTGGCAAGTGATACACGATATTGTTACTTCACCGTTAAAGCAAGCACATAACTCCGAAAAGTTAGAGGTGCGTGCCCGGAATCGAATCCCCGACCTCCGATTAGAAGGCGGAAGTTTACGACGGAAAAGTTTGTTCGATTTTAAACGTTGGTTTGATATCAACGTTTAAAATTCATCACTAGCTTAGTATACACTTGAATCTATTTACTGGCTTCCCTGAACCTACGTAAACAGCCCAAGGGAACCCTAAGGGAACCCCAACGGAAGCGGAAGGGAGAAACGGAAATTTTATACCGAAGTGTCAGTCCTTGAACCAACGTGAACACCCCAAGGGAACCCCAACGGCAAGGGAATGGGAAGTTTCATACCGAAGCGGCAACTATATATAGATAAAATCATGACCTATATAAACTCACCTGGGATGTCTATCAAAGCACACTCCGATGAGGTGCACGATGTTAGGATGGTTGAACTTGGCCATGATGGCGGCTTCCATCAGGAAGTCAGACTCCGACTGTCCGGTAGACAGCTCCGGTAGAGTTTTGACAGCTACTGGCATCTCTACACTGTCGCCTGCTCTATGCCTGTACAACCCTTGGTAGACTTCGCCGAATGCGCCTTGGCCTAAAGCCCTAATAATAAAAATTGTTTTACAGAACTCACGCCAACATTCATAGCGAACTAAAAGTTTAAATAATCAGTCAAGTGCGAGTCGGATTCGTACGCGAAGGTTTCCGTACCATGGTACACGATTTTTTTTTGAATTTTCATGGTGGATATTTTGAAAATTTTATTATTTGTTGTTATAGCAGCAATAGGAATACACATCCTGTGAAAATTTCAACTCTTTACCCATTACGGATCACCACAAGATACAGCCCTATGACAGATAGACGGACAGCCGGACAGCGGAGGCTTAGTAATAGGGGCCCGTTGTTGGCACCCTTTGAGACGGAACCTTAAAATAACACAATTAGCTTAAAATAAAGAAATTTAGGACGAGGTGAACTCTCACAGAGAACTAGAAATCCAGCACAACTTCAAGATATAAGAGGTCCTTAAATTACGAGCAATCAGTGTGAGATTTATTTGTACTTACTTGACAAGTTTCAAACTCTCCCTTGCGACTTTGGGCAGCCCCCTAACATCAACCCCCTGGGGGAGGAAGCTCTCACTGCCGTAGTGGGGGTTAAAAGCCATGCTCAGGGTATTGTCACCCCCTGGGGTATTCCTTAACCGATGCAGTTGCATTTCTTGCTGACGGTACTGCTTTTGCATGTGCTCTGCTTCTTTCTCCCGTTGGTATTTGTTATCTGAAAAAATTACCCTTTATAACGGTGCTACAGATTTGCTTTGCTCGATTTATCGCTGTCCCTCGATATGCTGTGTCATTAACAAGAAGAATCAATAAGGTATGCCAGCTTCTTAGTGATTTGCTCGATTTTTAACCGACTTTCATATAGGATGTGGTTCTTAATTCTCCCGTTTTTTTCGGTTTTTTAGAGTTACGCCAATTTTTTCGAGGTTTCTAGACCGATTTGCAATTTTTTTATCAACAGTACCTATATAAGTTGCCGTGGTGGTCCAATAAAAATTTCTGGATCCAACTGCTTAATTCTGATGTTGCAGGATTACTGCCCTCCTAAGTTATCAAGATTCAGGAAGTGTTCCTTCTGAATTAATATTTTAAGAACCAAGCCATGACTTCATGCTTGGACTCCAAGTCTCAACTCCTCAACCCTGGTACAGCAGCACTCCTAAACTATAGTAATTCTAAGAGCCCTCGTCCACGGCGACTTTTTGTAGCGCGTGTCAGTCGCATTTGCAACGCGCTACTGCATCGCGACTATCGATGCAAACGCGCGACCGTGTCGGACGACATCGGGGGAAGAACGGAGGGAGGGTGGCGCGTGAATGGAGAACCGAGCATCAGTGCAACATTTTTTCTCGTTTGCATCGAGACAGAAGCGCGACAGTATCGCGTTTGCATCGCGACTGAATCTGAGATCTTGGGCGAGGGCTCTTACGGGAATTATTTGCTACGTCAAAGAATAAGTAAGTGATACTCACAGACGTGTAAAGAGACGAAGAGTATAATGCCTACGCAGATGAACACGATGACGGCGAGCACTATGCACATCATCATCCAGTTCTCGAACCAAGGCTCGTCTCCTGATGAGGATGTTGCTGTGTGGACAAATAAGTTTTTGTAAAAAAAATAGAACCGTGATAGCTTAGTGGTTAGGACGTCCGCCTCCTATTCAAGAGGTCGGGATATAAAAATATTTTTTTGCAGACAACCTTAAATCGATTGGATCAATCAATCAATCAATCAGCCTGTTTGCGTCCACTGCTGGACATAGACATTCCCTAGAGCGCGCCACCACACACAATCCTCCGCCTTCCTCATCCACCCACATCCCGCTACCTTCTTAAGGTCGTCAGTCCAGCGGGTTGGAGGTCGTCCCACACTGCACTTGCCCATACGCGGTCTCCACTCCAGAACACGTCTGCCCAGCGGCCATCGGTTCTGCGGCAGACGTGGCCTGCCCACTGCCACTTCAGCTGGCTAATTCGTTGAGCTATGTCAGTCACTTTGGTTCTCCGACGGATTTCCTCGTTGCGGATTTTGTCCCTCAGAGAGACACCCAACATAGCTCGCTCTATAGCACGCTGAGCGACTTTGAACTTGTGGACAAGGCCTACTGTCAGATTGGATATAAATGTCAAATGAGCATGGTGGCAGAGGCGGATTAAATATCGAGAGCGCGCTAGACAAGCACCTCATAGGCACCCCTCGAACAGCCATATCAAAATTTTTACTAACTAATTTCAAAAGAACGAGGAATCGTCTCATTGCACAGCTGGTTGTTGGTGACTATATATACTATTTATGTGAACTTTGCTATATTAAAGAAGAGCCAGTTCTGGTCACTCCAAGATAATATTAGTAGGGATAATTAGGTAGGCCAGGTAATGGAACTCTACATGATCGCGCGCGCCCCTTCGTAACCTTGTGCCCCTAGGCACGTGTCTAGTTTGCCTTAGAGATAATCCGCCACTGCATGGTGGCCATCATTTAGTCTTAGACACTGAGTTAGCGAACCTGTCTAAGGTTAGTCCGCTTCCATCTTAGACTTCATCATTACTTACCACCAGATTGCAGTCAAGGGCTAACTTGTATCTGAAAAAAAAGGATCTGAAAAGCAGTTTGAAATTGGCTTCTTACATATGCACTTGGTGGGATCGTTCTCATCCGTGATCCAGTCCGACGGGCAGTAACACTTGACGTCGCTCCGGAACTCGTTGATGGCGACGCAGCGGTAGTTGCAGCCGCATTTCTGGAACAATTGGTTTGATATTAAATACTAGCCGCGTGGATTTAGGTTTTTAAAAATCCCGTGGGAACTATTTAATTTTCCGGGATAAAAAGTAGCCTATGTCACTCTCCAGGTCTTTAACCAGGATTTTGGTTTTTAAAAATCTTGTGGGAACTCTTTGATTTTCCGGGATAAAAAGTAGCCTATGTCATTCTCCAGGTCTTTAACTATACCCATGCAAATAATCACGTTGATCTGTTGCTCCGTTGCAACGTTATTGAAGAACAAACCAACAAACAAAAACACTTTCGCATTTATAATATGGGTAAGGACTTACATGAATAGCAGGCACAATGAGAACTTCCCCCGGCCCAGTTCGGGACGCCATGGTGACGTCACTGAATTCGTTGACTCCCCTGGTCATGTCCACGTACGACCATCCACCGCCGCCGTGAAGACCTTCGCCGTCGTGTGTGCTGCCACCTGGGGAGTGATGAATATAGTTAAACAAGGGTTAAGGGTTGAGAAAAGGCAGGCCCTAGTTGGTGAAATTCCGACTTAAAAACAGTCACCAGGGCACAAAGTTGTCATGCGCCCCACCCGGGTAAGGAGGCCATGCCTCGAGGCCCGTACCCCGCTTGGCCGTTCCGACCAAACGGAGAAGACCCGCACTACACTACTGAGAAAAGTCCAAGTCCATCCAAGTCCAAGTCCAGGAAATACTCCTGAAGAAGGCGGTTTTGCGCCTATATCTACCTAAGGAAAGAGGCTCAGTCTTGAGGCCTGTACGCTGTAGCCCTGTCTTTCGAGGGTGAACAGAGAAGACCACGCTGATGGAAAGAAGATAGCAACGTTAGTACTCACCAACCCACCCCCCTCCGCCGCCGCCCCGCAAGCAACCCCCTCCCCCTCCCCCGAAGCCGCCATGTGCACCACCATTGCACGCCATGCCTCCCACGCCACCTTCTCTTAAAGACTGCCCGCGGATCAGCTCGAAGCCTGGAGTTATTGGACCTGGTCGTGAGATCCAACCGCCTCCAGCCCCTGAACATTGAATGGAGGTGATAATTTTTTGAAAGCGTCACCGGTAATTTGTAGTTTTTTAAATTTATAGACTAGCACTTGGCTGCAATCAGACCGCTGGCAAGAGATGATGTAGGCCAAGATGGAGCGCGCTTGCCTAGAAGATGCCTATATACTCTTGACTTAAAGGTACCTACGCATATTAAAATTGGAGGAGAAAACTGATGCTAGAAGGGCGTTCCATATTCTAGCAGTTTGAATTAGAAAAGAAGAAGCAAATCGCTTCGTAAGTGACCCTGGAATTTCGACTACTTACGGGTGCAGGCCTTGATGATGCCTTGCGGTACGGTAGTAGAAAGGTGAAGAGGAAAACAGGTCAAAAAGTTGTTGGGCACACTCCGAAATGTATCCTGCATAATACCGAAAGACAGGCAACTTAGCGCCGATGTAATTTTCCAAACTTTCCCGTATAGAGTTTTGTCATTTTTACCAACTTTAGTGAACAAATTAACACAAAATTAGCTGTACCTTGGTAAAATTGGCAAAAGTAAATCATTGTGTCAAACTTACCAGAAGTACGTCCAGGCTGCCCATACATATATCCCGATTCAGGCGTAGTGTTGGTTCTGCCGCGAGCGTGCTGAGACCCGTCATCCCTGAACACCCCCACTGACAGACCACCTCCCCCACCGCCGACTAGCAGTGGTATTGTCTGTCCATCTTTATCCACCTGTGGTTGAAAGAGATAGCTTTCTTCATGTCACAGTCACAATCGAAGAACTAGGAATTGACTACCAGGATTTTCTAGGACTTTTCTAGCAAATTCCTCAAAAGCCAGTATTGGTCCCAACACCAGGTGGGTCCTGTTCGATTGATCGCGTTTAATATTGTAGTCTCCACAACTAACACTTGGAAAGCTAAGTTTTCTGCTTGGTTTAAACTTTAAACCAAATTAAAGAAATAAACTTACCAAAAACACGTAAGTTGCTCCTCCACCACCCCCGCCGCCATCAGTAACTTGTGTGTTCCGCACTTCATGCGTCTTGCTCGTGAACATCGGAGACGTGTTGTTTGACTCCCGGCGAGAGCACTCTTGACTCTCTTGAGCTGATAGAGTCTAGAAATAAGAAATGGACATATATAGATCATTTCTAAATAAGCCAACAGAAAGTATCTATGGAGTTTCATGTCAGTTCATCTCAGTAGAGCGTTTGAGACTTGAGTCACCCTTATCATACAATGTATATATAAGTTGACCTACCTGAAATATTTTTTATTTTAATTTATAAAACAGTCTCCCGGAAGACTACACTCCAGCGAGTCTTCCATGTGTAGGCCTTGCGATCTAAACATGAAAACTTAGACCCAAACTATTTTATCTTAAGATATTTTATCCGCTTCCACCGCTTGAGCATTTGAACTAAAATCCTCTTCAGCATATGCCCCATTAAAATATAGAGTCACATCGAGTCCAGTCCGCCCGATACCCCCATAGCCATTATCCTAATGAGCAACAAACCTTCTTGCAGGCTGCCGCCCCCTGCTGCCCCATCAGCATATAGAGCCGCTCACCGCGGTGCAGCTCGAACAAGCCTCGCGCCTGCGCGCCGTGCGACACGCCCGCCCACATCGAGCCCAGGCCGCCCGACGCTCCTGTCGCCATTATCCTGATCAAAAATATGAATTTTTAAGTACAAGTGTGTCTCGTAGTCGAGAAGATCTGGAAACCCACCATCTCAACAAAACTCCTGCTAGTACGTTAATTATAGAAAGGGCACGCTCAGAGGCGTCTCTAGCCCTTGTGGCGCCCGTGTGCAACCAGTACCCTGGCGCCCTCTAGTCTAGTAGGAGCAGGGTCATAATGGAATATTGACAGTTATATTTTCAAACGGAAATTCGGATGCAAATGGTGCAATTTTAAATGATGACGGCGTCGGCCATAACACGAGCGCAGGGTCTTTGAGAGCGCCGGCATCGACGCATCTTTGGAGGTGTCGCATTAAAGGGCGCTCGGCGCCCCCTTAGACCCGGCGCCCGTGTGGACCGCACACCCTGCACCATAGGTAAAGACGCCTCTGGGCACGCTGAATACGAACTATGATGCAGTGGAAGAAAAGTGTGAAAATGTACCCAGTCGCCATTATCCTGATAAAGAGGATCAATTTACTTAAATTCATAAAAATGTATCCAAACTCAAAAAGGTGCTGCTGTATTTGGCGGCCACAGGATTTGACAAGGAAGTGTGAAGTGGAGGCAAACACAATAGATTGGAGACGGTCGCAGTGATACAGGGATATCAAGGACCTGCAAAGCTCCAAAGAAGAAAGAAGAAGAAGAATCTTAAGTGATCATTGTAAACTGGTCGTAAACTCAAAAGAGAACAGTTACTGGAAGGATCGACCAGCTTAAAGAACTTAACATTTTTTTTCCCTTAAAAAAGTTATATTCTATGTTATTACGAACTTACGTGTAAAGCCCTTCGCTAGGCACCTCCCAGACTTGGATGCCCTCGTAAGGCGGCGCGTGTAACACTGTGACATCGACTGGTGTGTTGTTGTACGCGATGTCACACATCGTCTGATTGGGGCCGAAACGACCCGTTGCGTTACAGGTTGTGAAGCGGTAGTCTGAAAATAGAGTAGGTTAATCTTTTGTGATACCGGTCAAGTTTGCAGCGGACTTGAAGCAGCGTCCAGTAAACTTGAAGGTGTATTGCTATCAGTCGACTTGATGTCGCTTCAAGTCCGCAGTAAACTTGATTATGTATGGCCAGCGGTAGGCAAAAGTCTCCCTTGTTACATCCTATTGACATATTTTCAACTCACTCGGCATCTTTTTAACGTTTTCGTAATGGTTTTACTTTCATAATGGTGCTAATTCTAAGTATAATGCTTTTTTTGCTGCATTTTTTCCAGAACATTTTGCTATGGATCGCTTTTAAATACATAATAATAAATACACTATTTATAGCTGGGTGCGAAAATGTATAAAAAATATACGGTGATAATGGAGATAACGTTATAGGAGCGAGATAGATGTGTAAACTTACATAGGACATCGTTAAAGTCAGGATGCGGCGTCGTCTTTTCCTCAAAGACTGGATCGTAATAGTTGTAGTCACCCAGTTCTGTGGCATTGATGTTGAGTCCAAAGCATTCGGGGGCCATTGAAAAGTCGTCAATGGCTGAGTCGGAGTATATCCTCATGCCCATACGGGTTTTAAAGAGGAAATAGTATCTGCAACAAAATATTTGATTCACTAGCTGGCTTGACTTCGCTGGAGTGGAATCGGAAGTTATCCTAGGCCTACTTACCTAAAAAAACCGGCCAAGTGCGAGTCAGGCTCGCGCAATGAGGGTTCCGTACTACAGTCGTATTTTTTCGACATTATGCACGATAATTCAAAAACTATGATGCATAAAAATAAATAAAAATCTGTTTTAGAATGTACAGGTGAAGACCTTTCATATGATATCAGACTTGATATAGTAACTCACTTCGAAAGTTGAAAATACTGATTATTAGTTCATGACCACAATTTAATTTTTTTTGTGTGATCTAACCACGGTTTTCGTATTTTTCCCCAAATGTCAGCTATAAGATCTACCTACCTGCTAAATTTCATGATTCTAGGTCAACGGGAAGTAGAAGTACCCTGTAGGTTTCTTGACAGACATACAGACAATAAAGTGATCCTATAAGGATTCCGTTTTTCCTTTTGAGGTACGGAACCCTAAAAAGAGAAAGAAATTAAAAAGAAAACAGATCTGTGTTAATCAAAGTAAAAGATAGATATTTTTAAAACAAAATAAACAAACTATGATAAACCGTTGAGCTGATGAGTTTCGAAGGATTTCTCAGAAAATATAAATTGCTTTTTAACCGACTTCAAAAAAAGGAGGAGGTTCTCAATTCGTCGGAATCTTTTTTTTTTTTTTTTTTTTTTTTTTTTTTTTTTGTTCCCCGATTACTCGAAGAAGCCTGGACCGATTTTGAAAATTCTTTTTTTGTTTGAAAGGGTATAGTTCAAAGTTGGTCCCATTTAAATTTGGTGAAGATCTGATGAACATCTTCGAAGATAGATACTGGAACTCCTCAACGGATAAGAGTAAATTGGTCGCGATCAGTGTAATAGCTTAGTAAACAGTAGATTTTTAACCAGTCATAGCATAATTCCATGGGGCCACTAAAAATTGTGAAATAAAATTTTTTTACAAAAAAAATAAAAACCGACTTCGATACACAAACACTAAAAATTGAAAAATAATTTAATTTATTACCGAATATATTATGTATACAAGAGTTAATATAGTTCCATAATAATATTTTTGGGGTCGGTGCCAATGAGGTGCCATTGTGGAGTCTCATAAAAATATGAAGTCTAGACGATTCGCGCAGCTAAAGCTAATTGGCACCGGCACTAAAAATATTATTATGGAACTATATTAACTCTTGTATACATAATATATTCGGTAATAAATTAAATTATTTTTCAATTTTTAGTGTTTGTGTATCGAAGTCGGTTTTTATTTTTTTTGTAAAAATTTTTTAGGTTTATAATATTATACCTACCTAAAAAAAGAGAAAGAAATTAAAAAAGAAAACAGATCTGTGTTAATCAAAGTTTTATTATAATAAAACCATCATAAACCTTACGGCTGTATCTAAATATTCCATACTAAGTAATAAATAAAATTGAAAGTGTCTACACTAATAATTAAAATTAAGCTCATAATTTTGGTTATTTGAACTGTACCATAACTGAATCAAACATGCTTATAATTTTTGTCTGTCTATCTGTTTGAAGAGGCTAATCTACGAAACAGCTGAACCTATTTTGACGGGACTTTCACAGACATTACTTTCTGCGCTTTCTGTTTACTGCCTTTCCAATGCGAGGTCGCAGCGTCTTCAGTCCGCAATGTCTATCAGTTCTTCGAAGTATGACACTTCAGTGTCGCAACCTGTTGGCTTATGTCGGTTACTCACCGTCTGGTGATGTTTGGTAGGAAGATGGCAGCTCGGTACCAGTTCTCCCCTTTGTCTTTCGTGGAGAACCACAGAGAAGTGGTGACGTTGCCTCTCGGCGTCATCTCGACTACGTCCACGCTTAGCGACCCGTAGTTCCTCCCATTCTGCTGATAGTAGAACCGTATCTGTTTGGAGAAATACAGTTTTAATACACTAGATTTTTTAAACTTTTTATTTAGATACAAGCTAGTCCTTGATTGCAATCTCACTTGGTGATAAGGGATGATGCAATCTAAGATAGAAGCGAGCTAATCTGGAAGGAGTATGGCAGTTTTTACTAAACTCATACCCCTTTAGTTTCTACACGGCTGCGGGATCATACCGGAACGCTAAATCGCGTGAAAATAGTTTTTTTGGCATTACTATAGTACCTTACCAGATTAATAGATCTGCCAACGTAGATTCTATACCAAATAGAACGTGTTGAGCTGAAATTCGGCACACCGTTAGCTCAACAATTAATGAGCATTTTATGATGAATCCTGAAAACCCCTGAGGGGAAAAATGACTAATTTGACTAACTTACCTTAGGTAGGTAGTTCTGTTGATGTAGACAATAATGTAGATAATTACCCCAAAATATTTTTTGGGGTAAAATCAAGAAATAATGTCGAAAACCTACCATACACCAGTTGTAGTATCTTGAGTTAATATCCCCATGGACTTTGGGAGGTGGGTTAAATATGACTGTTCATCGCGAAATCTGCTCGTTCCTTAGTAGGACCAGTCACATTCATGTTCACGAAGAAGTTGTATCCCAAACAGGCGACAGTATTGTTCATAATATGGGATGGTGAAAATAGTTTTTTTGGCATTAAGTAGGTACTATACTTAATAACTTACCAGATTTATAAATCTGCCAAGGTAAATGCTATCCCACTCAACAATCACTGTGCATTTTGTGATGAATCCTGAAAACCCCTGAGGGGAAAATGACTAATTTGGCTAACTTACCTTAGGTAGGTAATTCTGTTGATGTAGACATTAACTAGCCCCAAAAAATTCTTTTGGGGTAAAATCAAGAAAGAATGTCGAAAACTTACCATACAGCAGTTGTAGTATCTTGAGTTAATATCCCCATGGACTTTGGGGGGTGGGTTAAATATGACAGTCTTCATCACAGCTGTGGACGCGAAATCTGCTCGTTCCTTATTAGGACCAGTCACATTCATGTTCACAAAGAAGTAGTATCCTAAACAGGCGACAGTGTAGTTCATATGGGATGGTGAGAATGGTATTCTGGGGTTGGCCGTGGTGTGGATGGCTGGTGGTCCGCAGGTGTGGTCGTAATTTGGTCCAGTTTTGTCCGTTGGCGTTGGTCCACTGTGGCGGGACCATTTCAGGATAGGTCTGGAAAGAGATTGGCCTTTAGTTTGTCACTAGACTAGCTTGTTTCGCGACTTCGTATGTGTCGACTATACAAATTCAAAACATTTTTTTAAGGGGTTGAATTTTCAAAAATCATGCCACACGATGCGTTGTGACGTCGTGCGGCACCGCACCGCACACGCAACGGACTTGGCCCCCCCAATTGTGTAAGAAAAACGTATTCATCGTTATCGTAATCGTCAACAAATTCTGCCCTTTGACTGGCTGTGAAAAAACATAAACTGCGAGTCAACCAATCAAAGGGCAGAATTTGTTGACGATTAGGATAACGATGAATAAGTTTTTCTTACACAATCGCTTTGATTGTCTAGACTTTAGAGAGACGAGGCGGGGAAGCGTGGTGCGTTGCTACGCCATACTCTTTGCCGGGGCAGCAACGCAGTGCTTGCGTGGCATCCAATCCACCGCGGTGCGGCGCCGCAACGCACTAGAAACGCATCGCGTGGCCTCAGTCTAATTAGTATTCATCATCATCATCAGCCTGTGGATGTCCTCTGTTAGGCATAGGCCTTCCCTGAAAACCAGCGCTGCAGCTTGCTGCAGCATGATGCTGAGTGGGAGACCTATATTTGGTCACACGTACTTGTATATATATAGGTATTATTTTTTATCATTATAATTTTTTGTTATTAGTTTAATTATGTAGATTAACTTAATTAGCTTTTAAGGTTTATTGTAGTATTGTGATCAAATAAAAGTTTTCTTTCTTTCTTCTTTCTTTCCCTAAAGAGCGCCACCACACCCAGTCGTCAGCCTTCCTCATCCAGCCACTTCCCGCCAGCCTCTTTATATCGTCGGTCCATCGTGCTGGAGGGCGTCTCACACTACGCTTGCTTAAACGCGGTCTCTACTCAAGGACTTTCCGGCTCCAACGGCCATCGCCTCTACGACAGGCATGACCTGCCCACTGCCACTTCAGCTTGCTAATAATTTGGGCTATGTCAGTGACCTTGGTTCTCCTGCGGATCTCCTCATTTCGGATCTTATCCCTCAAGGAAACTCCTAACATACCCCTCTCCATAGCTCGCTGAGCGACTTTGAATAAATATTACTGAAGCTAATTTAGATCTAGGGTATGAATGAATGAAATGAAGGGTACTTACTGTGGTACATTTTCAAATCCACACGCATCCACCTCAAAATTGCAATAAGATCCATAAGGCATTTTATCTGTAAAAAAAAGAAAAAAAAAATATTCTTTCTAGTTGCAGTTTTTTTTACTTTTAAAATGATTTAATTTTCAAATAATCGAAATAAAGGAATACATACATGTAGAAAAAACTTATCAATAAAAAATTTATAATTTACAAAAAATATACGCCGTCCAAATGGTCATTTATGGGCATTGTGCCCAATTCCAGTTTTCAGATTTCCCGTTTAATTTTTGGACTTATCACTTTGGAATGTAAAGTTTAGCATTATTTTCTCATTTCGCCGTTTTTGAGATCTTTTAAAATTTTTTGAGCTGGGTTAATTTGAAATGAAAAGTTTTTCTAATTTTCCAATTTGTACAGTAATTAGGTCGCTTTGAAAATGTACTTCGGTTTTTAATTTCGCAATTGAAATGCAATTTCTTTTGCATTAGAGTTAGAATTATTGGGATTTTGAAGTTTTTGGAGTTGGGTCACTTTCTTTTCACTAACCTAAATTGTTCAAAAATGCTACTTACCACAATTCTGATATTCGTCACTCCCATCGTCACAGTCTTTGACTAGATCGCACACTTGCTGAAGTTTGATGCATGACTCTTTCTGCAAAAAAGTAGGGTAAACTTCCTAATGACAAACCTTTCCAAAAAAGAACTTAACCCTAATTAATATTATAAATGTGAAAGTGTGGATGTTTGGATGTTTGTTACTCAATCACGCAAAAACTACTGGACGGATTTGGCTGAAATTTGGAATAGAGATAGATTATACCCTGGTTTAACACATAGGCTACTTTTTATCCCGGGAAATCAAAAAGTTCCCACGGGATTTTTCAAAAACTTAAACCACGCGTACGAAGTCGCGGGCATCAGCTAGTAGGGATATAATGTATTAATGTCAACCAATCAGAGGCTTGGACGATTAGGTTAGATCGTCCAAGAATCAGAGGTGACTGTGACCACTGTAGCTGGCAACTACGGTGCTAGGCATTCTGCGGGGCTCGATTACGGAAAATGACAGCTACAATGTCACGATCGCAAACACCTCAGCCGCCCTACCGCGGTTGTTTGACAGCTAGAATGTCACGATCGTAATCATCTCTGATTGGTTAATGCGCGCTCACTATTGGCCACAATGCATTGTTGCAACAAGAATCGCACAAATTTAGCCAATCAGAACAATTG
This sequence comes from Maniola hyperantus, assembly GCF_902806685.2. NCBI lineage: Eukaryota > Metazoa > Arthropoda > Insecta > Lepidoptera > Nymphalidae > Maniola > Maniola hyperantus. Next base: position 6,364,685 of record NC_048560.1, read on the forward strand.
AGATTGTAATAATGATTGATGCAGGTTTTAGACAATCGCCCTACTGATTGGTTGACGCTCGCTTACTACATTGCATACAATACATTGTTGCAACAAGAATAATCATAAATTCAATACCATAAATAATCGACCAGCTGGTCTGTTTCAGAAAAGCTGCGTGAACCATTATTACAATCTCAATAATTGTGGTGATTGACTGAATTTGTGATGAGTACATACTTATTCTTCCGTGACCATAGATTTTAGCCAATAGCAAAAAACCGTTCCTCCAAGCGGGTCTCATGTTCGGAGACCGGCCCGACAGTTATATATTGGAACTTGTATTTGTCTTTGCCTTCTGAGTTTAACACTTTGTTAGTGCGATTCAGGCTTTGTAGGAAGTAATTGAGGAACCATTGGCGCCACCTATTTTTCTCGTTGTAAGTTACTATTAAATCTCAGGCTTGTAGATGTAGTGTATGATGTATGTGTGATATTTCCTCGTATGAGAGTAATAGCATGATCTAGTGTCTGTGGAGACCGCTACAAGAAAGAGAGAGAGAGAAGGTTCTTACGTTCATAATGTTGCACTTGAGCCGGTGGTTTTGACACTCGCCATTGAACACGGGCGGCTCGGGCAAGCACTCCACCATGCGGATGTTGTCCACCGCTATGTGCGGCAGAGGCGCCGAGAGGCTCACTTGACTCGGCCGGGTTATCTCGATGATAATGCGGACTTCCTGCTGTACTTTGCCGATCATGAAGCTCATTGGTTGCCAGCTGCGGACCAGACATTTGTTAAGTTTTTTTAAAAAATCGGTCAAGTACGATTTGGACAGTGGGCTCACACTTCGTGGGTTCCGTACAATCGTACAAGAAATAACACTTTTTTATTTAAGTTTATTTTTATGGCGGCCATTTTTTTATTTGTTTTTATGGCGGCAATAGACATTCTGTGAAAATTTCAGCTCTCTACCTATTACAGTTCACGAGATACAGCCCACTGATAGACAGAGAAATACGTATTCCGATAGAATATGGAATGCCCTTCGAACGCCGTTTTCTCCACCAGCTATAATATAGGGACCTTCAAAACTAAAGTTAAGTGAATAGGCACATTCTAGGCAGGCGCTTCCCCCTGTGCTATCATTACCACTATTTGCGGTGATTGCAGTCAAGTGCAAGTCTGTATAAGTAGTTAAAAACGGACGAAGCGGAACAGGCCATAACTCATGGTAGCGGTGCCAAGTGCCCTGCTCGTATTGTTGAGGGATTTCTCGGCGTTCAAAACAATAATGCACTGTATTACACGTTATAAGTATTTTATTAGTAAAGAGAACAACTATTAATTAACTAAGACACAGATTCGTCTGACGTGTTCACTTTTCGTTGTGTAAGTGTATGAAAGTAAATGTGTGGTCCGCTAGTCGTACGCGGTCGCGTAACACGCGAGCCGTTGCCGACGCGCGACCTTCTCAACGCGGCCGGATAACCGATGCTATCCTGAACACATGGTATAAATTTCACGATTACGGACAGTTGTAAATTTTGGCGACTAAAGTTTTAAGAGTTAAAATGATGATCGATTTCTGTAAAATTGTATTATATTAATCAATTCTTATCAATAGTAAGATATATAATAGTAAAGTAAGTAGGTAAACCCAAGAATTAGCAAAGGAATAAAGACTCATAACCAACTTACAATTCAAAATTATTTCCAGCGACTTCCTGCAAAATCCACTGCACTCCTGACGTGGTGGATTCGGAGACCAATCGGATGCTGGCGTTTTGCATCTTGCTCTGATGTAAGCGCGCTTCGAACTGTGTGACAGAGAGAAATAAAATAAATATATACCTAATATCTGTCTATAGTAAGCTCAAAGCTGTGATAGCCTAACGGTTAGGACGTCCGCCTTCTAATCGGAGGTCGGGAGTTCGATCCCGGGCACGCACCTCTAACTTTTCAGTTATGTGCGTTTTAAGTAATAAAAATATATAATATAAATATCACTTGCTTTAACGGTGAAGGAAAACATTGTGAGAAAACCTGCATGCTTTATCTAAAATGTTCTCAAAGATGTGTGAAGTCTACCAGTCCGCACATGGCCAGCGTGGTAGACTACGGCCAAATCCTTCTCACTCTGAGAGGAGACCCGTGCTCTGCAGTGAGCCGGCGATGGGTTGATCATGATGATGATGATACCTAATATCATCATCATGATCAACCTATAGCCGGCTCACTAATGAGCACATCGGGTCTCTTAGAATGAGAAGGACTAAGCCTAAGCACTACGCTGGCCAAGTGCAGATTGGCAGACTTCACACACCTTTGAGAACATTATGAAAAGCTCTCAGGCATGTTTCCTCGCGATTTTTTCTTTCACCGCTAAAGCAAGTGACAGTTAATTGTTTAAATGTCACTTGCTTTTTATTGAATCCGAAAAGACATTTTTATTTGTACCAAAAACATTTACAATATTTTTAAACATAATGTTTTGTTCTTTAAAAAAACCGTCATTTTTCCAACCCTGTTCGTTATTAAGGGACTTTACCTTACAGAACTCCCATAGTCCTCGGAAAGGCGGAGACTTGATCACCATGTTTTCCATCGTGGGGTCCACTGGGAGGTAGAGGAAGTGGCCTGGAACAAAGAATAATTTTGAAAATCTGGTTTTCCTTAATAAATTGTTACCAGGCCGGGCTCACTTTCCGTGCTTCGAAGAGCACGTAAAGCCACAGTTCACTACAGTTATGAAACTTGTATCAAAGCCTCGAGCTTCACCTACACTGTCAAGGGTCAAAATGTAGGCTATGAAACGACTAGGTACAAAAACGTGGTGGCAGCAGCGTGGCAAAGAGTTTTAAATATTATAATATTGGGGCCGATTCTCTGGTAGGTACACAATCTCAAAACTAAACTAAATTAACAGGTCTAAATCTAGTGATATCCTTATCCGCAAGCAACATTATGACCGGGATAGCAATAGATTTAGACGTCATTTTAGTTTAGTTTAAAGATTGTGTACAAGAGAATCGATCCCAATGTTAGAGTAATTTCTGCTAGAAAATATTTTCTATAGGTACTTATTAAAAAATTGAAAAATATTTGTCGTTTCCGCATTGTGACGTCATTATCCCCTTTCCGTACAGCGTGACGTTAATAATTAAGTAATTATGTTAAAAATAAATAAAAGTCATGATTTTTTTTAATTATTCTCTATTCTATCCCCATAGACTACTTACTCACACCACTATACAAAAAATCACATCATTTTATTACTACAGCCCAAGGACTGTTTAAATATAAATAAAGTAAATAAATAATCATTTATTTGCAAGAACGTTGGTACAAAAAGTATACAGTATAAAGAGCCCTTAACATTCGACTAAATTAATAGTGAGCAAATATTTTAAGAGAGAGATCAAAAACTAGCAATTAGAGATCAAATATCAGCATAGACTTAGGTATAATATATCAGAAATAACACACACATATCGACGACGGTTTAAATTGGAAAATCCATATTGATAATTTGTGTATGAAGTTAAATAGATTTTCTTTTGCACTACACATGCTCTCTAAAGTTGTAAACCAGCTAATAGCTTTCAATGCATACGTAACAGCAAATATTCGATACGGTATCATATTTTGGGGAAACTCGACTGACAAAGATAGGGGTTTCAAAAGTCAAAAGAAGAGCCATATGTCATTTGAGCTCCACAGATTCGTGTAAACCATATTTTGATAAATTTAAGTTACTTACATGTCCAAGTTTATACATTTATGAAGTACTTGTATTCATTAAAACAAATGTTAAATTGTTCAGATATTCTGAGAATGAGCGTAGACAGAATAAACTGTGTCCTATGCAACATACAACAGCACTTTTTGGTAATAGTATCTTTAATATGGCACCTCAGTTGTACAATAAACTACCAGCATCATTGGCTGACCGAAATCTAAACATTAAAACTTTTAAATATAAAATTAAAGAATTTTTACTACATAAAAGATACTATTCCATTAAAGAGTATTTAACAGACACAAATTTATAATAAGTTGTAGCATTTTTTACTAGCAGTCTTTAAATTGTATTGTATTATATTGTTAAATCTAGTAGGTAGGTATGTATAAAATATAATTATTAACTGTATAAAGATAAGTAATAATAGATAATTCAATTGTAATTTAAGTCAGTAAGTTGGTTTTATTTTTTATTTTTTTGCATGCCATAATATGGCTATTTGTGGTGAAACTTTAATAACTGTAACATAATTATGTATATACATACATGCATTCCCACATGTACAATAAAGAATATTTGATTGATTGATTGATTGATATATATTACGACAAAACAAAAGACAAAACATGCTGATAACACATTCATAAGACGAAGTTGCAACCAAGCTAATCATTTATTCGCGACAAAAGATTTTTTCATCTCTCTCTCCATAGGTATAAATTACTTAGCAATTAAGGGTATAATATCAAATTCTGCCTAGTTATAGTTTATACCTTAGTCGATTTTAATTTGTTCCGTGTTCCATAAGTTACCTACCTAGTTAGTGATTATATACTCTGTGCCTAGGTACTTTTCATATTATGCGTGTACTATGCCCGTGTGTTGTGGACATAATTATTATTATTAGTAAGTACCTATTAATTTCTCTTTGGAGACTGCTTTGGTTTAAGTGTTTTTATATTATATACTATCTATATTTCTCATTGTAACTGTTTGTCTCTACAAAATAAATTAAAATTAAATTAAAAATTAAAAATATTAATGGTTACCTATATCAAACATTATCAAATAATGAAATTTTTAGTCTTATTATTACAGCATTCAATCAATAAAATGTCGGAACATATTTAAAAAATACAATACAATTGAAATGTCACAAGATGTCAGTAATTAAATTTATCCACACTTATTATGTTAGATTTAGAAGTTATTGTTAGATTTGTAAGATAGCTTTGTATATTATCATATAGATTTAGTTAATTATTTAAACTTACTACTAGATAAACTAAAGTTACGAGGGTTCCAATCGTGTCCAGGTCTAAGAAGAGCCCACAAAAAATTCAGCCGGATATTCTTTTAAATCTATGATAATAACTAAGTTCTTTAAGACAGTATCTTCTTTAAGACAATTCTAAGTATTCAGCATGACTAGAGTTCAAAATAGATAGATGTACCCCACCATTCTGAATGGCAAATCTATTTCAGCCAGACAGTAAGGCAAAACAAAGGCGTTGTTCCTCGCGTTTTAGCACGCATGGACTTAATGAACGCGTCCGAAAATACTTGTTGGGCATTCATGTACCTATGTACAGGGTGTAACCAGAACGCTGGCACAAACGAAGACAGGTTATAGTACCTACTGATGATTACTGATATGATACCATAAAAAACCGGCCAAATGCGAGTCAGGCTCGCGCAATGAGGGTTCCGTACTACATTCGTATTTTTTTCGACATTTTGCACGATAATTCAAAAACTATGATGCATGAAAATAAATAAAAATCTGTTTTATAATGTACATACCTATGACCTTTCATATGATACCCCACTTGATATAGTCACTCACTTTGAAAGTTGAAAATACTAATTATTAGTTCATGACCACAATTTAATTTTTTTCAAAATTTAATATATTTAATATATAATTAAATTCAATATTTAATTTCAAAAGGAAAAACGGAACCCTTATAGGATCACTTTGTTGTCTGTCTGTCAAGAAACCTACAGGGTACTTCCCGTTGACCTAGAATCATGAAATTTGGCAGGTAGGTAGATCTTATAGCTGACATTTGGGGAAAAATCTGAAAACCGCGAATTTAGGGTTAGATCACACAAAAAAAAATTGTAGTCATGAACTAATTAATTAGTATTTTCAACTTTCGAAGTGAGTGACTATATCAAATGGGGTATCATATGAAAGGTCGTCACCTGTACATTCTAAAACAGATTTTTATTCATTTTTATGCATGTTTTTGAATTATGGTGCAAAATGTCGTAAAAATATGACTGTAGTACGGAACCCTCATTGCGCGAGCCTGACTCGCACTTGGCCGGTTTTTTAAAAAGAATATTAGCCATGCTAATAAAAATAAAAAGTTTTCTTTCTTTCTTTCTTGCTTCGTGTGCGACTCTGATTCACACTTAAACTAAGCGGTATTTCTTTTATCTTCTTTCTAGTCTCTCCCGGTTAAAGCTAAGTGAACGCCCTTATTTAAGGCGCAAGGAAGTCTTCCGCGTGGGTGCATTTAACGATTCAATTGACTACAATTTCTTTATGAAACTGTACCTTAGTATGCGATTTTAATATCTCACCACCGTTGACAGCTACCGTCGAAACACTATATTGGTAAACTGCCCGCAAATTGCTAATGCGCGTGGCTGCCATTTTAGTGACGTCAGCGCTAGACTGAAGTTTCGAGCTGATGGTATATTTTTATTTCGGCTGACATCAAAATGACGTCATTTCGATGTTAATGAGACATGGTTCCAGCGCAATAGCAATTTGCGGGACTTTTTTTAAAATCTTCTTTCTAGTCTCTCCCGGTTAAAGCTAAGTGAACGCCCTTATTTAAGGCGCAAGGAAGTCTCCCGCGTGGGTGCATTTAATGATTCAATTGACTACAATTTCTTTATGAAACTGTACCTTAGTATGAGATTTTAATATCTCACCACCGTTGACAGCTACCGTCGAAACACTATATTGGTAAACTACCCGCAAATTGCTAATGCGCGTGGCTGCCATTTTAGTGACGTCAGCGCTAGACTGAAGTTTCGAGCTGATGGTATATTTTTATTTCGGCTGACATCAAAATGACGTCATTTCGATGTTAATGAGACATGGTTCCAGCGCAATAGCAATTTGCGGGACTTTTTTTAAAATCTTCTTTCTAGTCTCTCCCGGTTAAAGCTAAGTGAACGCCCTTATTTAAGGCGCAAGGAAGTCTCCCGCGTGGGTGCATTTAACGATTCAATTGACTACAATTTCTTTATGAAACTGTACCTTAGTATGAGATTTTAATATCTCACCACCGTTGACAGCTACCGTCGAAACACTATATTGGTAAACTACCCGCAAATTGCTAATGCACATGGCTGCCATTTTAGTGACGTCAGCGCTAGACTGAAGTTTCGAGCTGATGGTATATTTTTATTTCGGCTGACGTCAAAATGACGTCATTTCGATGTTAATGAGACATGGTTCCAGCGCAATAGCAATTTGCGGGACTTTTTTTAAAATCTTCTTTCTAGTCTCTCCCGGTTAAAGCTAAGTGAACGCCCTTATTTAAGGCGCAAGGAAGTCTCCCGCGTGGGTGCATTTAATGATTCAATTGACTACAATTTCTTTATGAAACTGTACCTTAGTATGAGATTTTAATATCTCACCACCGTTGACAGCTACCGTCGAAACACTATATTGGTAAACTACCCGCAAATTGCTAATGCGCATGGCTGCCATTTTAGTGACGTCAGCGCTAGACTGAAGTTTCGAGCTGATGGTATATTTTTATTTCGGCTGACGTCAAAATGACGTCATTACGATGTTAATGAGACATGGTTCTAGCGCAATAGCAATTTGCGGGACTTTTTTAAAAATCGTCTTTCTAGTCTCTCCCGGTTAAAGCTAAGTGAACGCCCTTATTTAAGGCGCAAGGAAGTCTTCCGCGTGGGTGCATTTAACGATTCAATTGACTACAATTTCTTTATGAAATTGTACCCTAGTATGAGTTTTTTCCGTTTGTCTACCAACCCGCACATGGCCAGCGTGGTGGACTATAGCCAAAAACCCTTCTCACTCTGAAAGGAGACCCGTGAGCCGGCGATGGGTTGTTCATGATGATGATGAGTTTTTATATATCGCGACGATGACAGCGACCATCGAAACACTAAAATGTCCAAGTAAAATGAACGTAATAATTCTTGTTTTAAGGTTGAAAGTTCAGTATCACCGATTTGTTTGGTGGTTTATTGGTTTGTCCTTCAATCAAGTCGCAACGGAGCAAGGGATCGACGTGATTTTTTGCATGAGTAAATTAAAGACCTGCGGAGTGACATAAACTACTGTTTATCCCGGAAAATTAAAGAGTTCCCACGGGACTTTTACCACCCTGAATTCACGTGGACGAAGTCGCGGGCATCAGCTAGTAAAAATATTTTAAATTAAATAAGTTTAACTTATTTTTAAAGCTATCAAAAATTATAGCCTGTCGGTTACACAAACACTGTAACGCCCGAGACTACAAGAAGGGTTTTCTATTTTACTACGGAACCCCAAAAATTGTGTTATGATACTTTTTGGATTAATTTAAAAAATGAACGATCTTAAATCTTAGAACAAGTGTGTTTAAGTCCATTTTACTCTGACGTTTTTCACATGCGAAATTAATTTATCGACGTTGTCGAAATTATGTTTTGCAAACTCGTACTAAGTCTGTACTTAACAGCTGCTTCATTTGTAAAGGTGTACGCTCACTAGGATTTACTCAGAGTAGTGTCCACACTGTCTGCCAATCCACACTGGGCCAGCGTGGTGGACTATGGCCAAACCCTTTACATTCTGAGAGGAGACTCGTGCTCGTGCTCGTCGGCTAACTACAGAGCACGGGTCTCCTCTCAAAGTGAGAAAGGTTTTGGCCATATCTACCACGCTGACCAAGTGCGGATTGACTGACTTCACACACCTTGAGAACATTATGAACTCACAGGCATGGCTTCCTCACAATGTTTTACTTCACCGTTAAAGCATGTGATATTTAATTAGGTACTTAAAACGTACAAACTCCGAAAAGATCGAACCCCCGACCTCCGATTACTTGCACTATACCCACCTCATCATCATCATCATCATCAACAAATAAACGTCCACTGCTGGACATAGGTCTCTTGTAGGGACTTCCACACGCCACGGTCTTGCGCCGCCTGGATCCAGCGGCTCCCTGCGACTCGTCTGATGTCGTCCGTCCACCTAGTGGGGGGTCTTCCAACGCTGCGTCTTCCGGTGCGAGGTCGCCATTCCAGCACCTTGGGACCCCAACGTCTATCGGTTGTACGAACTATGTGCCCTGCCCATTGCCACTTCAGCTTCGCAACCCGATGAGCTATGTCGGTTACTCTAGTTCTCCTACGGATCTCCTCATTTCTGATTTGATCACGTAGGGAAACTCGAAGCATAGCTCTCTCCATCGCCCGCTCTCTACACCTACCTACATTAAATTAATTAACCCAACCTATAACCTTTCTGATTTCTTTTCTTTATAGTGATGTGGGCTTAACTCAAAATTTAAAGGTTAAAGGTTATTTATTACACCCATACTTCTCTACATAGTATAAAATAAAGTCGCTTCCCGCGTCTGTATGTAAGTATGAACGCGTAGATCTTTTAAACTATGCAACGGATTTTAATGTGGTTTTCACCAATGGATAGAGTGATTTAAGAGGAAGGTTTATAGATATAGTTTAATTCTCAAAAATTAGAGATCCTTAGAGAAATTGAAATAATGTGAATTAGGTCGGAAAAAATTCCTCTCATTTGAAAGTTTCCGAGGCAATGATACCTCAATGACACCACATTAGTATCTACATTGCACCCATGCGAAACCGGGGTGGGTCGCTAGTAATATTATAAATGCTAAAGTGTGTAGTATCTGTCTGTCTGTCTGTCTGCTAGCTTTTCACGGCCCAACAGTTCAACTGATTTTGATGAAATTTGGTACAGAGTTAACTTACATCCCGGGAAAGGACATAGGAGGGCATCATCTAGTCTATTATGATAATACAGTAGCTATCATCATCATGATCAACCCATCGCCGGCCCACTATTGAGAACGGGTCTCCTCTCAGACCACGCACGCCCAGTGTGGATTGGCAGACTTCACAAACTTTTGAAAACATTACGCCGAACTTTCAGGCATGCAGGTTTCCTCACGATGTCCTTCATCGTGACATTAATTAATTGCTTAAAACGCACGATCTATGGTAGCGCGTACCTTCGACGGCTCCCGCCTCTCGGCGCTCTCGCATAGGTTTTAGGAACCTACTTAAACTTATCAGTATCACACACTATACAAAGAAGAAAGTTTGTTTAGTTTATGTGTGTACGTTTGTTAGGTAGGTGGTTTTTCAGTCGAAAACTACCAGACAAAAACTATTATAGTTCCCACGGTATTTCTAAAATCTAAATCCACGCGTACGAAGTCGTGGGCATCAGCTAGTTACTTATAAACGCGATAGTGTGTGTGTTTGTTGGTTTGTCCTTTTTTCTACGCACATGCAAACTGTGGAGTGAACTCCCTTCAGCGGTGATCCCATTAGATTACAACATAGGATTACAACATGGGTTACTCAATTTTTTTATTTTATTTTTAATATTTGTTATATTAAATGACTAATTTTCCCCTTTCCTCTCCAACTAAACGTCAGGCTTGTGCTAGGAGTAGGTGCGACAATAGTGCAACGGGCGGGGTTTGAACCGTTGACCTTTCGGTTTTCAGTCCACTCCTTTACCGGTTGAGCTATTGAGGCTCTGAATTCCTTAAAGGCCGGCAACGCGTTGGTGGGTCCTCTGGTACTGCAAATGTTCATGGGCGGCGGTAATCACTTAATCAGGTGTCCCGCCTGCTCGTTTGCTCGCCATTAAAAAAAAGCTGTGATAGCCTAGTGGTTAAGACATCCGCCTCCTAATCGGAGATTGGGGGTTCAATCCCAGGCATGCAGCTCTAACTTTTCGGAGTTATTTGCATTTTAAGTAATTGAGAATCCATATATAAAGTAGGTACAAATAAAACATGCAGCAACAAATCAGCAAACAAGAGAAAAGCAGCAGCAAAACTCGCAAACTTTAAAAATCCATTTAAAGTGGAAATAAAAAGCATGCAGCAACAAGTCGGCAAACAAAAAGATAAATTAATCATTCAGCAAACAAAGCAAAAGCGACAGATAAGGGCACATTCCTTTATAAACCCACAAAAAGCTGTTACGAACTCCACAATTCCTTGGAAGCTTGTAACTCACCGTCCTTGTTCCCATCCGCGTCCGTAGCTGGACCGGAGAAGAACAGCCCCCTTGTGGTCTCATTCATCGCCATGATATCAGCCGAGTTCATGACATTAAACCCTAAGCCATGACTTGAAACCGTAGTGTTCCATTGCCACATACACATGACCAATGTGCCGTTCTGTCGTTCGAAATTACAAAAAACGCCCGTAACTTGGGGAACATACGTATTGTCTGTAGAGGGAACGTAAATTGAGACGTCTTGGACTCTCAGAACTTTGATTTTATCAGCTAGAGAGTTCGTGTCGTTGTCAGGAAATGTTTTTTGTTTGACGGCGATCGCCCCCTCGTTATCGTTCATCATATCGTCGTTCTGACGTCTGTTTAGCTCGAAGATTTTGTTCAAGTTCTGCTTGCGCCGTCTGCTGTTGGCGACTTCCGTCCTGTTCATGAGATTGCTCAGTTTCTGGAACGATCCTCGGACGGGCTCAGGCAGGGCAGACCTCGATCGCTGCTCTCTTTTCTCCTCCACGGCCTTCTGCGTTTCATCTTTCGCTTCCACATCATTGTCGGTACTCACGAACGCGAGTATGATGAGGATAATGAAGACAATCAGCAATTTGTCTAACGCCATTGGGGTGCGTGTGGGTTTTTCAGGCTAATTTCGCGTGGGGTGCGAAGTCGAACCGAACGGTCGATGGTATCCCCCTTGGGATATTTAGCATCTTGCGCTGCCGTACCAGTGCACGATTGATACATAACAAACAGTCTAACAGTCTAGCAAAGAGTTATCGCACTCCGTCGTCACACTAAGGAGTGCCATGACCGCGACTGTTCACGATTACGAAGCATCGTACACGTTTGGAATATCGCCAGAACGGCGAAAACACTGGCGACTGGAACGCGCACATTTTAGTTAATAGAAACAACACAACACTAACTGATTAACTCAATCCTATCTTCCATCCCACTGTGAAAGATCACTCGGTAAGTAATATGGACGACGCGACGGCACATTGGACCGTATCACCCGACCGCGACGGAACTCGAAACACACTCAGAATTAGACCAAGACAAACGAACCACGGTCTTTTAAATCACTTGTCGCGCGTTACATCCGCAATTTTTCAATTTCCAGCACTAAAATTACGTTATATCTCGGCCTCTATATCGAGGTACATACGTCCCACTACCGAGCGAGTACAGCGCCGCGGCGGGAGCTGGCCGAACTAGTCGCCCATACACCGAAATAATCATTACTTTTCGCGAGATGTGATCTTGGAGCGTCTGAAGGGATGCTGCGCAGGTGTCAGCCCGCCTTTAGCCCATTCCCGGGCTTTCGCGCAGGATGTGGCTGCGTTAGACACCGGATGCAGCATTGGCCTGTTCTGAACCCGTGCCCACGTCAAACTACTATCATTGGTCTAAACTAAGAATATCATGCAAATAACTACCGTCCATTGGTCGTTACACAAAATACCGCGAAATAGAATGAAAACTCCCAATCCCGATATTTACCGGATATTGCATCGAGGAAATTTCCTCAGAGATTTGTTTACGCGAGCGATATGCAGTCATCGTTTTTTAAGCGTGATCTAAGGAAATTACATTGACTGCGGTCCCGATACCATCTAATTTCCATCGGAAAATAGATTACCGACGATCCGTAAGCCGTTGGTATTCAAATACGTTTCAATATTTTTTCTCTAGGAATAAATGGACTAAAAATAAAATTATAGGTAAATCAAATAAAAAGTCTTACTTCAGCAGGCATAATATATTTATATTTCAGAGAGGTGTTTTAAAATACAATTGCTTCTAAGAACTAAATTAAATTTTAAACAAAATAAGCGAAAATATTAATAAGTAAAAAAAATCAACGTTCGAAAAAAAAGAACATTTCCCAGACAACAATGAACTCATGACAGCTCACCGCTATTCGTCGAAATAGGAACGTGCGTTCTGAAACAGACATTTTAACATCGCATTTTAAAATTAAATGTGGACTTAAAAATGGAGGGAGGATAAACAGCTAATAATAATACTATTGTAAAGAACGTGAGTATTTATTTAATGAAATTATGTATTTTTTCTAGTTTCAGCCATTAATTTGTTTTTAAAAGGCTTGTTTATAATTTTCTGTTTTCTATGTTTCCGAACGTATCGCACCACTCCTTGTTGTGGATTTATTTTGGTCAGTCTGCGAAACTGCTTGGTCTCATAAAAAATTAAATGGTGAGAAAAACTAGTGGATAAATTCGAGAAATGATGTGTTTTATTTGTGAAAGAACTTTAATATGACGGAAGGAAAATAGCAGATAATTATTGTTCTACATCACTAGGGTGAGTTAAATCATTCCTTGACATATTAAACAATTGAATAAAAAAATCAACAAAATCGTTTGATTTTGTTTTCGTTAAGAAAATAAATCGAAATAAATTTTAATGTTAAAACAACGATAAATATTTTAGAAATAAACAAATTAAATGTATTGAATGTTTTTGCTGTAGTTCTTATTGTTTACGTTAGCGTAGAATTATAATTTATGTTATAATTTCAGCTTTAATACAGACCAGACTGATCTAGATTCCAAAAATGGCCTTGTTAGAAAGAAAAAAAATGACATGAGTCACGGTTTTTTTATGGTTTTAATTAAATCACCTAAGTACCTACTTAATGTATCTTAAAAACCAAATAATTGATCAATTGCTTAAATATTCATCCATCGACGGGTCACTATTAAGAACGGGTCTCCTCTCGAAGTCACGACGTCGCGAGCATAAGCTAGTCTAAATATATAAAAAGAAAAGCTGACTGACTGACTAATCTATCGACATACCGCTCAAACTACTGGACAGAACAGGCTGAAAATTAGCATGCAGATAGCTATTATGATGTAGACATCCGATAAGAAAGGATTTATGAAAATTCAACCCCTGAAGGATTAAAATAGGGGTTTGAAATTTATGTAGTTCACGCGAATGAAGTAAAGTACATAAAGAATTGTAAATTTAAATAAACTGTTACTTTGTATGGCGACCCTTTTTCTGTGTACTTGTACAATAATGTCCGTTTCAGTGAGTGACTGGCATTGAATAATTGTTATATCATAGTAACCTTTCACCAAATATATTTTTATCCTATAGTTGTCATAAAAAAGTCACATAACAATAGGTTTTAAGTTCAAATCCAAGGTAGAACACTTATTCAAATACAGAGTGAAGCAGTATTAACTATCATTACTATAGAGTACGAGGGTGGATTGATAAGTTTCCGGCCTGAGTAAGAAAAACAAGGTTATTTAAAAAAAAAATATATATTTCTCAACATAATCTCCTCCAAGGCTGATACATTTCTCATAGCGGTGTTCCAGTCTATTAATGCCATCTCTATAGACTGATTTGTCAAGCTCCTCAAAATAACCATTTACAGCTTCGATTACTTCTTCATTGTCTGCAAATCTCTTACCGCCAAGCCATTTTTTGAGGTTAGGGAACAGAAAATAGTCACTCGGGGCTAGGTCTGGAGAGTAAGGAGGGTGCGGCATCAATTCAAACTTTAGATCGTTGATTTTAGCCGTCGCAACGATTGACGTGTGCGCTGGTGCGTTATCGTGATGAAACAAGATTTTTTTCTTCGCCAGATGAGGTCGTTTAATTTTCACCTCGTGGCTCAAACGTTGCAATAAGTCTGCGTAGTATTGACCAGTGATAGTTTTACCCTTTTCAAGGTAATCAATGTATATTATACCTCTTGCATCCCAAAAAACAGTAGCCATAACCTTGTTCGCCGATAAAATTGTTCTTGCCTTCTTTGGAGTTGGTTCCCCTGGTCCAATCCACTGTTTAGACTGTTCTTTGGTTTCAGGAGTGTAGTGGTGGACCCAAGTTTCGTCAACGGTTACGAATCGACGCAAAAAATCGCTTGGATTACGCTTATACAATGACGAATTTGCGGTAGAAATGTTTTTTCGAATCAATTTTTGGTCGACTGTTAGCAAACGCGGCACCCATCTTGCACAGAGCTTTTCCATATGCAAATGTTGGTGCAAAATATGTTGCACACGTTCATATGACATCTTACAGGTCTCAGCTATCTCACGCACTTTCAATCTGCGGTCTCCCAGCACTATTTGATAAATTTTTTCGATCATATCTGGAGTTGTGACCTCAACGGGGCGTCCTGAGCGAGGCTCATCAGAGGTGCTCACACGACCCTTTTTAAACTCGGAAACCCACTGCTTAACGGTTGAATATGACGGGGAGGATGCCCCCAGTGTTGAGTCCATCTCTTCTTTAATTTCCTTCGGCGTTAACCCCTTCAAATAAAAGTATTTGATGACAGCACGATTTTCCTGCTTTTCCATTTTTACGAAAAACACAGAGGCGTCTTGTTCAGCGTGCTCTCAAACCTACACTAGCAAGGCGATCGGGCTGAAACTATAGCTACAAGCTATCCAAGGATGGTACTATAGAATGTCACCTTAAGGTAGGCCTAGTGGCGCCATCTCTTGGTCAGGCCGGAAACTTATCAATCCACCAGCGTATTTTATATATTATATGTATTTATATTTTTCATATATTATGTATATAATTATTTATTATAAGTATTATTATTGTATTTTTTTATTTTTATTTTATTCAGATACAAGTTAGCCCTTGACTGCAATCTCACCTGGAGGTAAGTGATGATGCAGTCTAAGATGATAGCGGGCTAACCTGGAAGGGGTATGGCAGTTTTTTATTAAACCCATACCCCTTTGGTTTCTACACGGCATCGTACCGGAACGCTAAATCGCTTGGCGGCACGGCTTTGCCGGTAGGGTGGTAACTAGCCACGGCCGAAGCCTTCCACCAGACCAGACCAGAAATTTAGAAATTATAAAATTCCAAACCCCTGCCAGGAATCGAACCCGGTTCGGTATAAGTTGATTTGGGTATTTATTATAAGATATTTATGTAGTTTGTTAGATTCTAGTACTGTAGACCTATTCCACTTCTTGATACGCTTTACTCACAACCTTGAATGGGAAGCTGGAAGAAATCTCTGTCTAGAGATAAGCATTTCCAATGTAACTTAATTTATTATTACTTTGTAACTACAATTTTGGTACATGAATAATAAAATAAATAAATAGATTTATTTTGGACACAAATTATACCATCGTCATCATCAACCAATAGACGATTAGAGCCTCAATAGCTCAACGGTTAAGGAGGGGACTGAATTCCAAAAGGTTACCGCTTCAAATTGTCGTACCTACTCTAGCACAAGCTTTTCGTTTAGTTAGAAGGGAAAGGGGAATAATAGTCATAATTAACAAGGCAATATTCTTTTTTAAAAAAAGAAGTCCACTGCAGGACATAATGTCTCTTGTAGGGACGACACACCACTGTCTTGTGCCGCCAAAATCCAGCATTTCCCTGAGACTCACTTGATATCGTCCGTTCACTTAGGTGGACGGTCTTCCAACGCTGCGTTTTCCCGTGTGGGACCCCAACGTGCATCGGTTTTTCGAATCCTGCCTATTATCACTTCAGCTTTGCAACCCACTGAGCTATGTTGGTCACTCTGGTTCTCCTGTGGCGGTTGCCACAATTGCAACTAGATGGCGCTATTCAATCGATAACATTTCATGACCTAGTCCCGAACAATTGTACCGCCGACAGTACTCGCACTAACGGAGTTTTCTGCAATCTGGATTATATATAGAACTTTCAAGACACAACCGGCGGCTCAGCTGGCGCTACCGAGCACAACCAACCGCTCGGTGGTGACGAGCCTGCACACCGCTCCCGTACACTCCGGATTTCCTCATTTCTGATTTGATCACTGCCATACGATAATAATCAAGCAAATGGAACACAATGTTATCATTTTATCAGTCAATCAAAATGTAATTTGGATACAGACAGATTACCGGTGGTTATCTCGCCAACGGCCAATCATTGCTAATACCTATCTAGATAATGTTGGATATTCCCAATACTTAGATGATAATGGGTAAACTATCTTCATCCCATTTCCTTAAGGTCTCCTCTAAGTGTGAGAAGGGTTCATAGTGCACCATGCTGGCCAAGTGCGGATTGGCAGACTTCAGACACTTTGAGAACAATATGATGCAGGTTTCCTCACGATGTTCCCTTCATCGTTAAAGCTTTTCTCCCCCCGTCGCCTATCTCGATTGCCATCTCGACCTGTCGCGGTCGGACCTGATGCGGCCCGGCGCTGGCGAACCGAACCCCCGAAAAGGACGGCGTACTAGGTTATCACTGATCTCTCTATACACCTAAAACTTATTATTTACTAGCTGATGCCCGCGAAGTCGTCCGCGGGGATTTAGGTTTTTAAAAATCCCGTGGGAACTCTTTGATTTTCCGGGATAAAAAGGAGCATATGTCACTCTCCAGGTCTTTATCTATACCCATGCAAAAATCACTTCAATCCGTTGCACCGTTGCGACGTGATTGAAGGACAAACCAACAAACAAACAAACACTTTCGCATTTATAATAAGGGTAGTGATTTGATAAGATGTTTATAGAATTGTTATTTAAAAACCTTTTGTTCCGCTGATAAAGTCGTAATAATTCTAATCGTTCTTGAAGTGGGGAAGTTCATATTAATGTTGCAACTTTTACCCATTTATTATGTTAACTGGTATATGTACTTAAGTGATGAATCATTGAATCATTTGATACTTGATGATTCATATTATATTACAGGTTTGTGGTCTCTAGTCGCCGTATTGTGAATGATTTTATGGAGGTCATTGCGGAAGTTATAGAATTAAGTTCAATATGACAGAAGTCTTAGGCTGAGATTTATAGAGCGCACTTTGACTTTGCGCATCCTTAAGATTGACTTAAAACGTGACAGATTTATGTGAGAGATCTATATCTCTCTGTCTCGTTTTAACTGTCTTAAGTATATAAGCAAAGTCAGAGTGCGCTTTATTGATTTCAACCTTAGGTACAAATCTCTGCACTATTTTGTGCATTCTCATTCACCATACTAATATCATCATCATCATGATCGACCCATCACCGGCTCACTACAGAGTACGGGTCTCCTCTCAGAGTGAGAAGGGTTTTGGCCATAGTCTACCACGCTGGCCCTTAGCAAATTGGTAGACTACTAAATACGAGACTACTAAAGAGTACGACTAATATAATACTTCATACTTATTTTTCTATTATAATAAATATGAAAGTGTTTGTTTGTTGGTTCGTCCTTCAATAACGGCGCAACGGAGCAACGGAACGGGGTGATTTTTTGCATGGAGAGTGACATACGCTAATTTTTATCCCGGAAAATCGAAGAGTTGACGGCATTGTAAAAACCTAAATCCACGCTGACGAAGTCGCGGGCATCAGCTAGTACTTTGTACGTGCAAATGTTTTTTTCCTGCGCAGCAGTATCACGTCATCATCATCATCATCATCATCATCAACCGATAGACGTCCTCTGTCGCCATTTTAGCACCTCGGGACTCCAACGTCTATCCTTCTTTCGAACTATGCGTCCTACTCATTGCCACTTATGCTTCGCAACCCGTTTAGCTATGTCGGTTACTCTAGTTCTCCTACGGATCTCATTTTTGATTTGATCACGTAGAGAAACTCCAAGCATAGCTCTCTCCATCGCCCGCTGAGTGACTCTGAGCTATATAGTTTAGTGAGGCCTATAGTTTAGTTAGCGACCGTGTCTTGGAATTTTGGACGTGAAGACAAGTATTTAGTAACATTTTCAACGAACGACTAAAACTGAGACAGACAGACCGAGGCTCAATGGAGGCTTCGCGTCCGATCTACGATACCAGTGCGAGCTCGCTCAGGTGTTGTTACATGCGCTTGCCTACTGTGTGCGGATGTAGCACTCACACTAATGCAGATGGTGAATTATTGCGACGCGTCTTGCGGTTGCGGTTAACTTCAAGAACGACTATTTAACTGGCGCGGTCTATACCACGGTTTCTCTGCCACCCTTTGGATATGGAATGCAACCCTATTAATAAATTGCTTTATTTTCATGCATTATCGCAAATCAATTCTAGGTATTTCCTATAGATACTCGTAAATAAGTATGACTTATTGCTGTAGTCCTTTTGAGTGCCATTAATTCAACTGATTGCTGATTTAAAGATTACTTGGTCTGTAATCATAACAATAATGTATGATGATAACAATTATTATCACTAAGTATAATAATATATTGTACTACCTATAATTGTATAAATGCGAAAGTGTGCTTGTTTGTTGGTTTGTCTTCAATCACCCCGCAACAGAGCAACGGATCAACGTGATTTAACTATAGCATGGCCATTGGCCATAGTTAAAGACCAGAGAGTGGTATATATGCTACTTTTTGCCCCCCTTTGAGTTTTCCACGGGATTCCCACGTGGACGAAGTCGCGGACATCAGCCGGGGAAAAGCTGACTAACTGACTGATCTATCAACGCACAGCTGGTCTACTGGACAGATCGGGCTAAAATTTGGCATGCAGATAGCTAATATGACGTAAACATGCGCTAAAGATTTTAAAAATTCAACGCGTAAGGAGGTAAAATGGGGGTTTAAAAATGTAGTCCACACGGACGAAATCACTGGCATAAGCTAGTCTAAATATATAACAGGCAAAAGTGACTGACTGACTAATCTATCAACGCACAGCTGAAACTACTAGACGGATCGGGCTGAAATTTGGCATGCAGATAGCTATTATGAAGTAGACGTCTGCTAAGAAGGGATTTTTGAAAATTCAACCCCTAAGGGGGTGAAATAGGGGTTTGAAGTTGTGTAGTCCACGCGGACGAAGTCAGCAATATAAGCTAGTTATCTATAAATCCTGATAAAAGATTAATCGATTCATAGAAGTTGTTGTATGCCAGTTTATTTGTTATGCTTACGATATGTCAGCCTTTTGTCTTTTTTTGTTTGAGTATAGTACAGTGATTATATTTTGTTTTGTAAATAAATCTGACAAATACAACGTTTACTTTAAATGTTAGTAATGACGTAATATCGCCTCATTTTCAAAGTGTGTTTTCCTCATTTGTAAAAAAAATTACGAGACATTTCACCGCGATTAATAGCCTCATATGGTGACTGGCTGGCTAATTTTTTGCGCAACGGATCAGCCTGGCTGTCCACCGTGGAAATGCAGCCAGTAATCATGGCACCATTCCACGCGGTCATGATTTCTATAGTAATTAGATAAGGCTAGCTTAAGGATTTATTGTAATATTTTCTACTTATTAAAAATCCAGCTCCAGCATCATCACTTGCCAGCAAGTCTCACTGCAGTAGTCTATAAAATAAAATAAAAAAAGTGCTTCGCTAGGCGTGCAGGTCATAGAGGCATAAATGCACTGCTTACCCCAGTTGTAATAGCTCAATGCAAATTTTACATTGAGCTATTACAACTGGGGTAAGCAGTGCATTTATACACCTGCCAGTAAACAGGTTCCTACCTAACTAATGCCTACCCTGGCTTCAAACCCTGTGCACGCCACTGTAAAGAATACATTTAAGGAATATGTCCTGCCAAACAAAATAGACAAAATATTTTCTTTGGTTGCAGATAAAATGACATAAACAATGTCAGGGGGTAATTCCAAGAACAAGTCTCGCTCGAAGCGGCAGGAAGGCTGGGAGGAGGCTGGGGGGGAGTTCTACCAGGAGCTGTACCCGGGGGGCGAGCAGGAGCTGTTCGACAACCTGCAGAGAGCTGACGCTGCCAAGCTGGCTACCTTGCTGCCTTCCAAGCAGGCTAGGAACAGTAAGTTGATACTTTCAGCTGTTGAATAGGGAGGGGAAGTTGGGGAAAAGTTCTAGAAAAAAGTCAATGCCAAGTTTTGAGCAACAGCCCCCCGATTGTGTAAGAATAACCATTTCATCGCTATCGCAACCGTCAAGAAATTCTGCCCTTTGATTGGTTGATTCGCTGTTTACATTTTTTCACAGCCAATCAAAGGGCAGAATTTCTTGACGATTGCGATAGCCATGAAATGGTTATTCTTACACAATTGGGGGGCAGATTTCAGACCGCTGAAGCTGCCAAACTGGCTATTTTGCTGCCAGTAAATCAACGTTCAGCTATTGAGAACAAGGGAGGGGGAGAGGTTGGTTGAAAGGTCTATCAGGAGCTCTATCCTGGGGACGAGCAGAAATTGTTGAGCGAAATTTCAAAGAGCTGATCTGAATTGGCTACTTTGCAGCCTTCAAAGCAAACTCGAAACAGTATGTGGCGGTTGCCACAGATGCAGAGATGGCGCTATTCAATCGATAACATTTCATGACGTAGTCCCGAACAAATGTACCGCCGACAGTACTCGCACTAACGGAGTTTTCTGCAATCTGGACTATATATAGAAGTTTCAAGACACAACCGTCGGCTCAGCTGGCGCAACCGAGCACAACCAACCGCTCGGTGGGAGATCTCCCTTTGATACGGTCGAGCTTGCACACCGCTCCCGTACAGTATGTTACTTTCATCTATTGATCACAGAGGAGAGGTGAACAGAAAAACTGAAACTTTATTTTTTGTTCGCAGCGACGACGGTGAAGCGAGCCCGCTCCCAGAATGAACGAAGACAGTCGACGTACGCGCGGACCACACAAAGCAGGGACATACACCTCTCCATGTTGCCGGATTTATCAGGTAAATAGATAGATAGATAGAAATACTTTATTGCACACAAAAAATATTACATAACTATTACAAAAAACTAAAACTAAAAAATAATTGTATGCAAAGGCGGCCTTATTGCTCACAGCAATCTCTACCAGGCAACCTTTGGTGAAAGGAGAAACTAGGTGTGTAGCATAGTACTTACACGCAATACAGAAAAATGAAGTAGTATAATATTATATAATATAATTAACTATTTCAGTAATACATACATAACTATCATACATATACATAACTATTATAAATATCAATATATATACAATCCATAATAGAAATACATATATATATATATATATATATAACTACATACCTACATATATTATAAAAGACATACATATTATACCTATGATCGAATAAATTAACTGTTATGGCATCGATAAGTATAGTTCTTTAAGACGATTTTTGAATATGGGCAAGGATTTCGAATCCCGGATATTTTTGGGCAGAGCATTCCACAGTTGTACAACATATACTGTAAAAGATTTCCCGTAGAATTTTGTGCAGTTACGTGGGGTTTGGAGTTTGTTATCTGTGGATGAGCGCAAATTCCTGTCGCGATAGGCACAACTGAGTGCAATACGCGGCCGAAAGTAATGTACCTACATCGACCTTTAGAATGACATTTTGGCTTTGTAGAGCGTCATAATAATCATAATAATCATAATCATTTATTTATTTTGCTCAGATATGGTAGGTACATGAAATTATTTACATGGGGTCTTAAAAGTTAAGTAATCAGTTACATATCCTGCTAAGCATGATATATATGACATCGTCTGCGTCGTCTGTGTCACTTATACCTAGACTAGCTTATGCCCGCGACTTCGTCCGCGTGGACTACAAAATTTCAAACCCCTATTTCACCCCCTTAGCAGTTGAATTTTCAAAAATCCTTTCTTAGCGGATGCCTACGTCATAATAGCTACCTGCACGCCAAATTTCAGCCCGATCCGTCCAGTAGTTTGAGCTGTGCGTTGATATATCAGTCAGTCAGTCAGTCAGTCACCTTTTCGTTTTATATATTTAGATGACGTTTTGTCGGTCTCAACGACAGAGTGCTCTACAAATCTGCTATCTCTTTCTAAAGGTCGACGTACATTACTTTCGGTCGCGTACTGTAGGTTCCTGCGGTAGTGGAGGGGTGCGGGAGGGGTGTGATGACGTGACGCGAGAGGTCAGTGATCCGTCAACTTGTGACAACTGAAGCCGAGCGGATCGCTAGTCTAAATAATATATAAAAGGAAAAGGTGACTGACTGACTGATCTATCAACGCACAGCTCAAACTACTGGACGGATCGGGCTGAAATTCGGCATGCAGATAGCTATTATGACGTAGGCATCCGCTAAGAAAGGATTTTTGAAAATTCAACCACTAACCGGGTGAAATAGGGCTTTGAAGTTTGTGTAGTCCACGCGAACGAAGTCGCGGGATTAAACTAGTAACTAATAATATCACTACCCCTATTGTAATGTGAAAGTGTGTTGGTTTGTCCTTCAATCACGTCGCAACAGTGCAACGGATTGACGTGATTTTTTGCATTGGTATAAAAACCTGGATTGTGACAAAGCCTACTTTTTATCCCGGGAAATCAAAGAGTTCCCACGGGACTTTTGAAAATTTAAATCTACGCGTACGAAATCGCGGGCATCAGCTAGTCAGTACCTTATTATAAATGCGAAAGTGTGTTTGTTTGTTGGTTTGTCCTTTAATCACGTCGCAACGGAGCAACGGATCGACGTGATTTTTTGCATGGGTACAGTTTAAGACCTGGAGAGTGACATAGGCTACTTTTTAACCGACTTCAAAAAAAGGAGGAGGTTCTCAATTCGTCGGAATCTTTTTTTTTTTTTTTTTTATGTATGTTCCCCGATTACTCAAAAACGCCTGGACCGATTTTGAAAATTCTTTTTTTGTTTGAAAGGGTATACTTCAAAGTTGGTCCCATTTCAATTTGGTGAAGATCTGATGAACATCTTCGAAGATAGATACTGGAACTCCTCAACGGATAAGAGTAAATTGCTCGCGATCAGTGTAATAGCTTAGTAAACAGTAGATTTTTAACCAGTCATAGCATAATTCCATGGGGCCACTAAAAATAGTGAAATAAAAATTTTTTACAAAAAAAATAAAAACCGACTTCGTTACATAAACACAAAAAATTGAAAAATAATTTAATTTATTACCGAATATATTATGTATACAAGAGTTAATATAGTTCCATAATAATATTTTTTGGGGTCGGTGCCAATGAGGTGCCATTGTGGAGTCCCATAAAAATATGAAGTCTAGACGATTCGCGCAGCTAAAGCTAATTGGCACCGGCACCAAAAAGTATTATTATCCCGGAAAATCAAAGAGTTCCCACGGGGTTTTTAAAAAACCTAATTCCACGCGGACGAATTCGCGGGCATCAGCTATTAACTAATAGTCATCATCATTATCATCAACCAATAGACGTCCACTGCTGGACATAGGTCTCTTGTAGGGACTTCCACACGCCACGGTCTTGCGCCGCCGCCATCCAGCGGCTCCCTGCGACTCGTCTGATGTCGTCCCTCCACCTAGTGGGGGGTCTTCCAACGCTGCGTCTTCCGGTGCGAGGTCGCCATTCCAGCACCTTGGCACCCCAACGTCTATCGGTTGTACGAACTATGTGCCCTGCCCATTGCCACTTCAGCTTCGCAACCCGTTGAGCTATTTCGGTAACTCTAGTTCTCCTACGGATCTCCTCATTTCTGATTTGATCACGTAGGGAAACTCCAAGCATAGCTCTCTCCGTCGTGCGAGGTCGCCGTTCCAGCACCTTGGGACCCCAATAAAAGAAAATTAATAAGTGACCAAACCAACACATCAACTCACATTCACCTTATATTTTCGCCAAGCGAAGCAGCGGGTGGTCGCTAGCTATCTTCACCTTATTTAGGTATCGAGATAATTACCACATTTTCCGTTGGCCAACAATAGGCTACTTGACAATTTTTTTAAGTTGGTCTTAAATGGTTAATATTTGTCCTATTATATCAAAAAAATTAACACTATATTTTTTTGCGCCCTAAAAACCGTAAAACTTTAATTTAAAAAAATATTTTTCTTAGACAGGTGAAAACACTGTCGGCCATGTTTGGCCGATAGATTATCTGTGCTCTGACGTCATGCATTTGTAAACAACAGTATAACCCTGAGACTCTGGGGCCATGGAGTTAGTGCGGAAAAAAAACCGGCCAAGTGCGAGTCAGGCTCGCGCAATGAGGGTTCCGTACTACAGTCGTATTTTTTCGACATTTTGCAGGATAATTCAAAAACTATGATACATAAAAATAAATAAAAATCTGTTTTAGAATGCACAGGTGAAGACCTTTCATATGATACCCCACTTGATATAGTTATCTTATTTAGAAAATTGAAAATACTAATTATTAGTTCATGACCACAATTTAATTTTTTTTGTGTGATGTAACCACAAATTCACGGTTTCAGATTTTTTCCCAAATGTCAGCTATAAGATCTACCTACCTGCCAAATTTCATGATTCTAGGTAAACGGGAAGTACCCTGTAGGTTTCTTGACAGACCGACAGACAGACAGACAACAAAGTGATCCTATAAGGGTTCCGTTTTTCCTTGTGAGGTACGGAACCCTAATTACGAGACATTTCACTGCGATTAATCCTGGCCTCATCTGGTGACCGAAGGGCTGGCTCATTCTATGCGCAACGGATCACCCTGGCTGTCCAGCGCGGAAATGCAGCCAGTATTCTTGGCACCGTTCAACGCGGGCATGATTTGTATAGTAATTAGATAAGGCTAGCATTAAGTTTTTTTGTAATATTTTCATAAAAAAAAATATAAAAATATCCTACTAGAAAAACTAATATCATAAATGCGAAAGTGTTTGTTGATTGATTTGTTCTTCAATCGGATCAATCAATGCCCCGCCTACTACGCGACATTGACTCCAAGTGGTCTACTTACGCAACGTTCGTTGACCTCTAGCGTCAGTCAGATGTTTTTTAAATATATCGTAAACTTTTACAAAATCATAGGTTTTTTTTTTATGTGGATCATATCAGTAATCATCATTACTATCACTTGTCTTCGTTTTTGCCAGCGTTCTGGTTACACCCTGTATTTTATCGTTGTTTTGCAGAGAATCTGTCGAATGAAGAGCGGACATGGGAGGAGATTATGCAGATCAAAGCGATGCCAGTTCCCATGAACCAGAAGCGAGATATCAAAGACAGATTGCAGGTACATTGTTTTCTTTCTGACAATCATTTATTGACTTTTATTTCAATAGTAAGTAAGACCCACGATCTTGCACAAAAAGTGATCGGAAAAAGTTATGCCAATGAAATTTCACCTTATTTTAACGAAATAGAGTCTTAATTTTAGTGAATTTATTATTGCTAGCGGTCATAAAAGCGTTCTGACGTTTTTAGTAGCACTTTTATGCTAGTAGGGTGAATCAGACTCATAGTGTGACTCAATAGGAAAAACATTCCAACGAGTCACACTAACCGGCTTGGGTGTGACTTGTTAGGAACACATCTATCTAACTAAGAAGGTGTCGTCCGTCATCACCAGACTAGGAAATTATAAGTTCTCATATTATTGTCCTTGCCAGTAATCGAGCCCAGGATCATCACATTTGTTAGACCCCAGTGCTCACCACTGACTGACTGACAAAAAATCTAACTACCCTCAAAAACTTTGCTTTTTACTACCCTCAATAAGTTTGTTTTTGCACTACCCTCAAATTGTTTTTTTTTTCCAGAGCGCAACAAAACTCCGTCTACAAGGCTTAGAACAATTACAATGGCGACAACGCAAAGTATGGCATCGATTCAGCATACGGTTCACCGAAATTGTTGGCAAATTAGAACTATGGCAGTCCTCTTTAAGGGAAATCGAGGGAAAATTTGGTACAGGAGTTGTCGCGTACTTCCTTTTCCTAAGATGGCTGATGTTCTTAAACTTTGGCATATCCATTTTCGTGATAGTTTTTTTGATTCTACCCACAGTTTTACTTGTCGAAGTTGATTATGAATGTGACGATTTCGCCGAGAATTCCACACTATGTTGTTCCCAAGCGTATTTAAGACGGAATTTGACGGAGTTTAACGTAGTTTTATCGTTTATTCAAGGCACAGGGTGGTTGGAACGAACTATTTTGTTCTATGGTGTGTATAGTGATCAATTGTATACGTATTTTATCAAAGCGTTCTGGCAAACTGAGTTCTTCTACAACATGCCGTTAGCCTATATCTTGGTTCCGATTTCGTGGGCATTGTTTTCTTTAATAGCTATAGTTAAGACTGCTGCTAAAGGTTTTAAAGAGAGGTTAGTTGAGAGCGAAGGACAGTTTTATATGTATTGCAACCTTGTATTTGGGGGGTGGGACTTTTGCATACAGAATGACAAATCCGCGAAAATCAAACACAAAGCCTTATATAACGAAATTAAGGGATGCTTACAAGAGGAGCGGTTTAAGGAAGAAAAACAATCGAGGACTAGAGAAAGTCAAATTTTGATGCATTTCAAACGATTATCAATACATTTAGTAGTATTCATTATTCTCATAGCATCCGGTATACTTATTTACGTAATTTTCAACTATTCCATGGATACACTGAACGAAGAACAGAATTCTCATAACGTTTTTAGTGAATTTATTAATGACACTGAACAATCGGCTCTAAGACAGTACAATGTAAGCGAATATTCGTTTGGACAGTTGCAAAGTACTTTGCTGGAATTTCTGCCATTTATAACCATAGTTGTATTGAATATAATCGTCCCAGAAATTTTCAGTTATTTAATAAAATTTGAGAGCTACATGCCAGCTAATACAATAATAATAACATTGCTAAGAACAGTTTTATTAAGACTTTCGTCTTTAGCAGTTCTTCTAAGTCAAATTTACATACAAATAACGGATCCGGAGAGAATTAAATGCGCGAATTTATATGAAGAATTTCGATTAGAATGCTGGGAGACGTATGTTGGTCAACAATTATATAAGTTGATTTTGACTGATTTTGCTTTACAAATAGTCATGACGTTCATAATAAATTTGCCACGGGCGTTTATAGCTAGACACAGCAATAGTAGATGTTTAAAAATCATCGGCACCCAAGACTTTTACCTTCCCAAACATGTGTTAGACATAGTTTATATACAGACTATTATATGGATGGGTTCGTTTTTCTGTCCGTTCCTACCGATAATTGGTACGATTTTCTGTTTCTTAATATTTTATATCAAAAAGTTTGCTTGTCTTACCAATTGTACTCCTTCGCCTATAGTTTATAAAGCTTCTAAATCCAAATCGTTGTTTATGTCCGTGTTGTTGCTTGGGTTCGTGATATCGATAATTCCTGTGGCGTATTCCGTAGCGGAGATTTCGCCATCTTGGAATTGTGGACCTTTTCGAGGTTTCGACACGGTTTGGGAGTTTGTCGTGGAAACTTTTGATAGGTTCCCGTACTACGTTCGCGAAGTTGTATTTTTATTTGGGACGTCCACTTTTGCTGTCCCTGCGTTTGCATTTTTACTGTTCTTTGTATATTATTATTGGGCCGTGGCTGCAGCTAACCGACACATGGTTGAGGTTCTAAAGAACCAGTTGGTTTTGGAAGGGCATGACAAACAGTTTCTGTTGAATAGACTGAGCGCGTTTATTCGTCAGCATCAGAAACGTTGCGAGAGAAGGAATAGAGCTAGCTTCGCCGACGATGATTCTTCGATACAACACAGTTCTAGATAAAATAGATAGTAACACTAGTATACTAGCCTGTTTAATCAAGGTTTAGAATAATAAGCAGCCCTTAGTTTAATATATGGCAAATCATCACATACGACATAATCTCTATATATAAAAATGAATCGCTGAATGTGTTGCTGATCGCAAATCTCGAAAACAGCTGAACCGATTTCGCTAATTCTTTTTTTATAATATTCCTTGATGTACGAGGATGGTTCTTACGGACAGAAAATTTTTAAAAAAATCCTGAATTAGAATCGACTGAGGCGGTACGAAGTTCGCCGGGGCAGCTAGTATATGATATAAGTGACTGATAAAAAATATTTATATTCTATTCGCAACGTTTTCCCTTATGGCAGCCGGCTGTATTTGTATGGAAGAAATTTAGCTTTAACAAGGCAACTTAGATTATTTTTACTTTTTAATTAATTTATTTGTCTAACTACCCACAAGCATTCCATATATTACGCATATAATCTAAGAAAGGACTCGCCATATTTTCTCTGTCATCTGTCATGTCAAACGTACGGTTTACTATACTTATATTCTGTCCTCGGAGATAAATTAGTATAGGGCTTTCTCTGTTACGTAATCCCATACAAATGACAAAGACAAAAAACAAACAAACAGGTTCGTTTGTGATTGGTTGGCGGTTTTCGAATTTTTCGAATATTTTTGAAAACATAGGTTCTCTAATAGAGTAGTACGAAAAACATGGTCCGTTTGTGATTGGATGGTCACTCAAAATGGTTAACGCCCACTGACTTTTTGTCTTTATCATTTTTATGGGATTATGTAACAGAAATAGCACTATTTCTCTCCGACTATAGAGTATAACAATAGTATAACACAACATGACAGTTGACACAGATCAAATATGGCGATACTTTTCTCAGATTGTACGCCTATTGTACGTGTAATAATTATTTTGATAATAACGACTACTGAACTGGAACTAGTCATTGAAGATTCCTTTTTGAATGAAATACGTGCGTAATTATTAATTATAGTCAATAATAATCAATATATTGTTTTTTTGTACTGATATTTTAAGGCCGCGATTACTTACACCTGTAAGTTTCACTCACGTAAATAAATAAAAATAAATAAATAATCATTTTTCAAGAACGTTGGTACAAAAAAGATGGAAGTATAAATATAAGTAGCTTACGTAATTAATTGACAGCAAATATACTAAGTTAAACATACTTATAAGTGTTTACAATATTAAATTTTGTCATATTGTAATCATGTAAGCTACTTAATCATCATCATCAACCGATAGACGTCCACTGCTGGACATAGGTCTCTTGTAGGGACTTCCACACGCCACGGTCTTGCGCCGCCGCCTTCCAGCGGCTCCCTGCGACTCGTCTGATGTCGTCCGTCCACCTAGTGGGGGGTCTTCCAACGCTGCGCCTTCCGGTGCGAGGTCGCCAT
Source organism: Maniola hyperantus (assembly GCF_902806685.2). Lineage (NCBI taxonomy): Eukaryota > Metazoa > Arthropoda > Insecta > Lepidoptera > Nymphalidae > Maniola > Maniola hyperantus. The sequence continues at coordinate 6,394,576 of NC_048560.1, forward strand.
TCCAGCACCTTGGGACCCCAACGTCTATCGGTTTTCCGAACTACTTACGTGAACGCGAAGCTACTTATTGTACATCTACCTTTAGAAAGAGATAGCGGTTTCGTAGAGCGTTATCTCTGTCGTTGAGCTCGATAAACGTCACATAGGTATGAGACAGAGACCACGTTATACGAAGTCGAAATCCTTTTCCAACGGTCGATGTACAATATTTCCTGCCGGCTTCTGTACGCTGCTACATTATATAAAGAATTTTCTGTAAATAGCGTTTATAAGCGAATACATAACATAATAATATTTAGGATTAGTGATCTCATTATAATATGAATGAATTGTATATAAGTAAATTAGAATAATTAATTATTATAATAAAAAAAAGTTGTCACAATGTTAAGATAAGATTATGTATTTGCGCGTATCTTTTTTTAATTCCTTGAAACATATGTATAATTTTTAGGGTTCCGTACCTCAAAAGGAAAAACGGAACCCTTATAGGATCACTTCGTTGTCTGTCTGTCTGTCTGTCGATCTGTTAAGAAACCTACAGGGTACTTCCCGTTGACCTAGAATCATGAAATTTGGCAGGTAGGTAGGTCAAATAGCAGATATTAGGGAAAAAATCTAAAAACCGTGATTTGTGGTTACATCAGACAAAAAAAAATTGTGGTCATGAACTAATAATTAGTATTTTCAATTTTCGAAGTAAGATAACTATATCAAGTGGGGTATCATATGAAAGGGCTTCACCTGTGCATTCTAAAACAGATTTTTATTTATATTTTTATGCATCATAGTTTTTGAATTATCGTACAAAATGTCGAAAAATACGACTGTAGTACGGAACCCTCGTTGCGCGAGCCTGACTCGCACTTGGCCGGTTTTTAATTCCTTGAAACGTATGTATAAATTTTTTGCTAGTGTATTTATCTACTAAATAATTTTTGATAGCTGTGATAGCCTAGTGGTTAGGACGTCCGCCTTCTAATCGGAGGTCGGGGGTTCGATCCCGGGCACGCACCTCTAACTTTTCAGAGTTATGCGCGTTTTAAGTACCTAATTAAATATCACTTGCTTTAACGGTGAAGGAAAACATCGTGAGGAAACCTGCATGCCTGAGAGTTCATGAGAAAGTTTCAGCTTTTATAAAATGACGAAGGTCTGGCCTTCACGGGCTTTTAGTCTTAGTACTAGTTAGCTATATGTGTATAATAGTAAAAAATGACGCCTCATGCGCCATTTTAACTATATGGGTCAACTGTCATGTCAAAAGTACGGTTCACCTTCAAAATAACGATTAAAATCGTACTTTTGACAGGAAATCTGACACAAAAAGTGAAAATGGCGCGTGAGGAGTTAAATTTTACGCGTTATAAACAGTATTGGCCATAGATTTTTATACGTAGAAAGTGTAAGTTAGTCAAATTTAGAAAATTCTAGATAATTTTAAATTAGCCAAATCTAAAGTCACAGCATAAAATATAACTTTAAAAGAATGTAATTTGTAAATATATTATTGTGATCTATTTATTTAATATTTTATTAAGAATATAATTTTAAAACTCGATCTTTGGTTTGTTTACATTTTGGTATCACAACTCTTTGGCTGGCTGAGTGAGATATCTTAGTCGTGTTCGTTTGCTTCTCTTTGTGCGCATATATATGTCCCGCAAATTGCTATTGCGCTGGAACCATGTCTCATTAATATCGAAATGACGTCATTTTGACGTCAGCCGAAATAAAAATATACCATCAGCTCAGTGATATGATATGCATCAGCTCGAAACTTCAGTCTAGTGCTGACGTCACTAAAATGGCGGCCACGCGCATTAGCGATTTGCGGGACTTATAACATCTTAAGTACAATGATTTTTGCTAATAAATAATTTCAATCTTTGACAATTAAACTTGATCGTGTATGGCGTAACACCGCCGTATTGTATTGATTCGAGTGAAAATCTATCTCGTACAAACTATGTAAAATATTGTCGTATTGAATTATTGTAAAAATTAGAAAAAAAGCTGTAAAATATATAAAGTACGATTAAATTACGCTAAAAAAAATTGAATCTCGCTTTTTTTGTACGAGACAGATTCCATACTAATTGTATAAAATTTAACTGCGAAATTAAATGAAATATGCTAATTTATTAATCCTTTAAAATACCAATAAACTCTGGAAGGCGATTGTAAATTAAATCAGAAAAAACGCGGAATCCGCCATTTTTTCTCGATTAATGCCACAGATAATGTACTAGAGCTAGACCATAGATTATAAACATGACACTGCCAACCTAGTGGTCAAAATATTTATAAATATGAAATCATATGAAATAAATTATGTACCTAGCGCAAATTTTGTATTTACTTCCTCCTCTCTTCCTCTCCCCTCGACTCGAAATAAACAAATCGAGAATCTGATCCGCGGGGTGATCACGTATCTCGCGACAGCTGTAAATCTCGCGATCATTGCTGTTAAACGTCCGACTAGAGAGAGACAGCAATATCCACAAAGCAAAATAAGAAGAAGAGAGACAGCAAATGAACTGTCGATTGCTACTCCTGTTGCTACTGTAACGTTTGACGTAATCTCCCCGCCGCGCCGCGCCGGTTTGTTTCTTATTCCGGTTGAACTAAAAATAGGCATACTCCCTATAGTCTAGTGGTTACGCGGCTTCCTGTTTGAGAGATTCGGGGTTCATCCCGAGCACGCATCTGGTAAAACAGATAGTGGGGATTCCCCGAGCGTAGCCATTACTAGAACTATGCATGACAGCAAAGAAGTCCCACGGCGCAAATATGAACTAGGCAATAAAACCATAGACAACATTTATTCCATAACTGACAAAGTTGAAACTGCGCAACAACTAATCTGCAAATCGTGATAGTTTATTACTTTGTGTATAAATAGTAGGTATCTTAATTGAAGCTCCGACTTCCGTCATCAGAGTTCTCTGTTCATCCGTGAGAATATATCAGCAGGGCGATTGTCTAAAACCCGCATCAATCATTATTACAATCTCAATTGTTCTGATTGGCTGAATTTGTGCCATTCTTGTTGCAACAATGCATTGTAGCCAATAGTGAGCGAGCATTAACCAATCAGAGATGATTGCGATCGTGACATTGTAGCTGTCAAACAACCGCGGTAGGGCCACGGATGTATGACGTAGACACTTCGTGCGTAAGCAATATGTCCGCGTTTTTAGATCCGTATTTTGACGGACTCGGATGGGATAAGTGCGTAACCGCTCTTAGGATCCTTCTGCCCGCACGAGCCCTAGCATTTGCGCGTCATGCCACCCTACATATACGCAACTGAGTTAGGACTTGTCCCACTGATCCCGAGGGGGTATCCCCCTTGGTGGGTAAGACTGGATTTTTTGTTCCACCTATCCCCACAGATAGAGACGAGTGGGGAAATTATTTACACTTATCCCTACTAGTAGGGATAAATGGGAAAATTATCTAAACTTCTCTTGTTAACAAGTAGGTACATTTCTATATCTCTATGGTAGATAAATATAGTGGGTAGGTTAGGTGTGAAAAATTAAAGAATGACATGTTTATAATCGCTTTATTTCCGTGATAAAACAATTGCTTTATGAAATGCTAAACATCAACTATAGTATAATATAAACACTAGCTTGGAGCAATTTATCATACAATTATTGAACTTACAAGCCTGGCTTACTAACATCGATGCTAACTCGTTTGTACACAAATCTCTAAATTTTATTGAAGGATCAAAAAATCATGCTATCCTTTGCCGTTATAAATATTGAGAAAAGGATAGGACTACTTTTAGAACTGTCAATTTTGGTACAACGAAATTAGACACCATTTTTGATCCTAGTATATTAATTACGAGCCATAGTTTGTCAATTTTTCTAAACCCACTTTTTACACTTTTACGAGGTCAAAACTAATACGTTTTAGAGCTCGTAAAAAATGAGTCGGGGTTTAGAATAATTTCCAACTAAGATGAACATTTATTTATTCAAGAAAATAACTACTATTATGATATTTTAGGAATACAAGTCTTTATGGATATGGAGACGTTCTAAATTCAAATGTGTTTACTTTTTTTGTTAGAGAAGTGTGAAGTGGTACAGAGTATACTATGCACTGTGATTGGCGCTAAGTGGACTTTGACAGCTTCACTTTTAAATTTCAAAATCCATTTGCATTTAAAATTAATTCCCGGTAATTAAAATTTTAATATATTATAGTATAGGGTATACAACTGTAATAATTTTGTTCAATATCCAAATCTAAGATCATTTTTCGGGACGAATTGAAAATGTTTTTTTTTCGATTTTTTTAATGAGGAACTTTCCAAGGCGCGTTCCTTAAAACCCCATAGATGGCGCTGTTCATACCCTTCTGAGGAAGTTGGAAAAGGATGCTTATTTTTATCTCGAAAAATTAAAGAGTTCCCACGAGATTACTCTACCACTATCAGTGTCCTACCAATTATAATCCGGATATCTTTAAAACAAGACTGAATAGGCATCTTCTAGGTAAACCTGTCCCATCTTAGGCCATATCACCACTTTCCATCAGGTGTGATTGTGGTCAAGCGTTTGCTTATAGTGAATGTAAAAAAAAATATTTAAGAACTGAAATCAAAGCAAACGAAGTCACGGGCATCATTCTATACTGATATTATAAATGCGAAAGTGTGTCTGTCTGTCTGTCTGTCTGCTAGCTTTTCACGGCTCAACCGTTCAACTGATTTTGACGAAATTTGGTACAAATATAGCTTGGATCCCGGGGAAGGACATAGGCTACTTTTTATCCCGGAAAAATGAAGAGTTCCCACAGGATTTTTAAAAACCTAAATCCACGCTGACGAAGTCGCGAGCATCATCTAGTATTTCATAAAATTCTACATAATTCTAAAAGCACTAAATAATCTCGCTCAGCTTTCTACATCAGTCTAGCACAGAAGTTCGATTTAAGAAAAAATCTACGACTTTTTTCGAAGGGCATGAACAGCGCCATCTAGAATGCTTTAAGGAACACGCCCTAGAAAGTCCCTCGATTATATTAGAAGTACGAACCACCCTAACTACTTCGAGCTCAAAGCGGGAGAAAAAATACAAATTAGTTACTTAGGGATTAAATAATTTGTACAAAAAATACTGGACCGTTATGTGGTATTAGCAATTAATATTTAACTTACACGTTCCGATTTGTCGGGTCCGACCATGCAATGGAAATGGTTTAAGGCCCAAAATTAAGATCTACTCGTACGAATATGAGTGAAAACTACACTAGGTACTTTAGAAATAAAAAGAATGAAAAAGATTTTGTTTAAAAAAAAAACGGAATGGTACAGCCAAGAAAATAATTTTTCCAAAAATATCTAAGTATACCTAATAAAAAGCAATTATTTTTATGTGTCCATTAATTTGTTGCTAGATTATGAAAATGAGTATTTTACAGTAATAGTTATAATAATATTTTTTAAATTATTTGCAAAATACAAAAATAGAATTCGCCGTAAACTATTCAAAATAACATGTTTTCAACACACACGAGGATAGGAGAAAAATAGGTAATATTGAATAAGAATAATAGTGTATTGTATAATAATAATAATATTGTATGTATTGAATAATAATAATATTATTAATAAATAATTAATTCCATTAATCTGAGTAATTAAATAAATATAAAATAATTTGCCTAATTTCGGCTAATTACACCAGATTATAGTAATAATAAGAGACTATTACTTAGTGGACAGATTTTGCAGAATTAGGCGCACATACAATTATTTACAGTTATTAAAAATTATTTTATTAGTTCGAAAGGTTACAACTAATCCTACAAAGAATCCCTGCTATTTAGCGTAATATTATGACATTTAGATTTTGCAAGAGTTATTGATTTTAATATATTTTATATAATTTAGTAGTTTTATCAAACAAATTTTGTGCTTTTCGGGACGAACGGTTGCCAGTCTATAGTTACAAAGGGAATAACATATTTCATTATTTAGGGCTTATTTTTCAATCGCCAATTATATTTGACCAGTGAATTTTAAATGAACGATCGGATAATATTATAATTTATATAACAATAATATAAATGATGTATAAATTTTACACCCACTAATGCGTATCACACATTTTTCGTATAGTAGATATTATGAACACAATCTGTGAATATTTTTTCCAGTTTTTATACATAGATAATATGATGGATCCATACCTCGTAAGCTCAAACAAAAAATTAAACAATTTGACAGATTTCAATCTCAAAAACTGACAAAAACATTATTTAGCAATTGAAAAATCAGCCTTTTATACAATAACGCCAATTCGACTGTATACAAATCCAAAAAATATATATATAGGACTAATAGTTAGTCATTTTGAGCAAGACTTACTCTTTTTCGTCCATTTAGTTTTGTGTACATCCGCATTAGCAACAAAATATTATTTTGGTAGCCAAAATATAACTTAATATAACTTTTATTTTAGAATAATAAAGCGTAGAGGTGTAACAATATAATTTCATAAAGTAATACTTCGTTATCTGGTATAGGTATATTTCATGTGATGTTTCGAATTGCACTATGTATAACTAAAGCTTATAAAGACTACTAGTATTTTTTTTTAAATAAATCGATGTATGAATGATATGAGCCACTCAGAAATTCTAAACACATCCTTGTCTTATGACTTTAGTACACTTTGTACAAAACTCTTGTGAATGTTGTGTACTAGAATATTAGGACATACAAATCCTAAGACACTCTTCTGTCAAATTTGACAAAATACATATTTGACATCACAAAATGCAGTTCGCGCAAGTTTTCCAAGTAAAAAAGGATATAAGGCTTTGCAAACTTTAAAATATTGCATGTGCATAATCAGGTCGACCATGTCGGGATGTGTAAAGAACCCTAAGATGTTACTTAGTACTAAAATACTAATATTAAAAACAATAATGTCAGTCCATAAAGACGCGAACATATTATGAAAATTTCTAATTTTGGAAAACTAAAACATTCCTAAACTGTAAATAAGTGTACTTTCGTAGTGATACAAAAAAATTGCAAAAAAATTCATTGTGCGAATTATGTATGGGAATAAAAAAAATTGCATCTTCCCAAAATACTATGTACCTTAGCTAAATAAAAAACTTCAACAAAAACAAAATCATACATCAAACCCATCGAAATTTGGCGGCAAACACTGACATATGCCAAAGTGACATTAAACTTCTTAACAGCCGAATTAATTCATACATAAAACATAAAAATTAATTATAAAATGAGAAAATTATGTATAATTGCAATAAATGGTTTATAATCTCTATAATATTATTATTATGAACATCCATACCATTTCTTTCACATTCATTCAGTGTACGCAACTTTCTAACAGCTGTTTACGATTGTTTTTATCAAAGGGTTTGAACCCAGAGCCTAGCTAGCTGGAATTGATTTAAAAAAGATCGCGCTTGTCCCAAAGGGGAATAATCGAAAAACGACATTAAAAAAATCTAATAGATACAAACTGGCGCGGCGCCATCTTTGATCTTTGACATATGTCAATGTCAAAGCGACGTTTATTTTTTTCAAAAGCCGCGTCTACACTACATAAATATTTGGTTCCATTTCATTACACATACACACACTATCACATCGGGCGTCGTAAAACCGCCTCTATTTGCTTTGTATTAAAAGTCGTTATCGCTTGACGCGTCGTATGTCTCCGTTATAAGGGTCGGCGGTTGGTAGCGCTGGTTCGGCGATAGTACCTGCCCGTGAAACGACTGCGAGCGAAGGACATTGCTGCAAAAGTAATAATAGGTTAAATATTTTTTTTTGTTTGTTGTTATTTTAGTTCAGCGATATAAATATTTCACTATATATACGGCGCTTCATAGTAACAAGTAACAAGATGTTTCGACGAATATAGGTATCCGCACTCCTGTCAAACGTAATTCGTTTTAAACGCAATCAGCGGGGCGATTGTCTAAAACCTGCATCAATCATTATTACAATCTCAATTGTTCTGATTGGCTGAATTTGTGCGATTCTTGTTGCAACAATGAGCAACAATGCATTGTGGCCAATAGTGAGCGAGCATTAACCAATCAGAGATGATTGCGATCGTGACATTGTAGCTGTCAAACAACCGCGGTAGGGCCACCGTTTGTACTAACATAGATAAGATAGATAGAAAAGACTACAAGTCACAGAGTAAGGATATGATATTACATATAATGGATTCCACGAAGCAGTCTTGAGGTAGAGAAATCGTGCGGTCTGTGCGGGACGTAGGAGCCACCCGATCTGGCCGTCGTAATTAGGGTCCACCATGTTGATGGGTCGTGGTCGACATTTACCACTAGATCAAAGGCGTTGCACTACTGTGCCTCTCCTTATACAGTACGACAAGGCTCTTTTGGCACTTGAATAATATTTACAGGGGGGTATGGTTGTAGAACAAAGGCTGCCAGCAAATAAAATCTCCTCAATGTTACGGAAGATATTGAAAATGTTAATGTCGAAAATCGAGTAAGTTTTTTACTTGGCAACGCCGCATTAAGGGGACAGCGTGACTTTACAAGATGGCGGCGTTAGTTCCGATATACACTACGCGCCAAAATAGCCTTGTCGCACTGTAATGTGCTATAGGTACAAAAGTAACATAACTACTCAAATAATTATGATAACGTGAATAATAATTTTGAGTTGTCGCGCAAGTTTAATGTTTACAAACGGACTGCGTCTAGCGGATTACGATTGACTGGAGTGCGGACACCGATGTTCGTTGGAACATGTCGTTACTATGAAACGCCGCATCTAGTGAAACATATATATCGCTTTTTTAGCTCTATACAAAACTTAAACTAAAGCGTAGATAGAGTAATAAAGCTAGATAAAGGAACGTTAGCTTTCTCATTCACACTAAAAAAGAGAGCACAGATCAAGTTACTAATGTGATAAACAGAGACGCAGCTAACCTATTTTTTGTCCCTTATCGTGTAACTGGTTTTTTTTCAAGAATACATACAAGGAATGCAACTTTCGTTGCAAAACAAACCATGAGAATTCGTGGCGTAATTGTATTTCTCATTAGTTATTTACTTATTTTCACATAAAAAACGTTTAATACAAATATTGTTGATCGGTTAATACAAATATTGACTACTAAACAATGGTAATAATTGTCGTGTTATTCATCGTTACGTCGTGCTATCGCTATCTCATACGCGGTTACACAGTACTTCAATCTACCTTTATTACTTTATCTACGAACTAAAGTCAATTGACACATTTAAAAGTATTATCGTGCTTCTTATCAGTGGATATTGTAAAAAGGATGGTTGGTTTAGTTTAAATTTAGTATAGAACCGAAGTTGTACTGATAATGGCCCCGATTCTCTAGTCTCTCTCTAAACTAAATTTAGAGTATCTGCATCCTTTTCTTTTTACTAATGCTAAAAAAGGAACGGAACATGACTTTCACATTTAAAGACTCTAAATTTTAGTGCACAATACAAATTTAAACAGTAGGTTCGCGATTGTGCGCTAAAATCACGGGTTTTACCATCTAAAAATTAAATTTAGAAATGTCAAACTGCTTCTGTCCTTTTCATATTACAATGGTAAGAAGAGGGTGCGAATACTCATAAATTAGGTTGTGCTTAGAATCGGTGCCATTGTTAAGTTGCTTATTAAGCAGCATCCACACTCTACCGGATAATAATTACTTGACTGTAAGAAAGTATGTAGACTACTTATCTAGCGTAATTTTACACAATCTGTTACAATAAATTATTTATTATGTGATTTTTTTAAATATAAAAAGGGCGTTAAAACCATAAGCGTAGAACATTACGATTTCAAATATTTACATTAGATAAAGTTTTATATTACATACATAAAATACATATTATCCACCATAATAAAAGCTGAAAGCATACAATTATTTATATATGCATTAAAAAGCACATTAAAAAAATATCAAGGCAGCATAGTTTTCACAAAGCATTACTATAATTTAGAAGCGTATGTATAGAAGGCAGAAATCTTGATTTTTTTCATACTAAAAACCCTCTAGATAAATAAAATCTCTATGCAGTTAAATACTAAATTAAAGTGTATTTTTTTAATCAAACCTAATGTAACAGTTTTTGCTATATCTAACAGTAAACTACGAAACTGACATTTGAGTAACAACCTATTAAAAACTGACCAACCAAGACTTCAAAAACGTTTGGAAAATCCAACATGGCATAGCTCAATCATAGAAGCTTACAAAAAATAACTTATTTATTTTAGAAACTTTTCAAAAACATTGAAATGTGCACACGCCTTTATTCCCCATAGACAATACAAACTTTAGTAGGCAAGATGGCCGCAACATGACCATAGAAAAGAAAAGATGAGGGGCAATAGTAAGCTATAATAATTTAAAAAAAATACTGTTAAAAAGTGTAAAAGAAGGAGTGTTACTAGCCTAATAAAATAGGTCTCAAAGAAACAGGCACAAAATGGTGTAATCTTTAGAAGCCAAATCCCCACAGAAAGTGATAAAATCCATACTAATTTTATAAATGTGAAAGTGTGTCTGTCTGTCTGTTATGTTTTTGCGGCCCATGTATTTAACCGTTTTTGATGAAAGGTACAGAGATAGCTTGCATCCCAGGGACGGACATAGGCTACTTTTTGTCCCGGAAAATCTAAGAATTCCCACTAATATGGACGCCTCTAGAATTATGTGTAGTACATTTTACTTGTTGTAACTTAACAGGTACCCCTAATTTAAGAACCCCGCCTAGGCTCAAGAGGACTAGAAGCCACAGCCGTGAAGTCAGTTGAAAAAAAAACACCCCAAACGTCATATCTGTCAAACTGACAACTGACCTTAACAAGATGGCTGCCCGTGACACAATATCCACAAATGCATGCATTTTGACATCTGTCACGCTCTAGAATGAGTGTTTTAATAGGTTACTTTTAGGATTAACATTTTTACGTAGGAACTAAAAATAAATTTTAAAATTAAAGGTATATTAATATTATTACAATATTACTAGCTAACACCATCACGATAAACAGGCAAAATAATTATGAATATCCTAGTTATTTAGCTTTATATTAATTTACACAGATAATATTTTATGAAATTCAAATATTGATTAATGGCCAAAACAATTTTGAAATACACCTGGAACAAGATGTCTACTGTTAAAAATATACCATTAGTTTAGTTTTTACGTCTATCCGCATTCCGACCATTGTTAACATGTTGGTGACGCGACCTTGAAATTTTTTACCATCCCAAAATCGCCCAAGGCACCTAAAATCCCCTCCCATCTGATTTGACCCTAAGTCTTCATAAAAAATACCCCTTAATAGTCCGATTGTCTTGCCCATAAAAAGCACCCTTTCCGACATTTGCATAAAATTACAGAATTGACTGTTGACTTTCAACTTTTATCGAAGTCAATTTAACTTCTTGGGCCCTATTTAAGTGGACCAATATACAGCGTGTTTTATTTATTTTATTATACTTCCATATCAATATTATAATTGCAAAAATGTGTGTGTTAGGTTACTTTTTATGTCGAAAAACTAAGTCACGAACATTAGTATTTACCTAATGGACTTCTCAAGTGGTCCGAAATAAAACATGCTGTATAATATCAAAATCTCGGACTACCCACAGAGTAATAAATCATCTATCTGACTTTGGTACGTAATATCACAGAGTAACATTATACTTGCTAGGCTGTGGTACTATGTGGCTATGGTATAGTGAACTACGTAACACAGAGTAGCATCATCATCATCATGATCAACCCATCGCCGGCTCATTACTGTGCACGGTCTCCTCTCAGAATGAGAAGGATTTGGCCATAGTCCACCACGCTGCCTTATGATGCGACGGCCCACGTCACAAAGCCGTCTTATAGCCCTATTTTGACCCTTGCCAATGTAGGTGAAGCCTCACTTGTATGCGTGCTTTTCGAATTGGGCATTTTCCTACTTTGGATTTGATAAATATTATTACTTTATTATAAACTAGGATAAAAATAATGACGTACCTACGCTGAAAAAAATATTAAAATCCAACAAAGATTTACAAAGTTACAGGCATTTTAATTTTGGAGTGGGAGGGTCTTCTGTCCCTTTCTCGCAAAACGAAAATTTGTATGAAACCGCACGAAGCTTCTATGGCATTAGTAAGGTGTGACGTCAAAATGCTATATCGCTCTCTCTGTCTAATCAGAAATATTTAAACGCTTATAACTTTTTTGTTATTTGATCGATTTAATTAGTTTTTTCAGTTTACGTCATTATTTTTATCCTAGTTTATAATAAAGTAGGTAATAAAAAAATTGGAGTCAAATACCCAATTAGTTAAATTGGCGCGTGACAAATATTTATTACTGACTATACCAATAACAGCACAGAGTACTAACCTGGCAGTCTTGGGCGCGGGTTTGGTCTTGCCCTGCGCGGCCGCTTTGCGGGGATCGTACGATGCTCGTCTTTTCCACTTCTCTAATTCCTGCTTCTTTTGTTCTGTAATAATCACATTACAGCACGAGTGAGATAAGAGAGTGATTCATTCCAGTTTGTATCATTTATTTGAAAGGTTCACCTATTTGAAACTAGCTGCCCCGGCGAACTTCGTACCGCCTAACAGTCAATTCAAATTTTTTAATTTTTCTCTCCGTAAGAACCACTCGAACTTCAAGGAATATTATTAAAAAAAAGTATTAGCGAAATCGGTTCAGCTGTTCTCGAGATTAGCGATGACCAACACATTTAGTGATTCATTTTTATATTATAGATTACCGAATGGTCGACGGTTCAAACATCGTCCGTTGCACTATTGTCGCACCTACTCCTAGCACAAGCCTGACGCTTAGTTCGAGAGGAAAGGGGAATATTAGTTATTTAACATGGCTAATATTCTTTTTTTTTTTAAATTGTCATCTGATTTGCTCGTGTAAAAAAGTCTGCTTCATATTAAAGGTAGTATTTTAATCAAATCAATTTTAGTCAGGAAATGCTTGAGGGATTTCTCAGTCTTACTTGGAGAACAGAAACAAACAAATATGCACGCATACATGTACGTATGCACGCATGCACACTCTCTCGTAAGTACGCACGCTCATGCATGCACACATCTCTCCCATTTAATAACGTATCGTGCTTCCTTTACTAAATTTTTTGCACAGTTGTTCAGCATACCGACGTAGGTAAAGGCTTGCGAGTAGAAAGTTTAGGAAGTTTTTGAGGAGTTATCTATTTTATACTTGAAGAACACATTCACAGACTCAGACACACAGACATATGCACTGTGCACACACATACATACGCACGCACAGATGGTCGAACTCATCCATTTCATAATACTGAGCGCTTCCTTTACTAATAACTTCCTTCTTGTCACAGCTGCACAGAACTCCACCGTAATTCTTGCTAGGGTGGAGACCCTCAAAAAATTTTAGGGGAATTCCTGACTCATAATTAGGATCACTACTCTAACTCGACTTCTTTTTTGTCACAGCCTCCTTTTTCAAAAAGTTTTTGGGGCAGTTCTGACTTTGATAGCACAAACTCAGACACGGACATAAGCAAACATACATGCAAGCAAAGAACTCACCCATTTCATAATGCTGAGCGCTTCCTCTACTAACAACTTCCTTCTTGTCACAGCTGCCCAGAACTCCGACGTAAGTCTTGCTAGGGTCCCTCCTCAGGAAGTTCTTGGGGGAGTTTTCCGACTTGTATTTGGAAATGTCAAGATATCTGGGCTGGATCTCTTTGGGCTTTTTGCTTATTGATGTCGTTGAGGATGACATCGAGTAGTCTCCACTGTACCTATAAAAACAAGAAAGCGAGTGAACTTTACTTGTGGTTACGTCGTATACACGGACATTGCGTAAGTGTGCGTGCATGTCGAACCAATCAGTCGCGAGTGTCTCTGCAACAACTATACTGATTCTGATGGAGACTAAATTTTAGAGTATTCGCATCTCTTTCCACCGAATCGAAAGCTTTCTCATATAGTCCACAAACGCCAAGCAAAGTGACCGATTATACTCTTCAGTCTTCTGTATAACCTGCCGCAGCGTGTTGATGTGATCTATGGTACTGAAGCCTTATCGGAATCCGGCTTTTTCGGGAGGCTAAAAGTCGTCAAACCTACGAGCGAGACGATTCGTAATGACTCTACAACTTATAGACGGTACCGACGCATGTCGTCCCGTTCGCAACTCGTCCCATTCGCAGCTCGTCACATTCGCAACTGGTCCCATTCGCAACTCGTCCTATTTATATGGATAGACTATTTTGTGACAAGAAAAGGACAGAAAAACCGAATTTAATTTAGAACTGTCAAACGTCGTGACTTTAGCTGCCAGTAGCGAGTCTATTGTTTAAATTTGGAGTCATTAAATGTAAAATTCATGATCAGTCTTCGCCACTTCTCGTACCTGCGCAGTGGGTGAGGAGTTGGAGTTACATGCCTCTGTTTGGGCTGAACGTACGCTCTCTTCCCATGTCTCATAACCACAGGGGCACTCTCAAGTCAGCTATCTTAAATATCACTAGTTTCTCATGACTGAAGATGGAGGAGTTTGGAGAACTACTGCCGTCAGTAGTGGTGACCTGTGATGTTGTACCTGCGCAGTGGGTGAGGAGTTGGAGTTACATACCTCTGTTTGGGCTGAACAGGCGCTCTCTTCCCATGTCTCATAACCACAGGGGCACTCTCAGGCCCGCTGTCTTCAGTATCACTAGTATTGAGGGAGTTCTTCTCATGACTGAAGATGGAGGAGTTCCGAGGACTGCTTCCGTTGGTGGTGGAATTGGTGTCGCTGTCAAGGACATAGGTCTTGCGTTTGTCGATATGGTTCTCCTTAGTTGGTGTCGTCTCCTCATACTGTTTACGGTTGGTAATGTTTTTGCGTTTAATTTTGTCGGGAGCTTGGTTGACCTGGAATTAAATGAATAGATTTTTAACTAGCTCACCCGCCCCGGCTTCGCTTGGCTGGAATTTCTGAAAATAGTTTCTTGTACAGTCCTTAGACACAGCAATCTTCTGGAGGAAGATCTCCTAATCACGTACAAGCTGATCATCCACAATCTACATTACTTACAGTGCGACAATGCTCTCTTGGCACTTGAATGACATTGACAGGGGGGCGCTGTTGGAGAACAAAGGCTTAGAATATTCATGGAATGTTAAAAAAAAAAAGGAGACACTTGGCGGCAACGTTAGTTTCGATTTTTGCCACGCGCCAAGATAGCCTTGTCGCACTGTAACGTCATAATATGTTATAAGAAAAAGAAAGAAAAGAAAGAAAAGAAAAAAAGCGTTTATTTGGTGCCACAGAAAGAACACTTAAAAAAATAAAAGATAATATGCGTGGTGTGTGGTACCAAAATAGACTCCGCTCAGCATTTGCTGCGCCTGTATTTCGTTACGTTATTTGTTATTTAGTAACTTTATATATTATAACGTTATGTAGTAACGTTATAAATTATAACGTTACTTTACTAACGTTTCTTTAATAACGTTATTTGCTGTAATGATACGTTATTTAGTAATATTTTATTTTATTCATAACTAGCTTATGCTCGCGACTTCGTCCGCGTGGACTACACAAATTTCAAACCCCTATTTCACCCCCTTAGGAGTTGAATTTTCAAAAATCCTTTCTTAGCGGACGCCTACGTCATAATAGCTATCTGCATGCCAAATTTCAGCCCGATCCGTCCAGTAGTTTGAGCTGTGCGTTGATAGATCAGTCAGTCAGTCAGTCAGTCAGTCAGTCAGTCAGTCAGTCAGTCAGTCAGTCAGTCAGTCACCTTTTCCTTTTATATATTAAGAAGATATTATTATACCTGGAAGTTAGCGACGTAGTCTCTCGACAATACAACGTCTTGGCCCTGCCTCCGCATGTCCCTGCGCAGGTCCAGTATATCCGAGTGGGTGGATGTGATCATCGGGTCCACTGGCAACGTGGACGTGAGCTGATCATCCTCGGTCTCTTCCGAGGAGTAGTCCAGAGTGAGGTCTGCGATGTTCGTTGTGTGGAATGACTGAGAGCGGTGGACGGGGGAAGAATGGCTGGAATAGAAAAAAAACAATGTGAAACTACTAGATCATTTTGCAGTTATCGAATATACTAGATGGCATAAACAGTCGCTTCAGTACTGAGTGAACATATCACAAATTTCGTCACTGGCAGTAAGTGAAACCGTGGCCTAGTGGTCGAGGCATCGGGCGCGAACCCAGAAGATGCAGGTTCGAATCCTGCCGGTTACGCAATTTTTGATATGTATTTAAAATTATTTAAAAATTTCCTTGAAGTGTAGGTAAAAACACTATCATATAAATTATAAAAAATACTAGATCATGTCCGCGAATTCTTCGGTATACGGGAAAGGAGTGGCTGGAACAGAAAAAAAACAGTCAAGGGCGAGTCGGACTCGCACACGAGGGGTTCCGTACAAGAAAGTTTTTTTAAAAATGTTCATGTCGGCCATTTTGAAATTTTTAAACTTTCAATTCACTACTTTTTAATGTGCGTTGATAAATCAGTCAGTCAGTAAGTAAGTCAGTCAGCTTTTCCTTTTGTATATATATTATGCATTAAACTCAATAGCCGAATCTTCCTTACTTTTTGTCTTTGATTTAAAAAATTAAGACTTCTTTATATACTGGATATCCTAAGTAAAGTAAATCCTATTATCCTAGCACTAAGTTTTAATCCTATTATGCGCAGCCGTGTACTAATTAGTAGTTCAAGGGTCCAACACTTACTTTAATTATGTTAGAAATTCCTTTCCTACTTTAAACCTCAAACTAGAGTTCCCATGTCATTGAAAAATTTAGGATGATCCTAAATTTTTAAGCGAAATTCAAAATGAGTTTGAATATTTTAGTATGGAGCCTAGCCTAGCTAGTAATCAAAAGCCAAAATCTTCAAAGCCCTTTAGGGTGAGATCTATAGAGCGCACTCTGGCTTAGCTTAGACTTAAGAGAGAGTTAAAACGAGACAGAGGTATGTCTCTCACATAAATCTGTCTCGTTTTAACTCAATCTTAAGTCTGAGCAAAGTCAAAGTGCGCTTTAACAACCTTGTTTAACAAACTTCCTGATTGTAAAAAAAAAATATGCCGTTACTAAAATTCAAGCGAGAATTTTTTGAAATTCTCAATCGGAAAAATTATTATAGTGTAAAAGGATATCTTAATGACAAATTAACATACTAAAAATAACCAGTTAACCAAACTATTTTAATGTTACATCTATAATCTAGTAATCTATAATATATATATATATAAAAGGAAAAGGTGACTGACTGACTGACTGACTGACTGACTGACTGACTGATCTATCAACGCACAGCTCAAACTACTGGACGGATCGTCCTGAAATTCGGCATGCAGATAGCTATTATGACGTAGGCATCCGCTAAGAAAGGATTTTTGAAAATTCAACTCCTAAGGGGGTGAAATAGGGGTTTGAAATTTTGTAGTCCACGCGGACGAAGTCGCGAGCATAAGCTAGTATTGTATAATTTGACTGTGTAATCTATAATCTATAATATTGAATAATTTGACTGAGTAATCTGAAATTGTACTGTTTGACATTATATACGAGTATAATTAAGTGACTAAATTTTTCTATTTTTATTATAAATGTTAATACTAGTATGTTAATATTAATTTCAAGCTAAATATTTGCACACTGTCGGTGACAGTCAATTGTGTAAGGGACTGTTGTGTTATTGTTAACTTGTTATGCCCACAATTTTGCAAATAAAACATTTATTTATTTATTTATTTATATTTTATAGATCTCAATTCTCAACCTGAGACAGAGCGTCGCGGCGGGGTACTACTACAGGTTCGCTAATTCTTCTAAACAATAATGTCTCGATTCATTTTTTTTTTTAAGACTAGGGTCAATATAAATGGTCGAAATGGACAGTACTGCTTAAGGCGATTCACTTAGCCACGGCTCTGAAACCACTAAGATTTCACCGTATATATGAAACTAGATGATGCCCGCGACTTCGTCCGCGTGGATTTAGCTTTCTAAAAATCCTGTGGGAACTCTTCAATTTTCCGGGATAAAAAGAAGCCTATGTCCTTCCCCGAGATGTAAGCTATCTCTGTACCAAATTTCATTAAAATCGGTTGAACGGTTGAGCCGTGAAAAGCTAGCAGACAGACAGCCAGACAGACACACTTTCGCATTTATAATATTAGTATGGACTAGATGATGCCCGCGACTTCGTCCGCGTGGATTTAGATTATTAAAAATCCCGTTCCCGGCATATAAAGTTGCCTATGCCAATTTCCTGGACGCAAGCTACCTCTAAACCAAATTTCATATACATTGGTTAAACCATGTATATAAAATGTTACCTAGGTGAGCTCAGGTCGTCCTTGTTGCACTCTTGCCTCCTGGCCATCTGTTGTCTCTTTTTGCCCTCTTGCGCCGCCTTCATCGGGTCATAAGAAGATCTCTTCTTCCAGTTTGAGAACTCTAACTCCTTTGAGGCTAACGCGGAAGATGAGCGGTGCTGGCTTGGTTTCTTTTGGCCTGGAAAAGATTTTGGTTTTCAATTTTAAAGAATTTTACAGAAAATCAACAACGGTTGGCTAACCTACGTAAACCAGGGAAACACACATAATCTTCGTAAATATATAAAAGGAAAAGGTGACTGACTGACTGACTGATCTATCAACGCACAGCTCAAACTACTGGGCGGATCGGACTAAAATTTGCCATGCAGATAGCTATTATGACGTAGGCATCCGCTAAGAAAGGATTTTTGAAAATTCAATTCCTAAAGGGGTGAAATAGGGGTTTGAAATTTGTGTGGTCCACACGGACGAAGTCGCGAGGATAAGCTAGTATTATATATAATTTTTGATATATTTGTGTTAAGAGGTGTCATTTATAAGTTATACATTTATAAGTTTTGACGACCTCCCTGGCGCAGTCGTGAGCGCTGTGGTCTTATTAGTGGGAGGTCCCGGGTTCGATTCCTGGCAGGGGTTTGGAATTTTATAATTTCTAAATTTCTGGTCTGGTCTGGTGGAAGGCTTCGGCCGTGGCTAGTTACCACCCTACCAGCAAAGCCGTGCCGCTAAGCGATTTAGCGTTCCGGTACGATGCCGTGTAGAAACCAAAGGGGTACGGGTTTAATAAAAACTGCCATATCCCTTCCAGGTTAGCCCGCTATCATCTTAGACTGCATCATCACTTACCATCAGGTGAGATTGCAGTCAAGGGCTAACTTGTATCTGAATAAAAAAAAATAAAAAAAATACAATCATCATTATCCTCAAACTACCGGCCTCTTACTGAGTATGGATGTGAAAAGCTAGCAGACAGACAGACATACAGGCACACTTGTGCATTTATAATATTACTAGCTTATGCCCGCGACTTTGTCCACATGGATTACACAAATTTCAATCCCCTTACCCTTTTTTACCCTTAGGGGTTGAATTTTCGAAAATCCTTTCTTAGCGGATGTCTACGTCATCTATCTATAGCTATCTGCATGTCAAATTTCAGTCCGATCCATCCAGTAGTTTGAGCTGTGCGTTAATAGATCAGTCAGTCAGTCAGCTTTTCTGTATGTTCAAAGGGAAAAGCTGACTAACTGATCTTTCAACACACAGCTTAAACTACTGGACTGATAAGGCTGCGATTCGGCATGGAAATAGCTATTATGATGTATGTACTATTATATAAAGAGGTAATGTCGTTAAGTTTGTTTGTAGGGGGTAATCTCTGGAACTACTGAACCGATTTTAAAAATTCTTTCACCAGTAGAAAGCTACATTGTTCCTGAGTGACATAGGCTATACGGGATCTTTAAAAACCTAAATCTACGCGGGCGAAGCCGCGGGGATCAGCTAGTGATGCATATATTTAGACTTACGGCGATTGCTTCCGTCATCCGAGTACTATCCGTCATCCGTGAGAATACCGCCGTAAAGGCGCTTACTCACTCATCCGATCCGAGTCCGTAAAATACGTTCCTGTTTGTTTTGTATGGTAACTTATGACATATGTCGTAGACAATCGCTGGTATTCTCACGGATGACGGACAGAACTCGGATGACGGCAGTGCAGTGCGTAATCGCCGTTAGAGTATAGATTACTTAATCACGTCGAAAAACCGTCGTCGTCGAAAATCCGTTCAGGATTCGATCTCGGTTCCTATTTAGTAACAACCGGTAATTAACGTCACGTTTTGTATTTTCACATCCCGCCATTTTGCGACACAGATAAAGTGATAAACTAACTCGATTGTCTCATTGTGAACAATCTAAACCGATTAGCTGCATCGAATCGATTATACTCATAACTCAAGGACCATCGTGTACAGGCTGAAGTGGCTGCCATTGTCTTTGAAGCATTGTTAAATTGAGGAGTTTAGTTCCGTGTACTTAGTATCATTAGGGTTCCTCATCTCAAAAGGAAAAAATTGGTCAAAGGCGAGTCGCACTCGCACACGAAGTTTCATACCAACAGAATAACACTTTAAATTTTAATGGCCGCCATTTTGAAATTTTTACTATCCATACTCCATACAATAATAATAATATTTATATATATTATATAGCTGATCCCCGCGGCTTCGCCCGCGTAGATTTAGGTTTTTAAAGATCCCGTATAGCCTATGTCACTCAGGAATAATGTAGCTTTCTACTGGTGAAAGAATTTTTAAAATCGGTTCAGTAGTTCTAAAGATTACCCCCTACAAACAAACTTAACGACATTACCTCTTTATATATAATATTAAAGATCCCGTATAGCCTATGTCACTCAGGAATAATGTAGCTTTCTACTGGTGAAAGAATTTTTAAAATCGGTTCAGTAGTTCTAAAGATTACCCCCTACAAACAAACTTAACGACATTACCTCTTTATATAATACAACGGGCCGTGCAGCAGAAATCGTAATATTTTAATTTCGCCATAACTTCAAAACCAAACGTCCAATTTTAATCATTCAAAGACCAAATATTATCTCCATAAACTGTTCTTAGTGATGAAATCATTATTTTGATAAGGATTAATAGCATGAGTAAAATAAACGCGTTTAAATGTAGTCCAAAAAAAATTCAAGATTTTTAAATAAAAAAATGGTTGCTGTGCCTCACTCGACATAGATGGGTATAGTGTGTCGCGGACTTTTTTGTAGATATTTATAAGATCTACAATTAATTAGAACATTTTATGGTTCTATCTTTTATAGTTTAGGCAGCGTACGCAAAATAAGTAACTTTTCTGGTTGATTTTTTACACCTTGTGTCCGAAAAACCCAAATATCTACGGAACCCTATTTTTTTCCAAAATAAAATATAGCCTATGTTACTCGTGAATAATGTAGCTTTCGAATGGTGAAAGAATTTTTAAAATCGGTCCAGTAGCTTTTGAGCCTATTCAGTACAAACAAACAAACAAACAAACAAACAAACAAACAAACAAACAAACAAACAAAGTTTTCCTCTTTATAATATTAGTGTAGAAGTGTAGATACAACGGGCCGTGCAGCAGAAATCGTAATATTTTAATTTCGCCATAACTTCAAAACCAAACGTCCAATTTTAATCATTCAAAGACCAAATATTATCTCCATAAACTGTTCTTAGTGATGAAATCATTTATTTTGATAAGGATTAATAGCATGAGTAAAATAAACGCGTTTAAATGTAGTCCAAAAAAAATTCAAGATTTTTAAATAAAAAAATGGTTGCTGTGCCTCACTCGACATAGATGGGTATAGTGTGTCGCGGACTTTTTGTAGATATTTATAAGATCTACAATTAATTAGAACATTTTATGGTTCTATCTTTTATAGTTTAGGCAGCGTACGCAAAATAAGTAACTTTTCTGGTTGATTTTTTACACCTTGTGTCCGAAAAACCCAAATATCTTACGGAACCCTATTTTTTTCCAAAATAAAATATAGCCTATGTTACTCGTGGATAATGTAGCTTTCGAATGGTGAAAGAATTTTTAAAATCGGTCCAGTAGTTTTTGAGCCTATTCAGTACAATCAAACAAACAAACAAACAAACAAACAAACAAAGTTTTCCTCTTTATAATATTAGTGTAGATATATAAATATTATATTATATTATATACATATATTATATATATATATATATATATATATATATATATATATATATATATATATATTATTTTATATTAATAGTAATATTTTAAATGCGAAAGTATGTCTGTCTGTCTGCTAGCTTTTCACGGCCCAACAGTTCAACAGATTTTGATGAAATTTGGTACAGAGTTAACTTACTCGTACATCCCGGGGTATTGAAGAGTTCCCACAGTGCTCGTATGGCAATCTCGCAGCGGAAAAAGCAGCGTTGGAAGACCCCCACTTGAACAGACGACATCAGACGAGTTTGCCTGCGGAAGCCGCTGGATGACGGCGGCGCAAGACCGTGGCGTGTGAAAGTCCCTACAAGAGCCATATGTCCAGCAGTCTATCGGTTGATAATAATGATGGTAATGATAGAAATATAACCTTACCTTTCTCCTGATGCTTCGGATGCACCTCCCGTGTGGAAGACCTGGATTTGGTCAGCCTGTTCAGCACAGCCTGGCGAGTCGGCTCCGATATCCGCCTGCTTTGATGACTGGCCGGTTTATTCCTCTCCTCCTTCGACGCAGGAGGCTCTGACATCCTGGTGATTGAACCTCGCTCCTTTAAAAAAAATAGCACCGGTCAAGAGCGAATCGGACTCGTACACAAGGGGTTCCGTACCATGGTACTTTTAATTTTTTTTACTCCTATCCTCCTTCGACGCAGGAGGCTCTGACATCCTGGTGATTGAACCTCGCTCCTTCAAAAAAAATGGAACTGGTCAAGTTCGAATCGGGCTCGTACACAAGGGGTTCCGTACCATGGTACTTTTTAAATTTTTTCAATTTACATGGCAGCTATTTTAAATTTTTTATTATTTGTTATTATAGCGGCAATAGAAATATGTATACACATTCTGTGAAAATTTCAACTCTCTACCTACGGGTTCACGAGATACAGTCCACTGACAGACAGACGGACGGACAGACAGAGAGACAGGAGGACAGGAGGCTTAGTAATACGGCTCTGTTCGCACCCTTAGGGTATGAAACCCTGAAAATCAAAAAAATATTAGTTTACTAGATGATGCCTGCGACTTCGCCCGCGTGGATTTAGGTTTTTAAAAATCCCGTGGGAACTTTAATTTTAAAATTTCGAGATAAAAAGTAGCCTATGTCCTTCCCCGGCATGGAAGCTATATCTGCACCAAATTTTATCTAAATCGGTTAAATGGATGGAAAAGCTAGCAGACAGACAGACGGACAGACACACTTTTGCATTTATAATATTAGTATGGAAGTATGGATTACGCTTACCTTGCTAGTAATCCGAACAGAGTTCCTAACCAACCCCGGACCGAATTTCCTCTGCATTTCCGGGGTATTGGGACATCTCGGGGAGTTCGACGGGACCACAGACTTATCCGTATACTCTATCCTTCCTCTATTCAACCTCTTGAATCTTATATCCTGGGATTTTTCGAACGACCCGTTGTCCGACTCATCCGAGTCTTTATACTCTTCGGATTGACCGCTCGATCGTCTTGATACGAATCTAGGTTCGACATTATTGTTCCTGTTAACAGTATTGAAAGAACTAGAACGCTTGATCGAACTACCAAACGCAGGAGGGTTATATTTAGTTTTATCACTGTACACCCTTTGGTGGAGTTTCGTAAGATTCTTAACATCACCTTGGTAACGTATTGGGTCGATTCTGTATGTTTTTGCTTCTAAAGCGTTATTCTTCAATACAGTCTTAAGGCATACGGGTTGAATCGTCTTATTCAAGTTCATGTCGTTTCGTTCAAACGATTTGTGTCTTGCGTGTGTTTTTCTATGCGGCGATAGAATCGCTTCAACATCATACTGTGGTCTATTCGATAGCGTTTTGTCATCTGAACTATTGCTAAGTAAACCTTTTTCAGAATTCGGACTGTTCATATTGGAATCGTGTCGGGTATTTGTATATTTTGTATCTTTGTCCAAAGATTTGGACGCGGCGTTTAAAAGGACTTTAGTTTCGGGTGTTCTTGTTGAACCGGTTATTACGTAATGCCCTGGACTTCTTAAAGGACTGTTATCGTTGGATGTGTCTTTTCTTCTTAAGCGATAGTTAAGTGAATTCGATCGACTAAGCTGCGATAGAGGAAGACGTGAAACTAAAGTCTTCTCGCTTAATAGACTAGTGGTCAGTGCGTTTGGAATGTTGGTGAGATTGTTGGACATATTGTTGGTGATATTATTGGATATATTGGTGATGTTGGTGGTCCGTGTGGAGTGCAGCTTGGCTTGCAGGTTGGTGATTGCATTTTGTGTTTTTAGTAGATAGGACTCCGTGTCTTGTGGCGGTATTAGATCCTGAAACAAGGGAAATAGTTTTGAATTATATAATAATGACTTTTATAGAAGCAGGTGTTATTTTGCGTAAATCCATGATATACAATAAATAAATAAATAAATAAATAAAAAAAAAAAAAATCTTTAATTCGATCATAAAACACGATCATAATTTGTTAGTAATAATACACGCCTTAAAAACTAATGTTAGTAATCTTATAACTATTTACCTAATCCTAATACTATATCTAAGACAGGCCTGATTAGTCAGCACGTGCACCATATGACAATGGTTCAGGTACTGACAATCAAACCTGTCAGCAATGTCACAATAACAATGAACCAAAAGTTTAATTTGCTATAATCCGTTGAAACAGATCAAATCTCATTTGTGCAAAATGCAGCATGCACTAACGCAACGCCCGTTCGTGGCTGACGCTTTCTTCCTGCATGTTTATGGGACAATTTCGCAAAATCAATTAAAACAAAAATTTTAAAAACGTATGATTCAGTTATTGAATATTTAAAAAAAAAAATTGTACAGTTCAAATAACCATATGAGCTTAATTTGAGGTACTTATTTCCAAATTACAGACAGACTCTTCAATTTTAATTGTTAGTAAGATATAGATATCAGGAAACGAAATCGAGAATGCTAGTATGAAATATGAACATAGTTTTTATTCGCAAGCAAACTTAAAATAAAATCACGATTTCACAGTCGAATCGACACCCGCACCAAGTCATAAAAACAATTAACAATTGTATCACTAGCTGTTCGTACTTCCGCACATATAAGTGCGAATGGGTAGACGATCTACATTTAGTTGGTCACATTCATTTCCTACACAGTATAGTCTGTTCACTAGTATAGTTTTCCGGTTCGATTTTAATATGGGAATCTTCAAGTCAAGAGTGAATAGGCATCTTTTAGGCAAGCGCGTTAATCCGCAAGCAATCTTACAATAATCAGTGGTGTGCACAGGGTTTGAAGCCAGGGTAGGCATTAGTTAGGTGGGAACCTGTTTACTGGCAGGTCATAATGATAAATAGCTTACAACTGGGGTAAGCAGTGCATTTATGCCTCTATGACCTGCACGCTACTGACAATAATATCGCGATTTCACAATCGAATCAATACCGCCAAGTCATAAACAAAAACACTTTATTTCATTTTATTTATCCATTTACTCGCCAACTTTACTTATTCTATGCCACTGACGTTTGGGTAGTATAAAAGGCGGTCACTGAAAATCAGCGTTGGGGCGTCTGGCACCTCAGATATTTGCTATAGAGGTGTGTGTCTGAGGGGCCCGACGTCTCAACACAAGCTGAGTGGCCTACCTGTTCGAGGTGTTGCACTGCTGTACAGGACGATATTGCCTACACCATGTACCACCTATATACCTCGAATAAACATTATTTTATTCTATTCTATTCTATAAAAACAATTAACAATTGTATCACTAGCTGTTCATACTTCCGCACATATAAGTGCGAATGGGTAGACGATCTACATTTAGTTGGTCACATTCATTTCCTACATATAACACTACCAGATGATGCCCGCGACTTCGTCCGCGTGGATTTAGATTTTTGAAAATCCCGTGGGAACTCTTTGATTTTCCGGGATAAAAAGTAGCCTATTTCCTTCCCCGGGATGCAAGCTATCTCAGTACCGAATTTCGTCAAAATCGGTTGAACAGTTGGGCCGTGAAAAATCGGGTTCTACACTGCATCGTACCAGAACAGAACGCTAAATCGCTTGGCGGCACTGGTTTGCCGGTAGGGTGGTAATCAGCGACGGCCGCAGCCTCCTACCCTACGTTACCCCTCCTGTTATTCGAAGCGCTACCCGCAGACATCTCTAACATCCATAGGTATGTTATCGCACTCGTATTTGGCGCCTTTTGAAATGAAGCCCCGTGATCTATTGCGTGGCAAGGCAGCCATGTTGAGTCGATTGTATAAATACGGGTGGTTGATGAATTTTAAGCCAGTCTTGTTCTAACTCGAGACTCGAATGACTATTAAATGCTTTTTGTGTTTAAGTCGCCTTCTTGATTGAGGTTGCAATAGCAATTGTACCCTAATCAAGTTAATATTGCAGTTGGGTTATTATAAAAGGTAAAAACTCTCGATTAGCCTATTCGCGTCGTGATTAATATTTAACTGCACTCCTGGTACGTTTACAGGTATTTGGATCAAAACCTACCTTGTACCTATATCAAATATTTGAAAAGAGCAACCGCCGAGCTTCTTGCTGGTTCTTCTCGGTAGGAAAGGCATTCCGAACCAGTGGTAGATGCATCCGACTATTCGAATGTCCTACTTGTAAAAGTTTATATTTGAATAAAAAAAAAAAATATTTTATTTTAAAAACCATCACAAGATAATATTACGTTACGTCAAAACTTAAGCTTATATGACATTAGTACTCCATATAACACGTAGGTACATACAGTTACGTAGTTTGGAATGTAAGCAACTAACTGAGAGGAAGGTCAGTGAAAGTCACAATCGTCAGTTCTGACACACATTCAGTTAAATTTGATATCTGCGGTTCAAATTCACTGACCGATTTGGGTTAATCGAGCGACTTGACAAACTTGAGGGAGGTATGATTCCGAACCACGCTGCACGCAGCAGTGCTGCCGCAACAGTGCTGTCACCAGCTGTCACAGTGCTGTCGCGGCACTACTGGTCCCCATACAATCTCTATAAGCTTATATGACATTACATTCCGAGCTAGGCAGCACTGTTCCGCTACATTGCCGCCTAGCTCGGAATCATACCTTTCACTTCATACGCGCTTGCCATACTTGAAACGTTTACACATTTTACCTTTTTTAGGGTTCCGTACCTCAAAAGGAAAAACGGAACCCTTATAGGATCACTTTGCTGTCTGTCTGTCTCTCTGTCGGTCTGTCAAGAAACCTACAGGGTACTTCCCGTTGACCTAGAATCATGAAATTTGGCAGATAGGTAGGTCTTATAGCTGACATTCGGGGAAAAATCTGAAAACCGTGAATTTGTGGTAACATCAAACAAAAAAAAAATTAAATTGTAGTCATGAACTAATAATTAGTATTGTCAATTTTCGAAGTAAGATAACTATATCAAGTGGGGTATCATATGAAAGGTCTTCACCTGTGCATTCTAAAACAGATTTTTATTTATTTTTATGCGGAACCCTCGTTGCGCGAGCCTGACTCGCACTTGGCCGGTTTTTTTGAAAAGTGTCTTAATTTGATCCTGAAATGATAATAACAATGATTATTTTGAAAGTTATATCTATCTCTATTTTTCGCAAAACTTTAAGAAAAAATCCTGAAAATTACAACGTTCGGCCTAAATCCTGAACAAAAAGAATTTCTGCGCAAGAGATTTTTGCCAATGCGACTTATACAAGTACTGTAACCCTAGCCGTGTTTAGGAATACTAAGGTTTGTAATGTTAGTACATACTACAATGCCTAGACACGTTTCTTCCTACGACAATGTGCACTGAGGAAATGCGCTCAGAATGTATTATTATTCATCATCTCACGGAATATCTAGATTCTAGAAAATCTAGAGCGTTGTAAATTTCCAGCTAGGTTTTAAAAACAAAACCATATGAAGTAAAAACCCCTTTACGTACCTACATTTGTTTATACTAGCTGATGCCCGCGACTTCATCCGCCTGGATTTAGATTTTTAAGATCTAAATCTACAACCGGTGGACAGAGAATAACGAGCTGGCCAGGACCAAAAGGCACACGTGGTAGAGGAAGGCCGCATTATCGTTGGGACGACGACATTGGGAAAAGTGGCGGGACCAAACTAGATGCTCAAAGCCAAAGACGGGGTAAAGTGGGTTTCTCTGAAGGAGGCCCTGACCTGTAAAGGGTTCTTCATGTTGTCTAGTATTTTAAGTTTTATTTAATAATCCCATAATATTATTTTAAAATAAGAGAAGAAATAAAAGTTTTCTTATTAGGGTTCCGTACCTCAAAAGGAAAAACGGAACCCTTATAGGATCACTTTGTTGTCTGTCTGTCTGTCTGTCAAGAAACCTACAGGGTACTTCCCGTTGACCTAGAATCATGAAATTTAGCAAGTAGGTAGATCTTATAGCTGACATTTGGGGAAAAATCTGAATACCGTGAATTTAGGGTTAGATCACACAAAAAAAAATTAAATTGTGGTCATGAACTAATAATTAGTATTTTCAACTTTCGAAGTGAGTGACTATATCAAGTGGGGTATCATAATATGAAAGGTCTTCACCTGTACATTCTAAAACAGATTTTTATTTATTTTTATGCATCATAGTTTTTGAAATTATCGTGCAAAATGTCGAGAAAATACGACTGTAGTACGGAACCCTCATTGCGCGAGCCTGACTCGCACTCGGCCGGTTTTTTTTTTTACATACCCTGGCGAACTTCGTTCCGCCTAACAGTCGATTCAAATTTTTAAATTTTTCTATCCGTAAGAACCATCCTCGTACTTCAAGGAATATTATAAAAAAAGAATTAGCGAAATCGGTTCAGCTGTTCTCGAGATTTGCGATGACCAACACATTTAGTGATTCATTTTTATATTAAATACTTAGATAATATCTAAATTGTATCTGGTCTGCCTACTTGCAGATCAGATTATAGCAAATACACACTATTTCTATTTATATTTCTACTTATTCGTTAACTCAGTGTCTAACACTGAATAATAGTCACCGAGCTCATTTGACGTTTATTTTTAACCCATTGAAGGTTTTCTACGAAAAAATATTTCAGTACCACTCTATGAAACAGCAATGTAGACAAAACCAATGTAAAATGAGCTAGATATCTATGCAAAAAATCACGCTCGATCCGTTACTCCGTTGCGGTGTGATTGAAGAACAAACCAATAAACAAATAAACAAACACACACTCGATGGCTGTCATTCAGTGTTAGATACTGAGTTAGCGAATCAGCCCGCCTGGTCTGGTGGAAGGCCTGGCTAGTTACTACCCGTGCGCGATAAGTTGAGACTCGCCTGGAATACAACCCTCCGCCCGCTTGCCTTGTAACTTCCCCTCAAGCTCCCGCGTTGTACTGTAGACAACGCCATTTTTTTAACATCTTAGTCTCGTACTTGCTTACGTCACGCAACGACGACGCGCTCCGATTTTTGTCCACAGTACAACCACGCGTCTGTGGCGTCACCGCCCCCCAGGTCTCAACTTATTGCGCACGAGTAGTACCACCGGCAAAACTTGAAAAGCTATAGCTTCTAGCGATCCTATATCTATTTAATAGCTATCGCTTCCGCACTCGCAATATATATCTTTGGTTACCATAGTATGTGACTGGAAAGGCAGCTTAAAATCTTATTACTCATGCATTTATACATAACAATGGATTACATATAAGGCGCGGTATACAACATACACGTTTTTGGTCAAAAGGTCGGGCAGTCAAGTTCGGGAGATACGGTATTATGAGTCACACATACGGACTTGTGAGTCATGCTTGTTTTGTTGTATATATATTGTGATATCGTACCTAGTGTTTTTATTTATTTATTCAGATACAAGTTAGCCCTTGACTGCAATCTCACCTGGTGGTAAGTGATGATGCAGTCTAAGATGATAGCGGGCTAACCTGGAAGGAGTATGGCAGTTTTTATTAAACCCATACCCCTTTGGTTTCTACCACGGCATCGTACCGGAACGCTAAATCGCTTGGCGGCACGGCTTTGCCGGTAGGGTGGTAACTAGCCACGGCCGAGGCCTCCCACCAGACCAGACCAGAAATTTAGAAAATATAAAACTCCAAATCCCTGCCAGAAATCAAACCCGGGACCTCCCACTAATACGACCACAGCGCTTACCACTGCGCCAGGGAGGTCGTCAAAAC
This sequence comes from Maniola hyperantus, assembly GCF_902806685.2. NCBI lineage: Eukaryota > Metazoa > Arthropoda > Insecta > Lepidoptera > Nymphalidae > Maniola > Maniola hyperantus. The sequence goes on from NC_048560.1 coordinate 6,424,939, forward strand.
TGCTTTAACTGTGAAGGAAAACCCCGTGGGAAAACTATATTGTCTGAGAGTTCTCTATAATTCCCTGTTATGAAGCACTGGGTGTACAATGTATCTACATTTATTTACACGATTACGTGATTATAAATTAGGTATGTTTAAATTAGCTTTAGCTGCGCGAATCGTCTAGACTTCATATTTTTATGAGACTCCACAATAGCACCTCATTGGCACCGACCCCAAAAAATATTATTATCGAACTATATTAACTCTTGTATACATAATATATTCGGTAATAAATAAAATTATTTTTCAATTTTTAGTGTTTGTGTATCGAAGTCGGTTTTTATTTTTTTTGTAAAAAAAATTTATTTCACAATTTTTAGTGGCCCCATGGAATTATGCTATGACTGGTTAAAAATCTACTGTTTACTAAGCTATGACACTGATCGCGAGCAATTTACTCTTATCCGTGTAGGAGTTCCATTATCTATCTTTGAAGATGTTCATCAGATCGTCACCAAATTTGAATGGGACCAACTTTGAAGTATACCCTTTCAAACAAAAAAATAATTTTTAAAATCGGTCCAGGCGTCTTCGAGTAATCGGGGAACATACATATAAAAAAAAAAAAAAAAAAAAAAAAAAAAAAAAAAAAAAAAAAAAAAAAAAAAAAAAAAAAAAAAGATTCCGACGAATTGAGCGTCCTCCTTTTTTTGAAGTCGGTTAATAAATTAGGTATGTTTAACTAGCTACCTATTTAGTACCTCCCGCCCACACCTATTATGACTTATGAGAACTTTGCATAAACCACTTTGTATAGGTAACTACGTGTTAATTTTAATATTAATACCTACTCCATAACTAGCCTCCATTACTCATCTCTATTTAAAACTGTTGCCCTACTGACTGGCTGACAAACAAGCCAGATAGAATCTAGAAACTAGTAGAATATAGTTACTTACCTATTCTATTTCTAGTTCTATTGGCTAAGCCGATTCGACGACCTCCCTGGCGCAGTGGTGAGCGCTGTGGTCTTAATAGTGGGAGGTCCCGGGTTCGATTCCTGACAGGGGTTTGGAATTTTATAATTTCTAAATTTTTGGTCTGGTCTGGTGGGAGGCTTCGGCCGTGGCTAGTTACCACCCTACCGGCAAAGCCGTGCGGCCAAGCGATTTAGCGATCCGGTACGATGCCGTGTAGAAACCAAAGGGGTATGGGTTTAATAAAAACTGCCATACCCCTTCCAGGTTAACCCGTTATCATCTTAGACTGCATCATCACTTACCACCAGGTGAGATTGCAGTCAAGGGCTAACTTGTATCTGAATAAATAAAAAAAGCCGTGCACAGTGTAGTTGATTACATATTTGCCAATTTAGTTTACTAGATTTAAGTCATAGTTCTAATATGTAATTGTTCACTGTCCCAAATAAATAAATAAATACGAATAAATCGAATCTTTGAAATGAGCAACCGCCGAGTTTCTTGCTGGTTCTTCACGATAGTGCTGGCATCCTGAACCATGCAGTGGTTGGTTCACTTAACGTTTTAAAAGCAAAACGCAAAAGTTTATTTAAATCTATAAATACATAAAAGGAAACGGTGACTGACTGACTAACTGATCAGTCTGATCTATTAACGCACAGCTCAAACTACTGGACGGATCGGGCTGTTTGGCATGCAGACAGCTATTATGACGTAGGCAACGTCTTAATAGCTGTCTTACTATCTTACTTACTTACTAACTTAAAAAGTAAGGATTTTTGAAAATTCAAACCCTAAGGGGTGAAATAGGGGTTTGAAATTTGTGTAACCCACGCGGACGAAGTCGCGAGCATAAGCCAGTTAGGTATATAGGCCCTACATTACGTTAGGTATATAAAACAAAATGGCAGCCGATTTAATTATTTAAAAATCTGTTATGTAATTTTACCTATTACATTTTTGCTTGTAATACCTAACTAGTGTTTGCTTTTAAATTACCTCACACTTAATAGAAAAGAGAAATGTTTATTTAAGCATATCACGCAATATACATTCTTATCTATTACATAATATATTAGGAAAAACTGACTGACAGTATCAAATATCCAGCTCATAACGCGCTCCGCCCACGCGATTTTTGTCGGCAATAATTATTAAAACAGTAGATTGCAACATTGAAAGGCACACGTCCTAAAGTCTAACAAATCTGGACCACAATGAAACTTTAGCTGTTGATTTAAAAAAAATTGCAAATTCCAGAAATCGAACTGTGCATACATAAAAATAAACCATAAATATGATGCATAAAAATAAATAAAAATCTATTTTAGAATGTACAGGTGAAGACCTTTCATATGATACCCCACTTGATATAGTCACTCACTTCGAAAGTTGAAAATACTCATTATTAGTTCATGACCATAATTTAATTTTTTTTTTGTGATCTAACCCTAAATTCACTGTTTTCAGATTTTTCCCCAAATGTCAGCTATAAGATCTACTTACCTGCCAAATTTCATGATTCTAGGTCAACGGGAAGTACCCTGTAGGTTTCTTGATAAACAGACGGACAGACAGACAGACAGACAACAAAGTGATCCTATAAGGGTTCCGTTTTTCCTTTTGAGGTACGGAACCCTAAAAATGATATTAGAAACCTCAATATTATTTTTAAAGACCTATCCATAGTAAGGATTTGATTAAAAAAAAATTGAGTTTCAGTTCTAAGTATCCCCCAAAATGTATTGTTTTTTTTTTCTATTTTTGTGTGAAAATCTTAATGCGGTTCACAGAATACATCTATTTAGCAAGTTTCAACAGTAGGTATAGCTCTTATAGTTTCGGAAAAAAGTGGCTGTGACATACGGACGGATAGACAGACAGACATGACGAATCTATAAGGGTTCCGTTTTTTGCCATTCGGCTACGGAGCCCTAAAAACGGGCCGAATTGAAAACCGCCTCCTTTTTGGAAGTCTGTTAAAAATTGAAATATTGCAAATACCAGACCCAAAATTTAGTAGTTTATACAAGGTGTTCTTAAAAGGTGTTGATGAGTGAAAACCTGTTTGCTTAAAGTAGCTGTATATGCTGTATAATTTGATATTTTATGGTTTCCGATCATCTTACAAGCTTACTCACTTATCAGTACAATAAATAATATATTATGTAAATTAGGCATCCCACTGGCACACATTTAAAACACTTTAAAAAAAACATAGGAATATTAAGGCTTGGGCACACAAGGCGCGACGACGACGACGCGGACGACATTTTTACGGTTCCATACCCGAAGGGTGCAAACGGGACCCTATTGTAACTAAGACTCCGCTGCTCATCCGTCCGTCCGTCTGTCTGTCAGCGGGCTGTATCTCGTTAACCATAATTGGGTAGAGACTTAACATGTTCACAGACGTGTATTTCTATTGCCGCTATAACAACAAATACCAAAAGATTTAAAATTAAAAAACGAAATCATTGAGCAAGCGCAGCGAGCGACCCAATGGTGCATGTTTAGTCCCAAAATATGGCAACCAAATGGCAACGCATACAAAGTGCGTCGACGCGCAACTACATCGATTCCGGAAAACCTGCATCAATAAATTATGGCTGAATTTATGGTATTATTGTTGCAACAATGCATTGTAGCCAATAGTGAGCGAGCGTCAACCAATCAGCCGCTTGTGATCGTGACATGACATATTAGCTGTCATTCTACCGCAATCGAGTAGCAGGATTACGTCGCGTTCAAATTGAATTTGAAGCGCGATAGCAAGTGTTGCGTACTTCAATGTATGTGTAAAAAGTTTCATACAACTACCCAGCGACCGCGATTCGGACACATTCTCGTCACGCGTTCTATTTTTCCAGGCCTTTAAAACCACCACACCGTAGCATGTGATTCGATCCACCTACATGATGTATTTAGTGTATTTATTACAATAAAATTATAAGTAATTTATTTTCAATCTATTCTGAGATTGTACTGTTAATTTTTGTGCTACTTTTTTACTTTACGTTTTAGGGTTCCGTACCTCAAAAGAAAAAAAGGAATCATTATAGGATCACTTCGTTGTCTGTCGTGTCTGTCAAAATCCGTCAAGGGAATCAAAACCTATATAGTACTTGCTGTTGACCTAGAACCATGAAAGGCAAACACAAATAAAGGAAAAATCCGAAATAAAATAAAAAACGTGTATTTGTGGTTACATTACACAAAAAAAATTAAATTGTGGTCATAAACTAATAATTAGTATTTTCAATTTTCGAAGTAAGATAGCTCTATATCAAGTGGGGTATCATATGAAAGGGCTTCACCTGTGCATGCTAAAACAGATTTTAATTTAGTTTTATGCATCATAGGTTTTGAAGTATCGTGCAAAACGTCGAAAAAATTCGACTGTAGTACGGAATCCTCGTTGCGCGAGCCTGACTCGCACTTGACCAGTTTTTATAGACTTCGGCTTGTATTTTAAAACAGCTACCAATATTGCATAGGTAGAACCTACTTAACGAAGGTAGGTCAAACATAAACAAAGGGTCCCTAAACAAAGGGTTGGGTGAAGGGAAATGAATCAGCAACAGGTGAGAGCGCAACACCATAGCCTGCTTGTTATGGTGTAAGTTACTAACTTCAATACATTCTTACGTATAAAAAGCCTTCTATTCGGGAGGTCGGGGTTTCCGTCCCGGGCTCGCACCTCTAGGCTCTAACTTCTCCAAGTTATGTGCGTTTTAAGCAACTAAATGTCATTTGCTTTTTTTTTCAGATACAAGTTAGCCCTTGACTACAAACTCACCTGATGGTAAGTGACGATGCAGTCTAAGGTGGGAGCGGGCTAACCTGGAAGGAGTGTGGCAGTTTTTTATTAAACCCATACACCTTTGGTTTCTACACGGCATCGTACCGGAACGCTAAATCGCTTGGCGGCACGGCTTTGCCGGTAGCCTCTAGCCACGGCCGAGGCCTCCCACCAGACCAGACCAGAAATTTAGAAATTATAAAACTCCAAATCCCTGCCAGGAATCGAACCCGGGACCTCCCACTAATAAGACCACAGCGCTTACCACTGCGCCAGGGAGGTCGTCAAAACTGCTTTAACTGTGAAGGAAAACCCCGTGGGAAAACTATATTGTCTGAGAGTTCTCTATAATTCCCTGTTATGAAGCACTGGGGGGTATATGAACTAAGCTAATTTAAATGTATACTTCTTTACTAATAAACTAATAAAAAAGAGCAACCGCCGAGTTTCTTGCTGGTTCTTCTCGGTAGGAACGTCATTCCGAACCAGTGGTAAATTAAAACTATCTGACTATATCATAAACACTTGTAAAAAGTTTACATGAATAAAAAACATTCTATTCTATTCTAAAAAAAAAAATATTGAAGTGTCTGTCTGTAATTTCGAAATTCTTCTCCTTCTCAATCGTTCACTCTTGACAGAGTGGTCGTGGCTATGAATTCTTCACTGCTGCTCGTGCGGTCTCCCTCCAGCGACTTCTATTGGTGGCATTATGTGCACACACGGAGACAGGCGTGTTTGTTGCAGAGCGGATTAAATCCGTCCACCTAGTTGGGGAACGCCCACGTGTGCCCTCCACTCGGCCTTGTACCACGAGGTGTTCGATGGTACCACTCTTCCTTGTGATGTGCCCAAAGAACTTGAGGATTCGCAATTGTACTAGTGACGAAAGCCTTTGATTTATTCTTTATTTATTTATTTTATTTTATTTTATTAGATATGCCAACGATAAATTGTAACAACATTCACAAATATTAAAAACATGTCACAAACAATTCCAGTCCTACTACAATCATCAATTATAGGCATATACAGCATTACATAAGTCTCCGATTGTGTTAACAATAAGCTACCTACATTACAAACTTTTAACATTAACCACTAATTAATAAATATAATCTACAGCTAAATTAATAGATACAATTGCTTAATTAATGAAATTAGTTGCTCATTGCATAAAAATTAATTAAATTAGATAAGAGTCAGATAAGGATAACAATTTAAGGATTAAAGATTACGGAAGATTTTAGTAGGAATTATGAAATAACTACCTCAAATTAAGTTCAATCAATCAATCAGCCTGTTTGCGTCCACTGCTCGACATAGGCCTTCCCAAGAGCGCGCCACCAAACACGATCCTTCGCCTTCCTCATCCACCCACTTCCCGCTACCTTCTTAAGGTCGTCAGTCCAGCGGGTTGGAGGTCGTCCCACACTGCGCTTGTCGATACGCAGTCTCCACTCCAGAACACGTCTGCCCCAGCGGCCATCGGTTCTGCGGCAGACGTGGCCTGCCCACTGCCACTTCAGCTGGCTAATTCGTTGAGCTATGTCAGTCACTTTGGTTCTCAGACGGATTTCCTCGTTGTGGATTTTGTCCCTCAGAGAGACACCCGACATAGCTCGCTTCATAGCACGCTGAGCGACTTTGAATTTATGGACAAGGCCTACTGCCAAATTAAGTTCATATGCCCATAATTAGCGACCATGTCTCGAGTTGATGATAGATAGATGATGATGATATATTTATCGCTATATTGTCATAACTTGGGCCACACGCAGGATACACTTGCGGCGTGCGCGTCCAAGCGTGCGTCCGTGTCGTGTCTATACCTTAACAAGTCTACTATAACTCTATACCCATAGTCCATAGTACACAACACAACTGCTATAGTCATTGTCATGTCTATAATCGTATTCCTCATTGCTGGTGGCATTGGAAAGGAGTCACGACCACTAACGAAGGATGGAGGTAGTTCTCTTGGGATAATAATGCGGTGGGTTCCTAGATCCTATCCTCTCGCATACAATTCAATGACTCAACCCCCCCCCCCCCCCTCCCCCCATCTCCCCGACAACTGTACATCAAAACTCTAGATGGACCCACTTCTATGGAGAGATCCGTGGGAGAACCAGAGTAACCGAAAGCTCAGCTGGTTGCGAAGCTGAAGTGGTAATGGGCAGGGCACATAGTTCAAAAACACGATAGATAGGGTCCCATGGTGCTGGAATGGCGATCTCGCACCGGAGAGCGCAACGTTGGAAGATCGCCCACTAGGTGGACAGACGACCACAAACGAGACGCAGGGAGCCGCTGGATTCAGGCGGCGCAAGACCGTGGCGTGTGGAAGTCCCTACAAGGGACCTATGTCCAGCACATTTTTAAAAGATGACGTGATAATTTTTTTACATGTGATTGGTTGTCTGAAGACATCTCTCTGCTCCGCTTAAGTGGAAACCGGGCCTTACACTAAGGTAGTCTTAGTAGGTAGTACCCGTAGTAGGTAGTAGACAACAAAATAGTCATAAAACGTTGGAAAGTGGCTAATCTGCGGCGTCACGTCACGGCGGAGGCTTCCGGAGCGACGCGACGCGTTGCAAATGATATCTATACTGTCATCGCTTCGAGTTCCAACGGGATTTTTGAAAACCTAATTACACGCGGACGAAGTCGCGGAAGTAATATTTTACAAACATTATTATTTTACTTAGACAACTCTTCACGCCAAAGATACTAATAAATAAATGATTTATTCTATTATCCTCTTCACTATAAATCGATTGTCTATGCTTTCATAATAGCGTTCCTGAACGCAATTTAAAATGTCAAATGGCGAATTCCATTTTCAAATTGCGAAGCTTCGCTCGAACGCTCCTATTTATTTGTAATGCAATAGACTTTGCACCTTATCCTAATTCTACTAGAGTTTAATTTTAGATTGACAATAATAAATAGTGACGTCATAATGAAACAGCTATGGCCACACCTTTCCACCTGTTGTAGGTACAAACACTACAAGCCATTAAATAACACGCTAAAGACAAGACATCGTATTTTAATATCGCTCTTGTCGAAAACAAAAAGTTCTGACATCTCGTTGAAATACGTAGAATTTCTCTCGAGCTAACCTGCTCCTGTCGCACCTCTTGCTTTTGCAAGAAATACACCTATTTCTTGCAAAAGCGACAGTATTCAAACGAAAGAGATTTAACCCTATCTATTCTCTTTGTTGTCAGAATAGTACCTTAAAACTATAAAAAATAAAATTTATTACTATTAAAAGATTTAAGAAATATAAACAAAAAATAGAACGACGCAGCGGTTCGTTACAACCCGTCGGAAACATCTGCGAACCTGCGTTAATGACGTCACGCAACGGTACTGGTAGAACGTAGTGTAGTGTTTATATACTCTTTGGGTACTGGATAAGCAAAAATGGGCTAGCTGAAACGCGATGGGAAGCGCATTCCAGCGAGGTGCGCAGATAATTCCGACAATAATCTGGACCGAAAATCCACTCAAGCATTACCTGGGTGGATTTTATGGACCCAGTGGTCCAGTACTTTAGCAAAAGAGCAGCTTGCCTATAACGACTTCCCATCGAAGATAAAAGACGCGTTAGTTTATGGTACGATCCAGTAAAACGAATTTATGGTTAAAACAACCGTCTAAGACCTTATAGTTTTGTGTATAAAAAAGAATAGAATACCTTACTTGATTGAGAAAGTGAATCTAATAAGAGTTTAGATTGTGAAAGTGAATTTGATTTGCGTCACTAAAGAGTTTTTATTGTTCATTTTGTTGAACTGTTATATTGCACATTTGTTGCTGGAATAGATCATTCTTCTTCTTCCTTACCTTATCCCACGCTACGTGGGGTCGGCACAACATGTCTTCTTCATCATTATTGTACTTAAATAGTTTCTGTACCAATTAGCAATTTGTCTCAGACTACAGGCGCAAAAATATTGACTTCATAATATTTATTACTAGTGAAATAATTTTCAAAATCGGTTCAGTAGTTCCAGAGATTACCCCCTACAAAAAAGTTGCAAATATTACCTCTTTATAATATTAGTATTATAGTAAGATGCACCGTTGGAAGACTCCCCACTAGGTGGACGGACGACATCAGACGAGTCGCAGGGAGCCGCTGGATCCAGGCGGCGCAAGACCGTGGCGTGTGGAGGTCCCTACAAGAGACCTATGTCCAGCAGTGGACGTCTATTGGTTGATGATGATGATGATGATGATGATGCATATTAGTATAGATTTAGTACTAGCGATCTAGACATCCATCCTATACATGGATCCGAGACATGGTCGCTAACTAAGTAAGATCAGAGTCACTCAGCGGGCGATGGAGAGAGCTAATGGAGTTTCTCTATGAGATCAAAGTACACAAGAGAGAGAGCTGAGAGTTCTCAATAATGTTCTCAAAGGTGTGTGAAGTCTGCCAATCCGCACATGGCCAGCGTTTTAGACTATGCCTTATGTATGGCCTTCTCATTCTGAGAGGAAAACCGTGCTTAGTAGTGGATCTGCGATGGGTTGATGATGACCAATCAAACCTCATATCGAACCCGTTACGTCATGCCTACCACTGAAGTAGAGGGAATGTCAGCACACTTAAGGGTGACATCTATAGAGCGAGCTCGTGACTTCGCGACAGACTTTAAGACAGAGTTAAAACGAGACAGCTATATCTCAGGGAGCTTTGGAGAGATTTGGGGGAGGCCTACGCCATTGAGGCGACTGATACATGAGTGAATATGACCAAATGGGACTTAAATATTAAAACATAAATTCTGATTTTAAATACTAATTTTATTATGACAATGAATGAAATGATATATTTTAAGAATTGAAATTGTTTTGAGTAGGTATTAAGAATTTATGAGCCAAAGTATAATAATATGTACCGTAATATATCAAAATATAATGTAATATGAGATGTAATTGTATTTGAAATTAAAGTATTAGATAATAAAGGCTGTTTTATTTTATTTATTTTATTTATATCTCTCACATAAGTCTGTCTCGTTTTAACTCAATCTTAAGTCTGAGCAAGGTCAAAGTGCGCTCTAAGATTTCAGCCTAAGAATCGATACCTATTTCCAGAACACGGAAAATCGATAGTGCACATACGTCTGTTACTTATTTTGGAGTGCTTCCAAATTAATTTTATTGTTTTGGCATCAGTAACAACTAGGGTTGCCAATCGCCTGTTTTATTTTGTCTTGTTTCTAGAAAAAGTAAATAAATGTCTTCTAGATAAATTATTATGGTACAAATACAGTCAAGATGTTAAATTAAAAACTACACCCATATTTTTCTGTTACCGACCCGCCACTTTGTCTGCGTCCCGCGGGAACTGTCTTTTCCCGTGGATTTTCCAAAAAAATAATTCATAGAAAGCTTGTCCTGACAATCATAAATACAACAAAAAATGAATCAAACAATTTACTGCAGTGCAGGTGCAGTAGATTAGACAATAGACTAAAATTTAATCTATATAGGTATATATAAAAATGAATTTTTTGATCGTCGACGACGATCGATTCCAAAAAAAATCTTATATAATTTAACCATTAAATTATATTACTACTAGATGATGCCCGCGACTTCGTCCGCGTGGATTTAGATTTTTTAAAATCCCGTGGGAACTCTTTGATTTGCCGGGATAAAAATTAGCCCCGGGATACAAGCTATATCTGTACCAAATTCCGTCAAAATCGGTTGAACGGATGAAAAGCTAGCAGACAGACAGACACACTTTCGCATTTATAATATTAGAGATAATATGAGATTAAAAGAAAAAGAAATGTGAATGCCCTATTTCGTCATCGACAACCCTACCAAACAACCCTGCATTTTAGAAACAGTGAGATAAACAGACATTTTATATAACTGTTATCAAATAGCCGTATTACAAATGCCAATTTTTTTACATGAGCTTTATGCTCCTAGACCTAGATAATACCCGCGAGTTCGCCTGCGTGGATGTTTTAACGTGGAAACTCTTTGATTTTCCGGTATAAAACCTAGCGTTTGTCCATCTCAGTACTTTTAGTACTCTAGGTACTTAGGTCTTATGCGGAAGAGCCTAGGAACCTATAGCATTATTATATTACATAATATTATTTTAAACACTATAAATTGTGCCAATACAGCAAATGAGGTTGCAGGAGGCTTTTTCGTAATCGACAAGAACATACAGCGCAGTTTTTTAGATAGTACTCTGAACCGGGTGACGCCACGGAATCATAAACTATCAACTACTAACAATAATACTACAATACTAATTGTATTAATTACTAGTTGACCCGGCGAACTTCGTAACGCCTAACACGTCACTCAATTGTTTTGCCTTCCCGGAACCCCTCCACTAACACTTAAAATTTATGGTATGGTATTAAAGTTCAAATTGACTTTTAAGTATTATTACGAATCTTTGTATGGGAATATAGAAAAGTGTTTAGTCTTTTTCAGGCAATTTTTTAAATTTTTCTCTCCGTAAGAATCATCCTCGTACTTCAAGGAATATTATAAAAAAGAGAATTAGCGAAATCGGTTCAGCTGTTCTCGAGATTTGCGCTTAGCAAAACATTCAGCGATTCATTTTTATATATAGAAAACCAAGATAATAACAACCTTCTGCTTGCGTCGGGGGTTAAAAAAACTCAATCAGACATGCCTGATTAGTTGAAAATGAAAACTCAATTTTCAAAGAGATTGGCGACACCCAAAACGTCGGCTCTTTGAAATTGGTAGAGTATATTTTAAGATCAGTGGCATTGGCCTCAAAATGAGCACATAACTGGATTTACGTCCACACCAATACGCGTTTGATGACAACTGGTCAAGTGCGTGTCGGATTCGCACGCGAAGGGTTCCGTACCATTGCACAAAAAATAACACTTTTTAATTGTTTTCATTTTAAATTTTTTATTATTTATTGTTATAGCGGCAATAGAATAAAAAAAATCTGTGAAAATTTCAACTCTCTACCTATTACGGTTCATGAGATACAGCCCGCTGACAGACAAACGGGACGGACGGACAGCGGAATGTTAGGGTCCCGTTGGCACCCTTCGGGTACGGAACCCTCAGAACTGATCAAACGCGTGTCAGAAGTCAGAACACGCATACGGTAGGGTTCCGTAGCCATGCTAGTCGCTAAAACCCATCGATGCCAAAACCTCTCACCTTACATCTTTCATGGTGGTCATTATTTCTTAAACGGTAGTTATTTCGGGTATAGATAATAAATCTATAATAATGACGTAATTACGTAATATACCTAACTTAGGTATTTGAAAGTTTATCTATCAAGTTTATATTAATTATCTATAAGTATATCCCCAAAAATCTTCCATATACCTTTCACCAAATCTCATCTAGGAAATCAAGCCCCAATTATGCGTATATGTGCTAAGTTTAACGAAATATCAAAAAAGATACCTGGCATCGACATATTTCATGACTCAGCTACTGCATTCAGAAAAAAGCTCTTATCATTTTACGGTGGGTTCATCTCCTAAGTAACTTAGTTATTTGTTTAGTTAAGTAGTTAGTTAAGTTTCTTTTTATTTGTCAAGATATTTTGCAAATGCTGTGTACACATTTTATAGATACATTTATCAGCCTGTGTTTGTTTATAAGAGTCGTAGTTTGTGTTAAATTAATGTATTGTGTGTGTTCCTAATAAATAAAATAAATAAATAAACAAGTAAGTCACGGACATGTCCCATACATAATACCTACTCATTAAAAATAAGCTTCTACTCCGAAACATACATATAACATTCTTCAACCTGGGAACAATAGTCAATATGCATTAAGCTTCACGCCATGGAATAAATTTGTCATCTACCCTCAATTTTTAAGGCAATACTGACTTTACTCCTTAAGAAATAGAGTTTAAAATTTATTTCTGCGTGTAATGACTGTCAAACCGTATCTGGCATGCACGTTAACGCGTTAAGCTGTAACGTGACCGTATGTTAATGGTAAGTGGTAACCGGTGAATGTTAAGAAATCGCTTGGCGCCATTGGAATGGCACGGCCGTTTTGTTTTGATCGATATGAAATGTCCAAACCGTTTGATATTCCACAAAATGTCTCGATTTTTTTTTCCGTTTCGGCTCCATTATCAAGATTCGGCAAATGATTCGTGATCTCGCGAATTGGGTGTTTGACTCCAATTTTTTTATTACTTTATTATAAACTCGTATAAAATAATGACGTAAACTGAAAAACTAATTAAATCGATCAAATTACAAAAAAGTAATAAGCATTTAGCGCGCGTCAATCCTATTAGTCTGCAATAATTATACTCTTTAATTGCTGTCATTAAAAATCCTGAACTTAAATTATCCGAACTCGAATCGTTTACCGGATTCCGATAGTGTGTGGTGGAACCGCCCGTACCAGTGTTTCCATATGTAAATCAAGAATTACCGTGTTCAAGGGTTAAAATTACGGTGTTTCTAGATTAAATTACGGTGGATTAGCTAAAAGAATACCGTGTAAATTATCGTGTCATTTTTAAAAGAAAAAACGTCACGAATTAGCTTTTTAATTAGCTATTAATATTATTCTGAATCTGACTCTCCTAGCATAGCAATATCTTTTTCATATACGGATTTATTCATATTAATATTTTGTTAAATCTCATTAGTTTTACATTTTACTCCTTCCTAATTGCTTGAATAAGGACGAAATACTACTATTACGCAGTATATTATGAATTTTTAACGTGATTTTGTGTTACGGTGACACGGTCAAGGTAATGGCCATATTACCTTGACGGTAGATTAGGGCTGAATTACGGTGCATCTACGGTAATTACCGTGTACATGGAAACACTGGCCCGTACCCACCTACCATATTGTATTTGAGAGCGAGTTCTTATTTCTTAAAAACAAGTAGGTAAGTACCGAACAATACAAGTTGAGTCACAAGAGCAATGCCCCCGACTCCCGCGCATCATGGTGGTTAGGGGGAAGGGTTACCATAATTCAGTAATGCATAATTCAGGCGCAGTAATAAGCACTGTGGTCTAATTAGTTAGAGGTCCCGGGTTCGATTCCTGGCAGGGGTTTGGAATTTTATAATTTCTAAATTTCTGGTCTGGTGGGAGGCTTCGGCCGTGGCTAGTTACCACCCTACTGGCAAAGCCGTGCCGCCAAGCGATTTAGCGTTCCAGTGCGGTGCCGTGGTGTAGAAACCAAAGGAGCCTGGGTTTATGGCTTCCATCTTAGAATGCATCATCACTTACCACCAGGTGTTATTGGGCTAACTTGTATCTGAATTTAAAATAATCTTCCCACTGTACAGGGGCACATCAATAAATTAATGAAAGGCCGTCAACTCATTGGCAGTTCTTCTAGTGCTGCAAATGTTCATGGGCGACGGTAACCACTTAACATCAGGTCACCCGCCTGTTGTTTGCTCGTTTTTTTTAAATAAAAGCTCAAACCCGTGGTCACCCTTCTACAGGACGACTTCCGCCAGATAGTTCACGTCTTATGATTGTTTATGCCACGATAAACTAACTTTATTTATAATTTATGGCCAGTTATTATAGATGATTCAATTATACTTATATATGGGTAGGGAGGAAGCTGTTTAATTTATGTTTGTAGGACTCGAGTGGCGTAGATGAAACACTCGGACTCGAGTGGCGTAGATGAGACACCCGGACTCGAGTGGCGTAGATGAGACACCCGGACTCGAGTGGCGTAGATGACACACCCACATCACACTTGTTTTGAAATAGGTACCTATATTTCTACATATTATGAACGTTTTGATGGAGGTTTATTTAAATTAATGTTTGAACCATAGCGCGCTCTCCAGCGCTTTCCGAACAAACGTCGTTTGATTCTTATTCGAATATTAAACAATCAAACTCAATAAAAGAAAAAATATAAAAAATAAATTTTCAGGTACTTATCATTAATTTTATGAATTTATGATTATAATATAATAATAATAATAAATCTTTTTTATTCAAGTAAATTTGCACAAGTGCTTTCGAACCGTCGGATGCATCTACCACTGGTTCGGAATGCCTTTCCTACCGAGAAGAACCAGCAAGAAACTCGGCGGTTGCTCATTTTAATTTTAAAATTTACAATGTTATTATACCATACTATACAAGCCATTGCAGCCCCGTACATTGCTGGAGCGAGTCAAATGAAATGAAGTATTCCTAGAATATCTTGAGTCTACATTGTATTACAAGATATATTTATACACGGCCATTACAGCAAGCATTAATCGTCAGTCATTTGACACCACTAAATCAATCCGGAGCACTTCCTAGTTAGCCGCAATTAAAGTTACTTCAATTTATACCAACAGACATAATATCGTATGAGTCGCGCGCGCCGTCCTATTGTCATCGCTCGTGCGATGATGCGTGCGTCCGACGAAAATGATCGCGCGTATGTTTGAACGCACGGGGCGTTCAAACTTTGAACACTTCAAACATACTGTGTTCTACTGAATGTCCTATTGAAGATCGCGCGATCATGCGATGCGTTCATATTGTATTTCATCGCACGATGAAATCGCATCGCATCATCGCACGAGCGATGACAATAGGACGGCGTCTAAGACATGGGTACATTTCACTAATCTATCTAAATTCTATATTAGTTTCTATTCTTCATCTAGCCGTGTTCGCGGTTAGATGAAGAACCTCCTCGCCAAGTTAAAGTCAAGACAAGCTGGTCGTCATCGTCATCGGGTTTACCATGGAAACATCAATTAAAACAAATCATCATTAATTTGTGGAATTCATCGATGGTGGAACTCGAGATATCAACAATTACAATATCTTGCTACGATTATATTATTCAAAATTGCTATATATTTGCTTCTCTACATAGTATAAAATAATGTCGCTTGCCGCTGTCTGTATGTATGTATGCATGTATGAACGCGTAGATATTTTAAACTACGCAACGGATTTTAATGCGGTTTTCACCAGTAGATAGAGTGATTCAAGAGGAAGGTTTATATGTATAGTTTAATATCATTTTGTGTTAATTTGTTGAAATATGACGATATTTGAACAAAATGTCGGAAGAATCACTCCTCACTGACACCACATTGCACCCATGCGAAACCGGGGCGGGTCGCTAGTTATTTATAAGATCAGAAGTGGGATGCACATTTTGCCCACAAGTTATCTAGCATACGGGCACACCGTCATGAATCAATATAAACGACAAGATATGGACAAGCGAACAAAATTTTTCACGGTTTAGAAACCAAATAAATCAGAGCCACCTCTTAGAACTACCCGTTTGAAATCCAGACGTCATTGAAGTTGCGTTGGTGCTAAAGTCCCACTGAGTCAGTGCCATTTTGTTTGTTCAATAACCCTGTCCATACGAAGTAATATATAAGTGAATGCCGCCATGTCATTTATTTCACTAATCCATTTGAAGAAACCTTCTTCTTCTTCTTATTTTGCTTTGTGGCTTTCAGTAGTGCCACCTACCTGAAAAAACCTTAAAGGTCTGCATCGGTGATTTCTGAAAACAAACTGCTGAGATCCTTGCAGGTTCTTAGTAAAATCTGCTGTGATAAAATTTTAGTCGTCAGTTATAAATGAGACTAAAGGACTAAATGGCAAGCATTTAGTATGACGGTGCTAACTAAAATTATCGTCACACCAGTATACGGAATGTCTTCCCTATTTTCAGGGTAATAAGGTTAAAAATTGTATGGCGGCTGGCGATTTTACGATTTTATTGTAATTTGTCACACATGTTGAGGTACGACTTACGAGTCATCTTAACTTGCGAATCTTTATTTTTAAGACTCATCTCATCACATAATAAGGGTTTTTAAATAGAGATAGCGAGCAAACGAGCAGGCGGGTCACCTGAAGTTAAGTGATTGCCGCCGCCCATGAACATTTGCAGCACCAGAGGAACCGCCCATGCGTTGCCAGCCTTTTAGGAATTTGTTGGACCGCCCCTTGAATAACCCCATGTTGTAATCTAGTGGGAACACCGCCGATTGGAGTTGGTTCTTCTAATCAAAGTTAACCGTGATAGCCTAGTAGTTAAGACGTCCGCTTCCTATTCGGGAGGTTGTGGGTTCGATCCCGGGCACGCACCTCTAATTTTCGGAGTTATGTGGGTTTTCGGCAACTAAACTGGCATTTGGCAAATCAACTGGCCATACTATGTATAGTGCGCCACAGGTTGAGATGGCAATAAATTATATCATGCGAACAAAGCCGCAGGCAAAAGCTAGTCTAAATATATAAAAGAAAATGACTGACCCCCGTATTCACAATTATTACTATGAGGTCTCAGGCTGAGATCTATAGAGCGCACTTTGACTTTGCTCAGTCTTAAGATTGAGTTAAAACGAGACAGATTTATCTGACAGATATAGCGCTGTCTCGTTTTAACTCTGTCTTAAGTCTAAGCTAAGTCAGAGTGCGCTCTATAGATCTCACCCTTACAGTGAGCTTGAACGCACAGTGTGTGGTTCCACCACTCAAATTATTTTGTCACGTCAATTTACGATAATCTGATTGGTGGAATCCACACTATGCGTTCGAGCACACTGTGCGATTTCATAGTAATGATTGTGAATACGGGTGTGACTGATCTATCAACGCACAACTCAAACTACTAGACGGATCGGGCTGTTTGGCATGCAGATAGCTATTATAACGCAGACATTCTCTAAAAAAGAATTTTTGAAAATTCAACCCCTAAGGGGGTAAAATAGGCTTTGAAATTCATATAGTCAACGTGGAGGAATTGTGACTATCGCGATGTCCTTGTGATAATCATAATAAACTCAACTAGGACGGAGATGCGACAAAAACTATAAAACAACCGACAGGTGTTTATTCATATTCATAGCCATAGAGAACCGAATAAAGTCAAGATAGGCAGTAAAAAGAACCATAAATCTATATTAAAAGATTTTACGGCTAACTAAATGGTGTCGAGCTACTTGTACGAGTTCACTCGACCGTGATGAGTTTATTATTAACCTTTTACGTCTAGGCTTAACAACTTTATGTATGGAAATGATGTCCATCAAAAATACTATAAAAATTTCTGGTATGGTATTTTTCTACCTCGTCAAAATTGGTTGGTACAAATGTACACCAAAATCTCCGAGATTACTGAACCGATTCGTGTAGTTTCTTTTTTAATCTATAGATAACCTTTGCAACGTTGTTCTATAAAATATTGGATTCTAACTCCTCAATCCTGATGATGGACCTGACCACCTAAACTGATGGAATTTAGACTTGCGGTTATAAATTGATATTGGAGGTACCTACCAAGTGAAGACTATCGTTGAACTCGAGGACCCAACTCCTCACCCCTGATGCTGTAAGGAATCGCATTCTTAAATCGTAGTGATGCCACGGGATTTTTAATAATTCATGCGTTTAAGTGTTTTTACGAAATTCCGTATTGAGATATCTTGCATCTCGGGGACGGGCTACCACGGATAGACTACTTTTTGTCCTGGAAAATCAAAAGTTCCCACGGGATTTTTAAAAACCTAAATCCACGCGGGCGAAGCCACGGGCATCAGCTAGTTTATATTAACACTAGCTTATGCTCGCGACTTCGTCCGCGTGGACTACAAAATTTCAAAACCCTATTTCACCCCCTTAGGAGTTGAATTTTCAAAAATCCTTTCTTAGCGGATGCCTACGTCATAATAGCTATCTGCATGCCAAATTTCAGCCCGATCCGTCCAGTAGTTTGAGCTGTGCGTTGATAGATCAGTCAGTCAGTCAGTCAGTCATTCAGTCAGTCAGCCAGTCAGTCAGTCACCTTTTCCTTTTATATATATAGATTAGTATGGATTATGGAAAGAACTCTCAGGCATACAGGTTTCCTCGCAATGTTTCCTTCACCGTTAAAGCAAGTGATCTATAAATATATAAAATTCAAAGTCCTGACTGGCTGACTGACATAGATATCAACGCACAGCCTAAACCGCTGGTCCTAAAGACATGAAATTTGGAGGATCTATTCTTTGTGAAGAGTAGGTATCCACTAAGAAAGGATTTTTCGAAATTCCACCCCTAAGTTGGTTAAATGGGGGATGAAAGTTTGTATGAAAGTCGGTCATTTTTCAAGTTATTTGCATGAAAATTGGTATTTGGGTTTTCGGTCACAAATGAAGAAATACGTGTTTCAGGATTTTTGGAAAATTTGCCCATAAGGGTGGTAAAATAGGGGATGAAAGTTTGTATGGGAAAGTTTTAATTATTGATATTATAATTGACTTGAAATTTGAAAAGTAGGTTTTTTCTTGAGGTTAGGTGTCAGCTTAGAAACGACTATGAGAAAATTAGGAGGAGGAAATTACCCACTAAAGGAGTGAAATGGGGGTTGGAAGGTTATATGTGTTATTCGGTGCTGTTCAGAGTGCGCGACCTGATGTTATAATGTTTGTTTCTGAAAAAAAAATGCCATTTGTTTCCTGTAGGCTACGCGGGCGAAGCCGCAGGCAGAAGCTAGTATATAATAATTTGCTAGAGAGTGCTTGCAAGTGATGCCCGCGACTTCATACGCGTGGATTTAGGTTCTAAAAATCCCGTGGGAACTCCTTGATTTCCCGGGATAAAAGTAGCCTATGTCACTCTCCAGGTCTTTGACTATACCCATGCAAAAAATCACGTCGATCCGTTTCTCTGTTGCGACGTGATTGAAGGACAAACCAACAAACCAACAAACAAACACACTTTCGCATTTATAATATGGGTACTGATTGTACATATTTTACTTAAATAATTTTTAGTATTTTAATTATTTTATTCTAGTTTAAATAATTACCGCAAGAATGAGACCGTAAATTAAGGAGATTAGGTAATAAAATGTCTTAAATTTTACATTAATTTAGCATTCTTAGATTAAAAAGTTAAATACTATATTGCATTGCATACGTACCTAGATACGTATTTACTAGGTAGTCGTATGATTATATCAGTTAGAGAGAGAGCCAGCGCGTGCCAGACTTTCGTTATTTTATAAAATCTGACAGTTTCTCTGCGTATGAATGAATGAATTATTTTATTCATTGTCGTATTGTCCCCAACACTGGAAGGAACGTTAGCTTGGGTGTTTGTTTGGATCATGGTGGCAGCGAAACTTTCAGCTTTTTAATCGACTTCCAAAAACGAGGTGGTTCTCAATTCGGCCCGATTTTTTTTTAAATGTATTTACACCGATTTTTTCGAGGTTTTCGGACCGATTTCCAAAATATTTTTTTCACCAGAAGATGTGTCCGTGGTGGTCCCATAAAAAATTCTGGATCTAACTCCTCAATCCTGATACTGCAGGGTTACTGCCCGCCTAAGTTATACAAAATAACGAATGCCCAGCACGCACTGGCTCTTAGTCCAAGTAAAAGAGTACTATTATAATATATTCTGTGGTAAAAGTGAGATTGCTCTGTTCCACTCTAAAACATAAAACACACAAAATGCTTGCATAATTAGTTTTTTACTTCATCATAAATTATTATGTACTAGATGATGCCCGCGACTTCGTCCGCGTGGATTTACGTTTTGAAACTCTTTCGTTTTCCAGGATCAAAAGTAGCCTATGTCCTTCCCCGGGATGCATTCTATCTCTATTATCTATACCAAATTTCATCAAAATTGGTTTAACGGATGAGCCGTGAAAAGCTAGCAGACAGACAGACAGACAAACACACTTTCGAATTTATAATATTAGTATGGATCTAACTGCATTCTATCTGAGAGGAAGCTGTGACCCTGTTCTTGCGGAGATAAGAATAGTTATAATTACAAGTACTAAGGGTTTATACAATGTAAAGAGCATCGCCATATTTGAAATGTATCTAATTATCTATTGTTACAAATTTTCAAAAATCCTTTCTTAGCGGATGCCTATGGGATATGTCATAATAGCTAATTTGTGCGATTCTTGTTGCAACAATGCATTGTGGCCAATAGTGAGCGAGCATTAACCAATCAGAGATGATTGCGATCGGGACATTGTAGCTGTCAAACAACCGCGGTAGGGCCACTGTGGCTCTACCGCGGTTGTTTGACAGCTACAATGTCACGATCGCAATCATCTCTGATTGGTTAATGCTCGCTCACTATTGGCCACAATGCATTGTTGCTCATTGTTACAACAAGAATCGCACAAATTCAGCCAATCAGAACAATTGAGATTGTAATAATGATTGATGCAGGTTTTAGACAATCGCCCCGCTGGTCTATATCTATCCGTGTGTTTTGGCTCTATCAAAATATCAGAGCCTTGCCCCGGATTGGTTGCATATTGCCTTTCTAGAAGGAATTGCCGATTGATTGATTGATTGATTGATTGATCTGTCGCAAGGAATCTTAGGAAGAAAATTGTTGGGCACTTTGCCTTTTGTATGATATGGTTGAATTTAGAGAATTATAGGTCACAAATAGAATTCAATGGTCGAAGTCGTGAGCGATTTTGGTAACGGAACGTGAGTTAGTAACCAACTGAATACCTTCCGAGTGAATCACTAGCCTTTTATAGATAGTTTCTGGCGTCTTACTGCATGTGTTGTGTAATCAGTACCCTTATTATGAATGCGAAAGTGTGTTTGGTTGTTGGTTTGTCCCTCAATCACGTTTGCTACGGTGCAACGGATTGACGTGATTTTTTGCATGGGTATAGATAAAGACCTGGAGAGTGACATAGGCTATCCCGGAATATCAAAGAACCACGCGAGCGAAGTCGCGGGCATCAGCTAGTTAAAACTAAAGCTAGGAGAGTTCCAAACGCACGGGGCTGCAATGGCTTGTATAGTACGGTATAATCTAATCTAATCTAATCTAAATCAGCCTGTGCTGTCCCACGTCTGGGCAAAGGCCTCCCTCCGATCCTTCCACAATTTTCTATTTCGTGCCTCTTCAGGCCACGTAACTGTAAATTTATCTAATTCATCACGCCAACGTCGTCTCGGCCGACCACGCTGGCGTTGATGATTCTGGGGCGTCCAAAAAGAAGCAGATTTTGCCCATAACTCATCTGGCATACGGCACACATGACCTGCCCAGTCCCATTTGAGTATAATAACATTGTAAATTGAAAAATTAAAAAGAGCAACCGCCGAGTTTCTTGCTGGTTCTTCTCGGTAGGAACGGCATTCCGAACCAGTGGTAAATTAAAACTACCTGACTATTCATAAGCACTTTTAAAAAGTTTACATGAATAAAAAAAACATTCTATTCTATTCTATAACGCGCCCTGGTCTAAGAGGCCCACAACAAACTCAGCCGGGTATTCTCTTTTATTATCACCACTTCACATAATTTAAACTTATTAAAACTATCAAAGCTGTTAAGGCAACTTATTCCCAAGCTTTCGTATAATTTAAATAATCCTTTACATTGCAATAGGATTTGTCAATAATTTTACGTTAGGAAAAATCTTTATACTTAGTCAACATTATTCAAATTTTAAGTATGTACCTACTATAAGTATTTTTACCAAAAAATCTAAAAGAAAAATTACAATATTACTTAACTACTTAAATGTAAATGTAAAATAATTATCCTTCTTCTGGTACAGTCATATCCTAATCTCTACATAGTATAAAATAAAGTCGCTTCCCGCGTCTGTATGTATGTATGAACGCGTAGATCTTTTAAACTTGTAGCAGGTCCGGACATCTCCACTGATGTGTGCGTGCACCGCGCCGCTTGGCAACGGATTTTAATGCGGTTTTCACCAATAGATAGAGTGATTCAAGAGAAAGGTTTATAGCTATAGTTCAATTCTCTTAAAATTAGAGATCCCTAGAGAAATTGAAGTAATGTGAATTAGGTCGGAAAAAAATCATCTCATTTGAGAGTTTCCGAGGCAATTACACCAAATTAGTATCTACGTTGCACCCATGCGAAGCCGGGGCGGGTCGCTAGTAATATTATAAATGTGAATGTGTGGATGTTTGTTACTCAATCACGCAAAAACGGCTGAACGGATTTGGATGAAATATAGAATGGAGATAGATTATACCCTGGATTAACACATAGGCTACTTTTTATCCCGGAAAAACAAAGAGTTCCTACGGGATTATTAAAAACCAAAATCCACGCGGACGAAGTCGCGGGCACCAGCTAGTAAAAAATAAACTTAAAAGTACACTTACTGGTGTCCTGCGATGTAACAGAGTCCCCACTGGGCTGGGTATCTTTGTAGGCGTGCCGTGCGGGCTGCGGGCTGTAACAACAATTATAACTATTATAATTACTATGTAAATTCGTCATCATCATCGTCAACCGATCCAAGTCCACAGCTGGACATAGGTCTCTTGTAGGGACTTCCACATGCCATGGTCTTGCGCTGCCTCAATCCTCTGCGACGCTTTTTCTGCTGCACATTCCCAGGCTGCTCCCAGCGGCTCCCTGCGACTCGTCTGATGTCGTCCGTCCACCTAATGGGGGTCTTCCAACGCTGCGTCTTCCGGTGCGAGGTCGCCATTCCACCACCTTAGGAGCCCAATGTCTATCGGTTGTACGAACTATGTGCCCTGTCCATTCAGCTTTGCAACCCGTTGAGCTATGTCGGTTACTCTAGTTCTCCTGCGGATCTCCTCATTTCTGATTTGATCACATAGAGAAACTCCAAGCATAGCTCTCTCGCTGAGTGACACAAGCTTTCTTATGAGACCCATACTCCATAGGCTCTGTTGTTTAGCAGTAGGTAACCGATCGGTGATCATAATGATGATGAAACAACAGAGGTAAATAATATAAGGTGTGATGCAAAGCCACTCAATGTCATATCTATTGACATTCTGAGTACATATTGAGACATGTTTTGTGGTTAAAAGTTCAAGGATTTGTTCATCCTGTTTGAGATTGAATAGATATTAATAATATTATAAAGCTTTTTCTTTTTATACCTGAATAGTCTGCATTCGGAAATCGGACATTCATATAGTTATATAACGACTAGACGATGTCCACACCTTGGTCCGCGTGGATTTAGGTTTTTTAAATCTCTTGGGATTACCTATCAGTACCTACCCTTATTACAAACGCGAAATTGTGTTTGTTTGTTGGTTTGTCCTTCAATCACGTCGCAACGGATTGACGTGATTTTTTTGCATGGGTATACCTACTGCTGGCTACTTTTTATCCCAGAAAATCAAAGAGTTCCCACTGGATTTTAAAAAACCTAATTCCACGCAGACGACGTCGCGAGCATCATCTAGTATGTATATAAAAAGAAAAGATGGCTGACTGACTGACTGATTAACAGCACTGAACAGTTCTAACTACCGGACAGATTAGGCTGAAATTTGGCATGATATAAGTTACTGATATCACAGATTTTTGACAGACACAGGTTACATCCCAGGGACGGCCTGACAAAGGCTACTTTTTATCGTGTACTAGCATATTATGCTCGCGACTTCGTCCGCGTGGACTACACAAGTTTCAAACCCCTATTTTGACCCCTTAGGGGTTGAATTTTCAATAACCCTTTTTTAGTGAATGTCTACATCATAATAGCTATGTGCATGCCCAATTTCAGCCCGGCCCGTCCAGTAGTTTGAGCTGTGCATTCAATTCAATTTTGATTCAATTCAATTTTGTTTTATGGCGCGCGGCTGCACCAAACGGAACGCAAACGCAATTAGAGATGTGCATTGATAGAGCAGGCCGATTTCCTTTTATATATTTAGATTAAAATTAGAATAGTTACTTACGTTTTGTAGGTATCAATCTCGGGCTGATGGGTGGGCGGTCCTCAACAGAAAACGTTGAATTCAAATCTGTTTCCTTGACTAACGAGTTATTATTGTACTTCTTAACACTATCTGCCCAGTCCTGTATCCACGTCTTATCACCCTTACATCTATTTAAGCTCAAGTAAGATAATTTACCAACTACGTGATCTGGGGATACTTCTGTATTTGTTATTAAAGCTTTCTGAGCATTTTTTAATGCTGTACTCTCGAATTTAACGTCTTCAACACCTTTGCCAAGCAACGAAACAGGCACGGAAGACTCTCTTGATAACCTATGTACATAGTCTGACGCAACGGGAACAGATGATTCTCGTGACAACCTATGTACGTAATCCGTTTGGTCGATATCTGATTTCGTTAAACTACAGCGCCTGCGACTAGGCATTTCAATTTTAAACGGAAATTTCGAACTTAGAACACCTGATGTAGTTACTGAAGTAAACGTTCCCAGGTCAACGTTTTCATCGTGTGGTTTAGAGAATGTCTTTTCCGTTATCGTCCGTACTCTATTCTTTATTTTCTCTAAATAACTTCTCGTTGATTTAATCTGTTTCGTTGTTTGCAAAGCCAGATCACTTTCATTCGGTGATTCGTAACAGCACGATATCTCTAATACATTCTTATCTTTTGATACTTTCTGTAAATCTGCAGTCTTGTTTATCATAATTGGGTTTCTTAAGCATATATCTCTCCGTGGTTCTTTCGTGATAACCTGTTGAGTGTTGGGATACTCAAATATTAAATCAGGCTCCTTTTCTATACTGCAACGTTTCTTTAACGTATCTTCAACTGATTCGTTATACAAGTCTACACCTAACGCTCTATCTATACTCATTCTAGCTTTCTGTTCTTCTGTATAATTGTCACATTCAATAGTGTAAGTGCCAGTTGAAGAATGATTGGACTCGTTATCTTCATCATCAATGTATAACGGTTCTGATTTGGGTGGACACTTCTTGAATAATAAATCTGGAGTTTCAGAAGCTCTAGATTTTCGTAAAGGACTTTTAGAAAGTTCCGGTGTAGAAAGACCATTGTCAGGGGTGAGGATATCTAACTCCGGACTTGATATATCTGTTAGCATGATCCCTTCAGGACTCTGGTCTATTATGTCAGCCATGACATGTCTGTGGCAGTTTAAGTTACTGTAACTCGGTGTTCTATGGACGTTTTGGATATAGGAACTGGTGCTTTTTAGTGGCAGATTGAGAGCTTGTCGTGGAGTGTAATCGCTTCTGGACATTATGCTATCGACTATAGGGCTTTTGGAGGTACGGTTAGATAACACATCGGGTGATTTTATCTGTCTTTGAGTTGCTATGGGGCTCGTGAAATTGGATCTATCGACGCTTTGTGCTAACGGACTGCTGCGAAGCTTAACGGAGACACCACTATCTTCTTGGTCGGAGGAAAAATAACCTTCGGAGTTGTATCCTTGAGCTTTACGAGGCAGTTTAGCGCTTAGTGGAGGCCGCTGAGACTGTATTGGACTAGGTTTTGATTGGCCAGCAGACATCGTCGACACTCTTTGATGTCTAGCCTGGGATTTCTTCGCTAGCTCTTCAAGTCTTCGGTTGTCGACTTGCTTAGACTCACCAAAGTCGATTGTGAAAGCCATGGGATGTGGTTTTGGTGTCGAAGGCTCCGAATTTTCCGATTTCTCGGACTTTTCCTGACCTTCCTCAACTGCATTGACGGACTCATTTTTTCCTTCCGCACAGTCATTATTTACCACGAAAATACTGCTCTGGCCCTCCGATAAAGGACTAGACACGTCTTCGACACTAACACTCATATTTTTCAAGGATTTATTAAATGTGACATCATATTCACTAAACAACCACTTTGCACCCACAGCCACAGCCTTTGTTTCACTTTTTTTTGAACGCACAACACGACGAAAGCCTGAACTAAGAAACTTATTGTATAGTGAAAAGTGGAACGAGAGCACTTATAAAAAAAATTCTAGGTCTACAATCTACATTCGTTCGCGATTAGCTCGATTATTGCGAGCACGAACTTAGCACGAACAATGACGACTGCAGAAGAAAAGGAATGTTTTGATTTCAGGACCCAACCATATGATGCATTTAATTTTACCTTTCCTTTCCGTCTGGCAATACTGCAATTTGAAGGCTACTTGACCAATCAGAATAAAGGTGTGTTACAAATTCTGGTTTTCTATTGGTTACACATGGAATAACCAAATTAGAACCAAGGTTGTCACCTTTTTTTCGGAGCCTTTTCCGTTTCCATTTTTATAGAACCTAATTTTGAAAATGAAAGTTTTGAACATTGATGTTTTGTTTAGTTTTAGCGTGGTTTTAGCAAATTAAATTGTCCACGATGAAAATGTTTTTCACAAAATAACTCACAAAATAAAGTAATATTAACTGGCAATACTTCTTAATAGAATTGACACAGATAAAATAAGACAATAATCTTGTATTTTATCTGTGTCAAAATATTTCATTCACATTTCATTTCACGCATTCATCGTTTTATTTAACTTTTATTAGTTTGTTGTAAAGATATATTTTCTGGTATATCTTTTGTTTTTTTAATTACATATGACACTTTTCAGTCATTGCACGTCTTTATTATGTTACATCTGTAACTTATAATGAAGTCACTATTAGTAAAAGTCACAGTTACGTAAAATAATAGTAGTGGTAAATTAAACCTGACTATTCATAAGCACTTTTAAAAAGTTTACATGAATAAAAAACATTCTATTCTATTCTATTCTAATCAACAATGGCAACACGCAGTTGCCTAAAATGAAACGTTTTTATATGTCAAATGTCATTTCCAACAAATAACTATCAATGTCAAATTCTTAGAAACATGGCAGTGGCCGCTTTTTCGGAGGACGGAAAATATTATTCAGTCATCACTCAGGACGGTAGAATAAAAATATGGGATACAGAAACCAATATCCTCAAACAGGAGTACACACCAGACCTGCATTTATCATCACCACCGACTTGTTTACAATGGATAAGTGTCAGTCTTTCTGCGGTTAGTACCACACGTGGTTTTCAACCTTGTATTTACATTAATGACCATTATATTGCTTTAAAAATACCTTAATTATATACATCGTAGTATATATTCCTATGGGAGTACTAAACTGTATTGTTTTAATATCTGTTGCACTGTAAAACGTATGTCAATAAAAACATAACCTCTATTTTCAGAGTCCACAAAAAGGGGCGCGCAGAAAATCTGTGAGTGAATCGGAACAATATTGCTTAGCATTAGGAACGACTAGCGGAAAAATACTTATTTACTCAGTCAGTCAAGCTAAAGCGGAAACAGTTTTAAATCAAAAAGAAAGTAACTGTAAAGTGTCAACTTTGGACTGGCACAGAAAGTATGGTCTTTTCAGTTGTACAGTAAACAATTGTGTACAGGAATGGAACTTACAGAGTGGGACAGTTAGCCATAAGTACAATGTTAAAGTAGTTGGTACGAATAAGCAACTAGACAAAATTAGTGCAATAAAACTAGTACCCCACAGTCAGGTAAGTCTTATTTAATCTTACTAATCATTGGTGCTGATTCTGTTGTTTTTCGCTAAACTAAATTTAGAGTATTTGCATCCTTTTCTTTTTAAAATTGCTAAAAACGGATGGAACATGATTTTTTACATTTAAAGACTTTAAATTTTAGTGTACACTACAAATTTAAACGATACGCTCGCGACTGGCAGCTAAAGTCATGAGGTTTGATGGCTCTAAATTAAACTTAAAACTGTCAAACTGTCATGTTCATTAGTAAGTAGACAGTGCGTATGCTCTAAAATTTAGTTGTGCTTAGAATCAGTACCACTATCAACCTATCACCGACTCACTACAGAGCATGGGTCTCTCAGTATGAGAAGGCCATTGCCAGAGTTTACCACACTGCCCAAGCGCTTTTGCGAACATTATGAAGAACTCTTAGGTATTCAGGTTTCTTGACAATGGTTTCCTTCACCATCAAATCAATATTTATTTTGACTATCAACGCACAGCAACATAGACATACACTCCGAACGGATGTTTGAAAATATGACCCCTAAGGGGGTAAAATTGGCATTTAAAATTTGTGTAGTCCATGCGGATGAAGTTGCAGGAATAAGCTAATTCACTGTTCTATTAGTATGGATTGTAATAGAATATTTCAAAGGTAATTGTTGTTTATCAATCTTTTAGGAGACACCATCAAAATTCCTTATCACTGCATCATTGCAAATCCGACTGTGGCGTCTGCACAACTCTAATGCGGAGGTGGTCAAGTGTTTAGGTCACAATGCAGCACCGGGGGCGTATCTGACTCTTGCCACCTTGAACAAGGCTTGCTGGCTTATTGAGGGCTCACAGTGAGTGTTGATTTTGAAACTTATGCTGAGATCTATAGAGCTCACTCTGACTTTGCTCAGACTTAAGACAAAGTTAAAACAAGATAGAGCTATATCTCTCACATAAAATCTCTCGTTTTAACGCAATCTTAAGTCTGAGCAAAGTCAAAATGTGCTCGATAGATATCAACCCTTAGAGCCCTAACAGACTGGCTTGCCATGGTGATGTCACTGGCTACCTCTGGTTACCTACTGTAGCCAAATGAGCTTGCCAAATAAGTAGCACCCATATTTATTTTGTTTTAATAAAAAATCCAAAAAGGCCCAAGTAACTGTGGTCTCAAGACATTATAGAACTGACTGGAAGAGATTAAATGTATGCTGGCCAAAACAGGAAAAAGTGGAAAGAAATGGAGGAAGCTTTCACCCAGAATTTGGGATCCATCAACGACTAACACACTAACAAACTAACACTAAATTTTAATCTATTTACTAAAACGTAATTTATTTACAAACTAGCTGATGCCTGCGACGTCGTACGCGTGGATTTAGTTTTTTTA
This sequence comes from Maniola hyperantus, assembly GCF_902806685.2. NCBI lineage: Eukaryota > Metazoa > Arthropoda > Insecta > Lepidoptera > Nymphalidae > Maniola > Maniola hyperantus. The sequence goes on from NC_048560.1 coordinate 6,454,399, forward strand.
AATTCCCGTGGGAACTCTTTGATTTCCCAGGATAAAAAGTAGCCTATGTCACTCTCCAGGTCTTCATCTATACCCATGCAAAAATCACGTCAATCCGTTGCAACGTGATTGAAGGACAAACCAACAAACAAACACACTTTCGCATTTATAATAATTTACAAATAAGTAAACACATAAAGTTTGTAAAATGTAAATAAATAACCTACATGAACTTTGTAAAATGTAAAAATGAAAATAAAATGCTTAATTTTTTTTTTCTTAGAACTGAACGTCTTCTTTCATTCTGGGATGTGACGATAACAGAAGAACAAATACCACAGACTAACCAACAAAATGGTGATGGGGTTACCCCAAAAAAGAAACAGAGAAAGAAATCTATATCCGCACCGGTCACACCCGCACTGGTCATACCCGCACCAGCATATAACTTTGTTTTAGAAGATGCACCCAGGATACTTGATGTCAGTTTGACAGAAGAGGACGAGTCTACCCGGTTGTCTTTGGCTGCAGCTACTAGAAGTGGGGTTGTACATTACTATGGCCTCACTTTGAATGGGTAAGTTCTGATAAACAAAATCAACAAGTATAGACTTTAGTTGTTGTACAACGAGCCACAGAAAAGAAAAGAAGAAAAAGACTAGTTTCGTTCGACGATAATAGATGGCGTCACTGGTATAATACATCGCGCTGGTTTAGCGCTTTGCAATGCATTTATAATATAGCTGAAAAATAATTTATAATATAGCATGGAAATTTGTTCCAGGGAATCTACAAAGCCCATAAAGCCTACATTAACAATACAAGTAACAACGGAGGATGCCCAGCCCCTCCCACTGCAGTGCTGCAGATTGCCCACCAGTGGGGACCTATTGCTGGGCTACACTAATGGGCCAGCACTTGTATTTGAGAAAATTGTAAGTGTGTTTCGTACCTCAAAAATAAAAAAGATAGGTCTTATAGCACACTTAAGCACAAATATCCGAAAACCGTGAATTTGTGGTTACTTCACAAAAAAAAATGTTAAAATGTGCTCATGAACAAATAATAATTAGTATGTATTCCCAACTTTCAAAGTAAAATTACTATACTAAGTGGGGTATCATATGAAAGGGCTTTACCTGTACATTCTAAAACAGATTTTTACTAATTCTTTTTATGCATCATAGTTTTTGATTTATCATGCAAAATGTCGAAAAAATACGACTGTAGTACGGAACCCTCGGTCAAAATTAATTAAACTCAAAACTACGAGGGTTCCAAACGCGCCCTAAAAATAAATTTTGATTTGATTTATCTTGTTTTTCCAGGTCCCAGACTTAAAAACAAAAACTCAAGTGTTAATACGCGGCATTGCGAAACCGAAAGGCCCAAAGAGTAATAAGAAACAGACAGACTTGAGCACCGCAGAGAAGGATGTCACGTATGTGGAGCCCATGGGCGGAGTCAGCAGGAAGCGAGCCATGCCGGGCGGAAAAGTATGTATCTAGCTTAAATTTGAGCTTTATAATTGACCATGGGACTGGTTCCAGAGGACTGACGGCTACTTGCGGGAGAATCGCTTCGTTTCACTAAGCAGACCTATGTTAATTTTGCCTACCATTTCATTTTACCAGGGAACAGGGTACTCGGATCAGTACCCTGGTAAAATAAAATTACTGATGGAAGGTTTGTGAAAACCAAACCAAAAATACACGATGTGAGTAGAACGCTAGCGAAAACGAAGACAGGTGATAGTAGTAATGATTATACTGATAAGATATCTCAAAAATAATGCGGAAAAAAGCCAGAATCCTGCAGTAAAAGTTTGCAATGTATTGCAAGTAAAACATATGACTGACGCTAGAGGTCCACGAACGTTGCGTAGATAAGTGACGCGGCTTTAATACCGCGTCCGGGGTATTAACCCCGAGTTTTGCACGCTATACATTGCGCATTTGGTGGCAAAAATGGTTATTGGTATTGGATTGTAATTTCAATTTTTAATTATTACTTTTAATGGACTAAGCAGCTTTCACTTATGCGTCTATATGAGAAGTGCTTCAAGTTTTCCAATTGTTTGTCTAATATATTCTCGAACTGGTCAACAGAACTTGATATAACCAAATCCTTAGGCAATTTATTCCATATGTGAACAACTCTGTTGGTCAGAAAGTGTTTTAATGGATTTGACGATGGCAATTGATATTGTAGCTTCATATCATGTCCCCTAAATGTAGGCTTTGCTCCTTCTCGTATTTAGGTAGTATGATAATAGCGCGAAGTTTTGGTTACTGTTCTACACCCTGTATATTTGTTTAATGTTTCTAGGTGGAAGTGTCAATGGAGGCGCGTCTGGAGAACTTGACAGTGGACATCAGTAGCCGCAGCCGTTCAGCCGTCAGCCACAACCTCACCAAGCTGCTCATACAGGGGCTGCACTCACACGATAGGAAGTAAGAGGCTTCGGCCGTGGCTAGTTACCACCCTACCGGCAAAGCCGTGCCGCCAAGCGATTTGGCGTTCCGGTACGATGCCGTGTAGAAACCAAAAAATCCTATAATTTTGAAAAGTTTTCGATATATTGCAAATATATCGAACTGACGCTAGAGGACAACGGACGTTGCCGTAGGCCACTCGGAATCAATGCCGTGGCGTAGGCGGGACATTGACCCGAGTTTTGCACGCCATACATTGCGGAAATACTAAATCACTAAAACTACAAAATTAAGCAAATGGTTATTGGTATACGATTGTGTTTAGGTAGTATAACAATAACGCTAAGTTTTTGCTTCTACAAATATTTGAAGAAGATTAACCGCAACATTAATTTCTGAATGCACTACAAATATTTGAAAAAGATTAGACGCGACATTAATTTCTGAACGCACTACAAATACTTGAAGAAGATTAGACGCGACATTAATTTCTCAACGCACTACGAATATTTGAAGAAGATTAGACGCGACATTAATTTCTCAACGCACTACGAATATTTGAAGATTAGACATGACATTAATTTCTGAACGCACTATAAATATTTGTTATACCCGATACCGCGTCATTCTGAGACTAGCCAAAGGTGGAAGGTCATTAGTTCAGATGATGATGATGATTATGATATAGATGAATTACTTGTTTACTTAGTTTTAATTTGTTTTCCAGGTTAATATTACTAGTGTTACAAAAAGATGACCCGGCGGTGGCTTCAAGCACAGTGTCACACTTACCCCCGGACTATATACCAGCCTTGATAGAGCAGCTAGTTGAAATGGCCCACCGCAGAACCAGTCAGTGAGTATTTACCATTTACGCAAACATATTACTAGTGTTACAAAAAGACGACCTAACGGTGGCGTTAAGCACAGTGTCACACTTACCCCCGGACTATATCCCAGCTTTAATAGAGCAGTTAGTTGAAATGGCCACCCGCAAAACCAGTCAGTGTACTACACTATACTTACACAACCATTACTGTATAATTTTACTACCATTACAAAAGGACGACGCGGCGGCGGTTTCGAGCACAGTGTCACACTTACCCCCGAACCCTAGATCGTAATTAGCAGGAATTATGTTTTTTGAAAATCCCGTGGCAACTCTTTGATTATCTGGGATGAAAAGTAGCCTATGTCACTGTCCAGATCTTTATATATACCCATGCAAAAAATCAGGTCAAAGGGTTGCACGTGATTGAAGGACAAACCATTAAACAAACACACTTTCGCATTTATAATAAGGGTACTGATTACACTCATTCCCACAAGTGACTTTCCCGAGGCGTCCGGAGCGTAGGAGTTGCGAGCATCACAGGCACCGATTCCATTTTCTTTCTCTAAACTAAATTTAGAGTTTGCATCCTTTTCTTTTTAACAATGCTAAAAAGGGACAGAACATGAACTTTACATTTAAAGACTAAATTTTAGTGCACGCTACAAAAAACAGTAGGCTCGCGACTGTGCGCTAAAATCAAGGGTTTTACCATCTAAAAATAAAATTTTAAACTGTCAATCTGCGTCTGTCCTTTTCATATTATATTAGTAAGAAGAGGATGCGAATACTCTAAAATTAGGTTGTGCTCAGAATCGGTACCATTGTCACATTGACCCCCGATTACGGTTCCTAGTTTGCCTGTCGTGGGATTTTCACTAACTGTTATGGTATAATTTCAGATGTGCGTCCGTGTGTACATGGCTGACCGCCATCTTGAGGGTGCACTCCGCGTTGCTGTTGGCGACTGTCCACTCCGCCACCAACGACCGACTCTCGCAGATGCTCGCCATATTCACGCACAGGTATTCTTTATAGTGGTACTACAATATCTTCTATAATAAATAAACTATTTTGGACTTACCTTTGCACAAGTTTAAAAAATCTATTAAAAATATGCTCCTGAAAAAACCATATTACACAATTGAAGATTATCTAAATGATAAAAGAGCGTGGATTTGACCTGCAGCTCGTTCCAGCAACGCACAAGACTGCAAATACTATTTTATATATGGCATAATCTTGTACCTATATCAAATATTTGAAAAGAGCAACCGCCGAGTTTCTTGCTGGTTCTTCTCGGCAGGAAAGGCATTCCGAACCAGTGGTAGATGCATCCGACTATTCGTAAGCACTTGTAAAAGTTTATACGAATAAAAAAGATTTTCATTTTCATTTTCAATATAAATATATAAAAGAGAAATACCACTCACTCACTGACTGACTGACTGACTGTCTGACTGACTAATCACGAAATCTCAGAAACTATAAAGCCTACAAACTTGAAATTTGGAAGTTAGGTTCTTTCTAGGACGTAGGTGTCAGCTAAGAAACGGTTTTCAAAAATTCCCCCCCTAAGGGTGTGAAAGGGGGGTGGAAGGGTTATATGAAAATCCTATGCTATATTCTATTATCCTATCCTATATCCTTTTATATATATATAAGTAAGTATAATATGTGTGAATTTGTATATATTATTAACATATAGAATAGATAGATTAGATAAGTACAATTAAAATAATTCCGTGGCGCCACCCGAATCAGGGTTCCTACTGAAAACCAGCGCTGTATGTTTTTGTACTTGTGCAAGACATATGGCATTTATGCTGAGTAGGGACCTTTTTTTTCGGGTTGTGCCACACATGACATGGTTTATTCCGGCGCTTCTTCTACTTGAGGTCTTTTGACTTTACTACTCAAGTATTAGAGGCGCCGGGATAACCTAACCTAACCAGGTCTAGCTGGTAATGTGTGGTACAGCCTTAAAAAATAAACGTTTTTCTTTCTTTCTTTCTATGTTTTTGAAGTTAGAAATATGAAAATTGGCATTTAGGTATTCTGGGTTCCGTGTCTTATGGTGAGACTGAGTGAGTATGTTAGTGAGGTCTTTTGCAGCGGGAAAATTTCAGATCTCATGAGAAACCAGAAATTTTACGCAGAGTCGCGGGCATCTGCTAGTATAAAAATGAATCACCAAATGTGTTGCTCATCGCAAATCTCGAGAACCGCTGAACCGATTTCGCTAATTCTTTTTTTATAATAATCCTTGAAGTACGAGGATGGATGGTTCTTACGGAGAGAAAAATTTTAAAAATTTAAATCGACTGTTAAGCGGAACGAAGTTCGCCGGGCAGCTAGTAATAGAATAGAATATGTTTTATTCAAGTAAACTTTTTACAAGTGCTTCTGAATCCTCAGGTAGTTTTAATTTACCACTGGTTCGGAATGCCGTTCCTACCGAGAAGAACCAGCACTACCGAACTAGCTGATGCCCGCGACTTCGTACGCGTGGATTTTAGTTTTTAGAAATCCCATGGAAACTCTTTGATTTTCCGGGATAAAAAGTAGCCTATGTCACTCTCCAGGTCATAAACTATATCCATGCAAAAAATTACGTCGATCCGTCGCGTTGCTTCGTGATTGAGGGACAAACCAATCTCTATTAATTTTCAGACGGTCTCATCTTTGTCAGCTGTTAAATCTAAAAGGTCGTTTAGACCTCACGATGGCGCAACGGAACGCGGCCAGCGCCAATGTGGACCAACAACCTGTTTTGGACTATAATGGTAAATATTTGTCACTTTTTAGCGTTTTTTTTAACAAAAACCGGTCTAGGGCGAATCGTGCCAGCACACGAAGGGTTCCGTGCAAGAAATAACACTTATAGGACTAACTTATAGGAATAACACTATAGGATCACTTTGTTGTCTGTCTGTCTGTCAAGAAACCTACAGGGTACTTCCCGTTGACCTAGAATCATGAAATTTGGCAGGTAGGTAGGTCTTATAGCTGGCATTAGGGGGTAAATCTGAAAACCGTGAATTTAGGGTTAGATCACACAAAAAAAAAAATTGTGGTCATGAACTAATAATTAGTATTTTCAATTTTCGCAGTAATATAACTATATCGAGTGGGGTATCATAATATGAAAGGGCTTCACCTGTAAATTCTAAAATACATTTTTATTTATTTTTATGTATCATAATTTTTGAATGATCGTGAAAAATGTCGAAAAAATACGACTGTAGTACGGAACCGTCATTGCGCGAGCCTGACTCGCACTTGACCGGTTTTTTTTCATGGCGGCCATTTTGAATTTTTTATTACATGATTACGTAATCTGTAAAAAAAATCAAGTTTCTGTCTGTTACGGTTCATGAGATACAGCCTACTGACAGACAGACAGACGTACAGCGGAGGCTTAGTAATAGAGCCCATTCGGGTACAAAATACTAAAAACGTAGACTACACAAATTTCAAAGCCCTATTTCACCCCTTTAGGAGTTGAAATTACAAAAATCCTTAATGGATGTCTACGTCACAATAACTAACTGAATGCCAATTTCAGTGTTTTGAAGTTGATAGATCAGTTAGTTAAGCTGTGTTTAGCATGGCTAAGTAAGTAGCCATGCTAAACATGAATAATATTCCAGTTTCCCCTCCAACTAAGCGTAAAGCTTGTGCTAGGAGTAGGTACGACAATAGTGCAACGGGCGGGGTTGAACTGACGACCTTTTGGATTTCAGTCCGCGCCTTAACCGTTGAGCTATTGAGGCTTTTATATATATATATATATATATAAGATATTGATCAATTAATTAACTCAAAAAAATTGTTTGTTTCCTTTAGACTCGTCATCAGACTCTGAGGCCGAAGCGGAGCCAGAGGTGGGAGTGGGCCAGTCGTCCGGGAGCGAGCACTCGTGGTCGGACGAGGAGGGAGGCGCCGAGAGCGCGCACGAGGACTCCCACAGCGACATGTCGGACGATTGATTCAAATATATACATTTTATTTACATATACGGCGTTTTATTTACAACTAGCTTATGCCCGCGACCTCGTCCGCGTGGACGAATTTTCCTTAGTTAATTACATAGTAGATTAGTTTTGCTAGTTAGTACATTTTACTTATTTTCCTAGATTAGTATGGTTAGTAAGTGAACGCAATTTTTTTATTTATTTATGGAACATGAGCCCCATTGCGGGTAAAGGCCTCCTCCAACCTCTTCCACTTCTCCCTGTCCTTGCCCAGATACAACCAGTTCTTCCCTGCAGTTTGTATTATCTCATCAGCCCACAGTTTGAATGGCCTTCCAACACACCTTTTGCCTACTGGTCCTTTCCATTGTGTGGTTTGTATCGTCCGTCTGTTGTCCAAGTAACGTAAGACATGTCCAGCCCATTGCCACTTTAATGTAAGAGCTTGATTTAATGCATCGGTCACTTTAGTTTTACTGTCGCTTTTTGTATTTTCCTTATTTTCAATATACTCCTTTCCATTGCTCTTTGGGTTGTTATAATTTGGTGTTTTGCCTTGTTTGTGTATACCCATGTTTGACATCCATAGAGCAGCCATCAGCCACCGGAGCAAAGTAATAAACAAACTAGATCTACATAATGGCAACAACCAAACATTCCCCAAGCCGACTGGTCCTCGTGGGGAATTAGACCAAAACCCTCCACCAAAAACTATGTAGTAGTAGTAGTAGTAGTTAATAAATATTTTTAAGTTGAAATAAAAACAAGTACTTAACTCATTCGCAACATCATTTATTACTCTTAAGAATAACATACATCACCTTGTGTGTCAGTGCAACTTACATATAAAGTTAACGGAACTTATAAACGAAAACCTATACTATGGTCTATCTACGGAGAGAAGTTAGTATATCGTTTTCTCTATAATCCCATATAAGTGACAAAGACAAAAAACTCAGTGAAACTTAACCATTCTGAGTGGCCAATCAATCAAAAATAAACCTGTCTGTCTTAAAAAACATTCGAAATTCAATTCAAATACATAGTCTCGTTTGTGATTGGTTGGTGACTCAAATAGGTCAACGCCCACAGAGTTCTGTCGTGAAAATAATGTACATCGACCTTTAGAATGAGATTTCGGCTTTGTAGAGCGTCGTCTCTGTCACTGATTTCATGTGACGTTTTGTCGGTCTCAACGACAGAGACAACGCTCTACAAAACCGCTATCGGCTCCACTATAGAAAGGTTCACCACTATTTATTCACGAATATTATACTATATAGGTATAGCGGTAATATTCAGTATAAAGAGGTTCATTTGCACTTTACATATCTGTAATTTCAAGTTTCGGAGACACGTATTTATAGACATTTATACAATTTTAAAATGATTAACATTATAAATAGAAAACACGATTACTACATAGATTTCGTTAATATTCACTGGAAAGATATTAATTTGCACTGATCTTTACGTAATTTCTTAATTTCAAGACACGTAATCGCGTATTTTATACAGATTTATGTAAATAAAATGAAATTAATTAGGTCCCTAGCATTTTTAGAAACACAAAACCGCAAAGTATGAACTACGAACACATAAAGATTACCATAACATAAACCTATAATACTTTTTTTTTAACTGGTTTTACGGCTCTGGGTTCTAATCTATAATAATCTTGCTGGGAACCAAAGACCAATAAAGTAAACTTAGCAAGATACTTTTTTTTTTAACTTGTTTTACGGCTCTGGGTTCTAATCTATAATAATCTTGCTGGGAACCAAAGACCAATAAAGTAAACTTAGCAAGATACTTTTTTTTTAACTGGTTTTACGGCTCTGGGTTCTAATCTATAATAATCTTGCTGGGAACCAAAGACCAATAACCAATTGACAAAAAACAAATGAAAAAGTTTCATTTCCTAAACAAATTTTGGCAAAATTATGAATCGTTTTATGATCGTTACAAAACTTATGTTTCTACAAATAATTCACTTGATAAAACAAATTACCAGACAAATTGTCATTTCATAAAATATCATTTGACAAACAATTGATTTCTTTAATCGTGTTAATTAGTAAAACAACATATAGCACTTTTTTTTTGATAAAATGAATTGTTTGATAAAATGAACTATTTGATAAATACTTTAAGAATTCACTAAATCTTTTATATGTCGACCGGGCCGACGGAAGAGACCGCTTACTATGGTGGGGGGTCTCTTTCCTCCCCCCCGCTCCCACCATCAAGAGCGAGCGAAGCGAGCTCGGGACTTGGGGCACTCCGACTCGGAACGGTTAGGTTAGAAGGGGATGGCGGGGTCTGTAAGACCCCGCCATCCCCTTCGTGGGTTATTTCTTTTTTTACCACCCAGAAAAAAGGAGCCCCGCAAAGCGGGGCTCCGTCGACGGGCCCCGGTCGACGAGAAGAGACCACCACTATGGTGGAGGGTCTCTTTCCTCCCCCCCGCTCCCACCATCAAGAGCGAGCGAAGCGAGCTCGGGACTTGGGGCACTCCGACTCGGAATGGTTAGGTTAGAAGGGGATAAACCCCCCCCCCCCCTAACCTACCCAATCCTTAAGTTTTTTAAAACAGGCTACGCCAGAAGACTCGCTTTAAAGCCGTTTAGAAAAAAAAAAGTTTACTTTACTGGTCTGTAGTCTGTACAGCAGCAGCATAAGTATTATAGATTAGAACCCAGAGCCGTAAAATCAGTAAAAAAAAAAAAGTATTACAGGTGTTAACGGTGGTAACCTATGACAGTTATCTATTGTATTTTGCGATTTTGTATTGTGTTTGTTTAGTTTATTCTAAAAATGCTAATTGTGATTAAAGTGATTAATTTTATTTAAAAAAATGATTTTCGAGCTCTGAAATTTTAACTTAGAGTTTCAGGAGCACCCCCTTTACTGCCCCCTATCCCAATGGATGGTATTGTACTCTATAGCAACCCCCCGCTATCTCTTTCTAAAGGTCGATGTATATTTTCTGCCGCGTACTTTACTAACTTCTCTCAGTAGAAATAAAAGAAAGGCACATTTAACACTACGTTTTCTTCGTCGGCGGTCTAAATATCCCCACGACTACCGCGTGGTCTCTTTCGTAAGGTTCTAAAGTCAACTGTTCCTGAGGTTTCAGTTTGTCTGCTTGTAACTTCTTGACCTCCGCAGCAAAAACTGCTTCGGGCTGTGCAGTTGAGTCTATACAAGATGCCTGTAAAAGAATGTATAATTTGTTTGTATAATTTTGTATATTTTTGGTAGTAATGTAGTATTTTGGAGGAAGCCTCAGTGAGAGAGTTCAATTCATATCAACATGAAAGATTTAGTTCCTTTTGTTTTATCATCACAGGTACGAAGAATCTACTAAAAAAGTTTTTTAGGGTTCCATACCTCAAAAAGAAAAAGGGAACCCTTATAGGATCACTTCGTTGTCTGTCGGTCTGTCAAGAAACCTACAGGGTAATTCCCGTTGACCTAGAATCATGAAATTTGGCAGGTAGGTGGATCTTATAGCAGACATAAGGGGGAAAATCTGCAAACTGTGAAATTGTGGTTACATCACACAAAAAAAAAAGTATTTTCAAAGTAAGATAACTATATCAAGTGGGGTATCATATAAAAGGGCTTCACCTGTGCATTCTAAAACAGATTTGTAATTATTTTTATATTGCGCATTCTGCCACAGAATTTATATTTTTAACTTATAATATAATACATGGCACATAGAAAAACCGATTGACGTTGGTATTATATTACTAGATGATTAGTGATGAACTATTTACAAAAAAAGTAGACTGTACCTATTTACAAAAAAAAATAGACTGTACCTGTTTACAAAAAAATAGACTGTACCTATTTACAAAAAAATAGACTGTACCTATTTACAAAAAATAGACTGTACCTTAATAGATATAACGAAATGTCCACCATTCTTCAAGAAATGCTGCGCGTTCAAACATACAATCCTCGCCTGGTCGGGTTGAGCTACATCAGCAAATATTGTATCCACCATACCCACAAGCATTCTGTAACAAGGATGTACCGATTTTGATGGTGTTTCTTATAAACAGTAGCGGGAAAATAGAGCTTATATCATCAGAGAGAGAGTTTAAATTAGAATTCAACATGAAATATTTAGATCATTATTGTTTTTATTCATCATGAGATCTATGAGCATTATGTAAGAAGGATGTACAGTACTCAGCAGAAAGTAATGTACATCGACCTTTAGAAGGAGATTTGTAGAGCGTTGTTCCTGTCATTGAGACTGATAAAACGTCATATAGGTATGAATGACAGAGACAACGCTCTACAAAGCTGAAATGTCATTCTAAAGGCCGATGTACATTACTTTCTACCGCATACTGTACTGGTATTGATGGTATCTAAATATATAAAAGGAAAAGGTGACTGACTGATCTATCAACGCACAGCTCAAACTACTGGATGGATCGGGCGGATCGGGCTGAAATTTGGCATGCAGATAGCTACTATGACGTAGGCATCTGCTCAGAAAGGATTTTAGAAAATTCAACCCCTAAGGGGGTGAAATAGGGGTTTGAAATTTGTGTAGTCCACGCAGACGAAGTCGCGAGCATAAGCTAGTTGCATATAACTTTGTACTTCTATTCAACTTACCTATATTTTAATGGATGTCTTGCATCTTCTATAATAGGAATTATATTAGTTCTCTTCTTAGCTACATTGATCAAATCTCTTCCGGATCTGTGGGAGAATTCCACCGCGTACACTAAACCTTCCTGAAAGATAAAAGGTCACTTCTTTTAGTGTTTTCTTTTATGGGTGCAAGTAGGGTGTGATAATGGGTGCATATCAGAAGTGGGTGTGTGGATATGGTCTTCACGAATAGGTCGAGATTAGAGGGACCACATTCATCATTTAATCCTTTAGAATGGGTGATTTTAGTTTCATGAGTGAAATTTGGGTGTGAATATAATATTAATAGGTGAAGTGATTAAAATATTGTTTGGATCGAAAGCTTAGTTTTCAATTTTGCTTTATTTTTCACCTTCTACATAATTTATTTTTACTATATCACTGGGTATTATAAATGCGAAAGTGTTTGTATATTGGTCTGTCCTTCAATCACGTCGCAATGGATTGACGTGATTTTTTGCATGGTTATAGTTAAAGACCTGAAGAGTGACATAGGCTACTTTTTATTCCGGAAAAACAAAGAGTTCCCACGGGATTTTTAAAAACCTAAATCCACGCGAACGAAGTCGCGGGCATCACCTAGTTCCATAATAGTTCAAACTGGAAAACATTGCTCAAATGTTAGATTTATTTATTACTAGTGACCCGCCTCAGCTTCGCACGGGTAGCTTATTACAATTTTCGTAGGAATCTTTAATATTTTTTTTAAATTAGCCTATGTAACTCAAAAATAATGTAGCTTTCTATTGGTGAATGAATTTTCAAAATCAGTTCAGTAGTTCCAGAGATTATCCCCAACAAACAAACTTACAAACTTTACTTACCTCTTTATAATATTAGTAATAATTAGTATATATCTACCAGCTGATGCCCAATTCTCGATTATTTAAAAAAATCCTCAAGCAAAATCTTTAATTTAAGGGTCTTAAAACTAAAGTTGGTATAAAAAATTCTTACAGGGCCAACAATATCCGAGACATGGCTGACAGTGGTACCGCTGGCTGCTCCCAGGTACAACACCCTGGACCCTGGCGGCATGTGTATGGCATCCACCCCACCCATTATAGCCGCAGCCAGTTTCGATCGGAACGGATTCCATACTCTGTATTCAATCTTCTCTCCTTCATTCTGGAATGGGTGTTTTTAGTTTAATGGATTTTGTTTATGGGTGCAAGTAGGGAGTGATAATGGGTTCCTATCAGAAGTGGGTGTGTGGATATGGTCTTCACGAATAGGTCGAGATTAGAGGGACCACATTCATCATTTAGCATTGACTGGCTTTTTCTCGCAGCTTCGTTCGCGGTGATACTTATTTTTAGATATTTGACTTCTGTTACTAAGGGTACTGAAGTTTTTAAACCCAATTGTTTCAGATGTTGTCCGTCAGTCAGTCAGTGTCTCCTTCTAAAATATGTGAATAGTCTTAAGAAATTTATTATTGATTTTTTTATTAATTCAAATAAAAATTCCTACTATACCAATAATAAACAACAAATTCCTGAAAGGCTGGCAGCACATTGGCGGTTCCTCTAGTGCTGCAGATATTCATGGGTGGCAGTAATCACTTAACATCAGGTGACCCACCTGCGGATTTATTTAAAAAAAGTTAGATACACACCTCAACAGATATCCTTTTCTCTCCATACACTTCTGAGCCAGGCACTAAGTTCTTCGTCACCAACGCATCTTCCTTACCTCTCGCTATGAACACTCCTGGGTGTCTAGAAAAATTATATCATTGTAAAACATGTTTGTATGATTAGTTGATTATGGGTAGGTAGGCGTTATCAGTAATAATATTTGGCTTCAAGCATTCACATTCAGAAGAACGAAAGTTGTGTTTAACATCACTTAAAAAAAAACTAGCCAAGTGCGAGTCAGGCTCGCGCACCGAGGGTTCTGTACTACAGTTGTATTTTGTCGACATTTTGCACGATAATTCAAAACTATGATACATAAAAATTAATAAAAATCTGTTTTAGAATGCACAGGTGAAGCCCTTTCGTATGATACCCCACTTGCTATAGTTATCTTACTTCGAAAATTAAAAATACGAATTATTAGTATTTTCAACTTTCAAAATAAAGTTACTATACTGAGTGGTGTATCATATGAAAGGGCTTTACTTGTACATACAAAAACAGATTGTTATGCATCATAGTTTTCGATTTATTGTGCAAAATGTCGAAAAAATACGACTGTAGTATGGATCCCTCGGTGCGCGAGTCGAACTCGCACTTGGCTGGTTTTTTTTTGTTTATTTAGTAATACCACAAATATATAAGAATTAAAAAATCTCACCTATGTGGTTCAATGATAACTTGCTTTCCACCTTTGAAGCCGCCCCTGGCTGGGCCTCCCCGACCGCGGCCTAAAACAGAGCTATGTTATATACCTAAGTTATATTTAGTTCATTGTATGGAAAATTATAGGTAATGGTGACTTCAGAAGTGGGTATGTGGTAACATAGTCTTCACGGATAGGTCAAGATTAGAGGGACCAGAAACTCATCATGGTATAACTTACTAGAAATTATAGAATAGAATTATATTTTACTAGACGATGCCTGGCGACTGCGTAGATTTCGGTTTTAAAAAATCCCGTGGGAACTCTGATTTTCTGGGATAAAAAGTAGCCTATGTCCTTCCCCGGAATTCAAGCTGTCGCTGTACCAAATTTCGTCAAAATCGGTTGACCGGATGGGCCGTGAAAGGCTAGCAGAAAGACAGACGGACAGACACACTTTCGCATTTATAATATTAGTATGGATTCAATTAAACTGTTACAAATGCATCTACCATTGGTTCAGAATGGTTTCGTACCAAGAACCAGCAAGAAACTAAAACAAAATTATGTATCACCACCTAAGTTACATTTAGTTCATTGTATAGAAGATAGTAAAGGTGTCTTCAGAAGTGGGTATGTGGTAACATAGTCTTCACGAATAGGTAAGGTTAGAGGGATCAGAAACTCATCATGGAATATCTTACTAGACATTATAGAATAGAATAGAAATATTTTTTATTCAAATTAACTTTTACAAGAACTTTTGAATCATCAAATTGAACCAAAAACTTGGTGGTTGCTGTTTTCAAAGATTTGATATATAATCCTACTTAATATTATAAATGTGAAAGTGTGGATGTTTGTTACTCAATCACGCAAAAACGGCTGAACGGATTTAGACGAAATTTGGAATGGAGATAGATTATACCCTGGATTAACACATAGGCTACTTTTTATCCTGGAAAATCAAAGAGTTCCCGCAGGATTTTGAAAAATGTAAATCCACACTGACGAAGTCGCAGGCATCAGCTAGTGATATTCATATTTTTTATATACTGTATGTGACATACTGATAGATATCTGCAGCTGGACACAGGCGAATTATCAAATAAATAAGAGGTCAATGTCCAGCCGTGGACATGTAACAACTATCGGGTGATGATTTACCTCCACCGCCTCTGCCTCCGAAGCCCCGTCCGCCGCCACCTCGCTTCTCAAACCTTCCGCCACCATCGCCGCCGCCTCTGCCTCCGCCGAAGCCACCTCGGCCTCTGCCTCCGCCGCCACCGCGACCGCCTCTGAATCCACCGCGACCGCCCCCGCCGCCTCGGGAGTTATTGAACTCTGTGAATGATAAAAACTGTTAGCAATAAAAATAATTTTATACAATAAAAAGAAAATATGAGGGGTAATAGGCTGGCATGGTATGGGTACATTATGTGGAGGGAAGAAAGCCATGTCACTAGAAGAATATTAAATAGGTATGCATGAAGAGAGGACGACCAAAGAAAAGGTGGATGGATTGCGTGAAAGAGGATATGTGTGTAAAAGGGGTGGTTAATACGTTGACGGATGACAGAAGTGAGTGGAACAAAAAAACATGGTGTGCCGACCCCACCGTAGCGTGAGATAAGGTACGGAAGAAAAAGAAAAGTTCTGACCCACTAAACGTCCAGCCAGCCGAAACTCTTCGACCTAGAAAGCTAAGGTTCCCATGCCCAGAACTTCCCTTTATAATGTAGACAAAGAGTAAGGTTAAATTTTGGCAGTAGCTAAGCCAGAGGTAGCACAATAATGATCTTTATAGAAACTAGCCATCTGTACACTCTACGCGCTCTCTATTTTACACACATTTTAGTAAATTCAATGAATGGACTAAGCTAACCCTAACCTATTTGGCATCATATCGCCGATTAGTTTAGGTTACATGATTTTGGTAACTGTAAGCAATCGAATACATGATTAAATTGTACAGGAATCTCTTCTCTTAATTAAAATAAGGCTTAATTACATTATGAAGATGTATTATTGCTTCGATTCCCAACAAAAATCCCACGCGTTGACAAGTCTTCAACAACATATACTTAACCTAATTTTTATGAAAAGTTATATTAAGGCAATTGATGATATAAATTGTGATTGGAATAAATGGTTTGGCTTAAGAACACATTTAAATTGTAATTAATAAGTTAAATAATAAAGGAATCGGTAACAACCACGCGGCGAGGCGCACGTGTCATGGTACCAAAAAAACATTTTTGGACTTACCTGGTTTTCCCATGTTTTAAATGGTGAAATTTTTAGCTAAACGCAATGAAGAAAATTACACCGCTATCTAATTCTATATTTTTTAATTTCTATAATCGGGCGGCGCTCATAGCGCCCGCGTCGTGTAGCCGCCTCCGGAAATGACGCCATTTTGAATTTTGATATGTCTGCTAGTGGCAGTGTTGCCATCAAGTTTGTATAGAGTTGCCGTATTCGATACTTCAGATTGCCGTATTTTAAAATAACAAATCATGTCGGAAACAAAAAAAACCTTCAGAATCAATGTTTATATCATTGCCATAGAGATTTCTAATAAGTAGACTCAAATACTTCTACGTTGTGTATTTAAACAATATTTTGGCCTTGTTTTTCATTTTTGCATATTATCTTGGGATGGCTCAAAGTCAAATGTCATACGAACGGACGAATCGGGCTAAAATTTACCATGCAGATAGCTATTATGACGTAGGCATCCGCTAAGAAAGGATTTTTGAAAATTCAACCCCTAAGGGGGTGAAATAGGGTTTTGAAATTTCTGTAGTATAAGCGGACGAAGTCGCGAGCATAAGCTAGTTCAAGACAATAGTGATGTATGTGGTTCAATTGTGTCATGTGAATGAGTCAATGAACCAGTTCCCGCTTCTTTATTTTAATTTGAGCTCACACAAGCAGAGTAAAAAGAAAGCAATAAAACTAAACTAAAATTACTAAACTAAAATAAGTACCTAACCTACTTAGAGGTAGGCAAGATTGGTATAAAATATGTGCTTTAAAAAAGGGTTTTAGGATATGATTTACGTAAATATATTTTTTATTGAGTAATTAAGTGATCTTAGATGTTAATAAACAATTATTTACAGCAGGTGATTGAGTTTTTTTTATATCAATAATTCCATTAAACCATCGACTCAGAATGCTAGACACCTTTCCAATGTTACCCGTGGCTACTATACAACTCAAGTTTCGAGCTGATTGTATATTTTTATTTCGGTTGACGTCATTATAATTCTAAAAAAAAGTTATAAAATAGCTTATTTAATACAATAAAACTTAAAGCTAGCCTTATCTAATTACTATATAAATCATGACCGCGTGGAATGGTGCCAAGAATACTGGCTGCATTTCCGCGCTGGACAGCTAGGCTGATCCGCTGCGCAAAAAATGAGCCAGCCCTTCTGTCACCAGTTGAGGCTATTAATCGCGGTGAAATGTCTCGTAAAAAATTTTTAGCACTAAGACTCCATGGCCCCAGGGTCTCCACGGCAAACGGCACAAAAATGTAACTCTCTATAAGAGAGGCATACTTGCGCCGCTTGCCGTTTTCAGCTGTTTCTGCTTTATAGCTTATTAATAATAGATAATAAGAAAATAAATTTTGCATGCCCACTGTATGGCGCATTGTAGCTGTAAATAAACCACTGTAACACCATCATTGTACCTGCAATCGTGCAAATAAATGATTTGATTCGATGTTTGAGACATAGTTCCAGCGCAACAGCAATTTGCGGAACTAACGTATAGCCATTAATTAATTAAAAAATTTAATTAACCTCTATGATTTTTTTTTTTTTTTTTTTTTAATACAATAAAACTTAAAGCTAGCCTTATCTAATTACTATATAAATCATGACCGCGTGGAATGGTGCCAAGAATACTGGCTGCATTTCCGCGCTGGACAGCCAGTATTCTTATACTGGCTTTATATTTATATACAGACAACCTCTATGATTGTGATACAATCACAACATTTTTTGACGTTTCCAGTGCTACCAGATTTTTATAAAAAATAGTGCGGGCAAAAAGAATCACCAACAGTCTAATGCAGATTGCAGACGTCACTAAAATGGCGGCCACGCGCTTTAGCAATTTGCGGGACCTGGATGCGTGCCTTGGCCCACATTTACATTTTACACCAAAGAGAAATTATAATAACTTGTTTTACACGTTCGTTCGTCTGTCAATGCTTCTTTTACTGGCCGCTGCAGTAATGTACTATTTTTATTAAAAATCATGTTCTTTCACACGATTAGTTCATATTATAGTAAGTTAACAGAAGCACTCAGTCGCTAATCGTTACTTAAGATTGAGTTAAAACGAGACAGATTTATGTGAAGGATATAGCTTTGTCTCGTTTTAACTAAACTTAAGTAACGATTAAGTGACTCTGAGTACGGCTGTCAGTGAGTTCAAAGGGTTAAGAAAACATCATTTATTTCACATGTATGACAAATTTAATATTTATTGTCTTATATTATGGAATGTACAACAATAATTTTATAATTTTACACATGTCAGTGGCCAAATTGCTTCATCATACCTTAACCCTTAAATTTCCTTATCATTAATATACTTTCATCATGATCAACCCATCACCGGCTCACTACAGAGCACGGGTCTCCTCGCATAGTGGGAAGGGTTTTGGCCATAGTCTACCACGCTGGCCATGTGCGGATTTGTAGACTTCACACACCTTTGAGAACATTATGGAGAACTCTCAGGCATGCAGGTTTCCTCACGATGTTTTCCTTCACCGTTAAAGCAAGTGATATTTAATTATTAAAAACGCACATAGCTCCGAAAAGTTAGAGGTGCGTGCCCGGGATCGAACCCCCGACCTCCGATCAGAAGGCGGACGTCCTACCGACTAGGCTATCACAGCTTTTAATATATGTACTTTATATTTTATTAATTCAGTGACTCCTAATGCTAGGTACTTACCTACTTAATATTTACACGTCCTTACAAAGTAGATGCTTAAAGTTCAAGACACATTGTTGCAGAGAAATGAAACGCGTCTTTTTATGGTTTCGTACCTCAAAAGGAAAAAAGGAACCCTTATAGAATCACTTAGTTGGCTGTCTGTCTGTCAATAAACCTATATAACCAAACCATGTGACAATTTTTTTTATTTGATTAATAACTTATTTTTTACTACTTGTCAAAGAGTTAAAATAGATAAATTTTGATTCTAAACTAAGATAATCTTACTTGAATCGACTTAACTACTTTAATTTTTTTTTTAAATAAATATGGATAACATACTAGTTTAAGTTGTATTACTAAAATTAAGGAATTATGATCCCCGATGGCCATAATTAAAATAAATTTTGTTTTATTTATTCATTGAAGACGCATCTGTAGAATCTGTACGCTTCAACTTTGCACCAATATGTCTTGACCCTAATATTAATTGAAATATTAAAGGTATTCTCACATTCTAAGCTCATCAATTTAGAATTTAAGGGTAGCACCCAATAATATTACAATGGTCCAAGATCCCATCAAACGTTACTTATTTGTTGAGAAACAAAATGTGAGTACATAAATCTCTTTTTTTTTCTTCTTTTTAACTGAAACTCTAGTCTAAACAATGTGTGCTCTATAGATTTCAACCATAGACTGTTGGCAATTAGATTGATGACTTAGCGACTTCGCTACTCGAATAGGAAACACTTTGGTATAGCTTGGTGCATAATTTCAACATTTTAAGCATAGGACACACAAAAGTTTTTATCATATCGATATAAAGCCTAACTTCCATTAGGTCGCCAAACTGAATCATCTAAATATATAAAAGGGGACTGACTGACTGATCTATCAACGCACAGCTCAAACTACTGGACGGATCGGGCTGAAATTTGACATGCAGATAGCTATTATGACGTAGACATCGGCTAAGAAAGGATTTTTGAAAATTCAACCCGTAAGGCGTTGAAACAGATGCGGATTCATATTTGCAACAAGTAAAGACCCGCAAAGAAAGTGGGCTAGTTGATATCTTTGGTTCGCTAACTGATCAATCAAAAAGTGTACACTACCCAACAGGGGTGTTACGGATATTTTCATCCGCATCCGCAAATGCGGAACATTCGCACTAATTCAGACATCCGCATCCGCATCCGTGGATGTCAACTTCTAATAATCAGATGACAAAATATTGGCATCCGGCAACGTCCCTGGTGTACAAACACAGATGCAATCTTATTCCTTTCCGCCATGTTCCGATGGGGCGAAAACTCGACACCACCGGAGATAAATTAGGATAAGGTCCAAGACATGGGGCTGCCCACGAAATTCAAATGAAATTTGGTTTTTCACAATTTGTAAACTAATACGACAAAGTAGGCTTTTGGCATTCAAATTGCGCCAATGGCAGTATCATCTTCACAGGTTTTTATAAAAATCTTTACTTGCAAGTGTCCATTTTAAGAAATTAGTCAATATAATGACAACTTTGTGACAACTTCTTCATTATTTTGACAAATTGCTTGACGAGCACGGGGGTGTAACAGCGCCAACTTCCCGTCTCCCCGTTAGTAGCAACTAACAATTTATTGACACACACCCGTCGAGGGAGTAGAACCCGGGACTTCCTCAATAATTAGATACGGTGACCTAGTGGACGTAAGGCTTAAAAAATAATTAGATAAATTAATTAATAACTAAAAATGCTTCGTTTCTTAAACAGTAACACTTATGAAAAAACTACGGCATCGTACCGGAACGCTAAATCAGCGGTACGTAAGATTGGCCGAAACAAAAAAGGAAGACGATTACAACGAGAAACCTTTACTAAGAAACTTAAATTTAAACTAATTTATATCACAAATAATTCTTAATGTAAAACCAAATAATTGAATTTAAACAAAATAATTTGGAATTAGACGAAAAAGAAATCTCCATTTAAACGAATCGGTTGATTAAAAAACATAACGCGCGCTTAGAATAACGTTTGATTGATTTAAAAATGGCGCCGAATTATTAAAGCCGCCAAAATGGCGTCCAATCATCAAAGCTACCAAAATGGCGTCGAAACATCAAAGCTACCAAAATGGCGTCGAAACATCAAAGGAGCCAAAATGGCGGCGAACCAACAATAATTTTATCAAAATTATTTGTTTGTAACCAATATTCAGCCATCTATCAGAATATCTTTTTTAAACAAAACATTTGTTTGAGTTTGATAAAAAACTTTCTATTTGAACGACTCAGCTGATTAAGAAAGTAATAATTCGCGTTTGATAGGAATTACGGTTGATAGGTTTCAAAATGGCGTCGAATCATCGATAATTTTATACAAAAACTATTTGTATGTAAAAAAATATTCAGCCCGCTCGGAGATCTCTTTTTCATTATTTTGAAAACTATTTTTACGTATAATGCATATATGAGTTCTCACTAGCCATCTTTGCTCCATATGTCAACTGTCAAAATCGTACTTTCGGCATGATAGTTGACACATGGAACAAAAATGGCGAGTGAGTTCTCAAAATGTATGTAGTATATAAATATTTTAGATAGGGCTAAGGGCGGGCTGTGGACTGTCCAGCGGTTCCGTCTTGACGGATATCTGCATGCTTTGCGGTGATGACGTCACGGGAGCCAATTTGGTGCGTTCAAGGTTATACATCTGTAACGAGAGAAATATCACTGTACAGTGCGACAAGGCTATCTTGGCGCGTGGCGAAAATCAGAACTAACGTTACCGTCAGGTGTCCCCTTTGTTCTTGTTTGAATATTCTAAGTTTTTGTTCTCCAACAGCGTCCCGCTGTCAATGTCATTCAAGTGCCAAGAGAGCCTCGTGCACTGTAAGCCTCAATAGCTTAACGCTTAAAGGAGC
Organism: Maniola hyperantus; assembly: GCF_902806685.2. Classification (NCBI taxonomy): domain Eukaryota; kingdom Metazoa; phylum Arthropoda; class Insecta; order Lepidoptera; family Nymphalidae; genus Maniola; species Maniola hyperantus. The sequence goes on from NC_048560.1 coordinate 6,476,477, forward strand.
GGACTGAAACCTTTTTGGGAAGCCCTGGACTCAGGAAGCTGGATCAGGTCAGCTGTTCTATACAAATTGGTGCTGAAAATTGAGACGAAAGGGCTGGATATGCCGCCTTCATAAGCGGTAAGCGCAGTGTAGGATGACCTGTAGGGCCGATGATCTGAAGGATCATCGGTCCAGCGGGCTGTAGGTAGGTGGCGGGAAGCAGGTGGATGAGGAAGCCGGAGGACCGTGTTTGGTGGCGCGCTCTTGAAAAGGTTCTAAGTCTAGTGGACGCATACAGGCTGATGGATTGGATTGGATAACTTCATAAACAGTGGCGTGGATAGCTGAACATACAGTACACATACAGTAGATGATATACAGTATATGTTGTACAACTGTGGAATGCTCTGCCCAAAAATATCCGGGATTCGAAATCCTTGCCCATATTCAAAAATCGTCTTAAAGAACTATACTTATCGATGCCATAATAGTTAATTTATTCGATCATAGGTATAATATGTATGTCTATTATAATAATATATGTAGGTATGTAGTATATATATATATATATATATATATTTCTATTATGGATTTTGTATATATATTAATATTTATAATAGTTATGTATGTATTACTGAAATAGGTAAATATTATATTATATAATATTATACTACTTCATTTTTCTGTATTGCGTGTAAGTACTATCCTACACACCTAGTTTCTCCTTTCACCAAAGGTTGCCAGGAAGAGATTGCTGTGAGCAATAAGGCCGCCTTTGCATACAATAATTTTGTTAGTTTAAGTTTCTGTAATAGTTATGTAATATTTTTTGTGTGCAATAAAGTATTTCTATCTATCTATCTATCTATCTGAGCAACACTCGTGGCTTTGTTGAAGGAGTACTCTTCAGAAGCCAGGGTCACGTCCACCGGAGGAACCTTGAGGCGTGGAAACCTCCTCTTGGATACGTGTTCCTCTTCAACCATATGGGAGTCTTACTTTCTTGGAAAGACCTGTACTAGGGTACTCTATAGTCAGATGGAGAAGGTAACCCTTAAGGGCCTGGACTCAGGAAGCTGGATCAGATCAGCTGTTCTATACAAATTGGTGCTGAAAATTAAGACGAAAAGGCTGAATATGCCTTCACAAGCGGTAAGCGCAGTGTAGGATGACCTCCAGCCCGCTGGACCGATGACCTGAAAAAGGTGACGGGAAGAGGCCTATGTCCAGCAGTGGACGAATACAGGCTGATGGATTGGATTGGATACCTTCATAAACAATGGCGTGGATAGCTGAGCGACACTCGTGGCTTTGTTGAAGGAGTCCTCTTCAGAAGCCAGGGTCACGTCCACCGGAGGGACCTTGAGGCGCGGAAACCTCCTCTTGGATACATGTTCCTCTTCAGATTCAGATGGGGGAGGTCTGACTTTTCTTGGGCGACCTGGACCCCGTCTTTTAGGTTGTACTGGTAGAGGAGATGGTGATCGAATCTGTAAAACAATAGATATACAAGATGTAATTAGAACGCCAGCAAAAACGAAGACAAATGATAATACTGATGATTACTGATAAGATACCACAAAAAAAATGATTAAAAAAAACCTGCATTTTTTAAAAGTTTGCACTGTAATGCAAATAAAACACCTGACTAATGCTACGAACGTTGCATAGTTAGGTGCCACGGGGTCAATGCGGCGTCGTAGGTGGTTGACCCCAAATTATGCACGCTATACAATGCGGTTTCGAAAAATACTAAATCACTAAAACTATAAATAAGTACAAGGCAAATGGTTATTGGTATTGGATTGTGTTTAGGTATTATAATAATAGCGTTCTAATTACACCCTATATTTTTTTTAAATCTATATCATGTTTCAACATAGTTAACGGATGGATCCAAAAGGGCGGTTTTTTATATTTTTTTTGCCCAAAATCAACAAAATCAATTTGCAACAAAATAAACTGTCAAAATATGAATGGGAAATGCCTATCAGCCATAAAACGCAATTTTTATTTATTTATTTATACAGACAGACGACGGACGAACAGTGGAGGCTTAGTAATAGGGTCCTTGTTAGCACACTTCGGGTACGGAACCCAAAAACTGAAATTCGAAAAAAAAGTATCGTTATTTCTAAAACGCTTACCCTCCTTTTCCTAATAGGTCTGCTGCCATCAGCAGAGCGCGTGGTCATGGACAACTTCGCCTCGTTGGCTTTGGCCAAGTTGTTGGTGCTGTGGACCTGCTCCTCCTTGGCCAGGATGCCGCTCAGCCTGCTCCTGAAGAAGCTGTCTTCCGCCATCTTGAGAGCTTCGAAGCATTTGTGGCCTTGGAGTGCGTAACGGATTATTTTCAGGACTTCGATTCTGCGAACAATTACATTGATTTTCATCATGATCATCATCATCACGATCAACCCATCGACGGCTAGTGAGCCGTCAATGGGTTGATCGTGATGAGACTCAGAGGAGAGAGAGAGAGAGAGAGGAGACTGAGTGACCGAGTCTCTTGTCAGAATGAGAAGGGTTTTGGTTATAGTCTGCCATGCTGGCCTTCACACATCTTCGAGAATGATCTTATTTTTATCTAGTTTAGCGAACGTAGTCTACAGTCAATTTACCGGTTACATTGTGAAGGAGTCCCCTCGCTGTGACATATTTGCTGACAAATGGGCTGACCTCATGGGTCAGATCTTGCACTTTTGTGAAAATTTATAATTTTGTTTTTTTAAATTTATAATTTTAACAATTTTTGTAAGTATGTTTATGTTAGTTTGTACTCGTAGTTTAATTAGTGTAATTGGCTTTATGGCCGTTCTAATTAAATTATAAATAAATAATAATAATAATAATAATAGTTTGGTGGCTCACGAGGTTTCCGACATGTGGCATGTGGAGTCCACTGAAATCATCCCAATCGTCATATCTGCGAATGGGTTGATCCCAGTCAGTCTCGCTCAACATCTGAGGCGACTGGGTTTCCGTGGCAGTTCGCTCGCAGCCAGGATGCAAAAAGCGGTCCTGCTGGACTCGGCTAGGATAGTCCGCCGATTTCTTCACCTGTCGCCCTGACCCCCGGCCGTTTGGTCTCCCCTGCCGGGGTGTAATCCTCCGCCCGGTACAAATATGTATGTATGTAATGTTTATGTAGGTTTATTTATTTTTGTGTATGTAAGTATATTATAACTCTTTTGGCTTTTATATGTATCTATTTTGTACACGGGCGTGAGAGTAGATATATCGAGATAATAATAATAATAATACCACCACTGAAACATCCCAATCGTCATATCTGCGAATGGGTTGATCCCAGTCAGTCTCGCTCAACATCTGAGGCGACTGGGTTTCCGTGGCAGTTCGCTCGCAGCCAGGATGCAAAAAGCGGTCCTGCTGGACTCGGCTAGGATAGTCCGCCGATTTCTTCACCTGTCGCCCTGACCCCCGGCCGTTTGGTCTCCCCTGCCGGGGTGTAATCCTCCGCCCGGTACAAATATGTATGTATGTAATGTTTATGTAGGTTTATTTATTTTTATGTATGTAAGTATATTATAAACTTTTTTGGCTTTTATATGTATCTATTTTGTACACGGGCGTGAGAGCAGATAATATATAATAATAATAATTGTTTACTGTTAAAGCGAATTAGGTACCCATGACACAGGACTACATAGTGTGGGCACCATCAGACAATGTGGCTAATTCCTTTGTACACAATCTCTAAACTAAACTAAAATATCACGTCTAAATCTATTGCTATCCCTTTCATAATGTTGCTTGCGGAAAAGGAAAGCACTAGATTTAGACCTGTTAATTTAGTTTAGTTTAGAGATTGTGTACTAGAGAATCGGCCCCATTGCTTCAACTGCTTAGTTACCTACCACCCTACCGGCAAAGCTTTTATGATATACAAGAATTTCTAACTGCATAAACCTCAATAGCGTGACGCACCTGTAAATGACATCTGATATTGACATTTAACTAAGACCTTGTAAGATTAAATAATTGCAACATAACTAAATTAAATTCTTACAGTAACTATTTTTAAATATTTTATTCTATTGACAGAGACTTAATCAGACCATGACAGCAATTATTTAATACTAACTATACTTTGACCTTATTTTTATTTTGTACTAATCTTGCTTTATAATAAACAAGCTTATGCTCGCGACTTTGTCCGCGTGGACTACAAAATTTCAAACCCCTATTTCACCCCCTTAGGAGTTGAATTTTCAAAAATCCTTTCTTAGCGGATGCCTACGTCATAATAGCTATCTGCATGCCGAATTTCAGCCCGATCCGTCCAGTAGTTTGAGCTGTGCGTTGATAGATCAGTCAGTCAGTCAGTCAGTCAGTCAGTCAGTCATTCAGTCAGTCAGTCAGTCACCTTTTCCTTTTATATATATAGATTCTAGTCAACATTCTCATAATATAATAATATATAAGCATGCAATTGAATAATATTTAATATCTAGAAATGATAATTTAAATAATTTTAATCCTATTCTTATTGTATCTTTAATATTTACCATTTTATTGTACCTAAAATTGTATTTGCAATACCCTGACAGGGTCTCATGTACTTATATTTAGCTTTAAGCACCCACCATCAATTAATGTAAATGTACATGAAAGCAAATAAATGAATCTGAATCTGAATCTGAAAGCCGTGCCGCCAAGCGATTAAGCGTTCTGGTACGATGCCGTGTAGAGACCGAAGGGTTTAATAAATAATGGCCCCGATTCTCTAGTCTCTCTCTAAACTAAATTTAGAGTATCTGCATCCTTTTCTTTTTACTAATGCTAAAAAAGGAACGGAACATGACTTTCACATTTAAAGACTCTAAATTTTAGTGCACAATACAAATTTAAACAGTAGGTTCGCGAGTGCGTGCTAAAAACACTGGTTTTACCATCTAAAAATTAAATTTAGAAATGTCAAACTGCTTCTGTCCTTTTCATATTACAATAGCAAGAAGAGGGTGCGAATACTCTAAAATTCGGTTGTGCTTAGAATCGGTGCCACTGCCATATACGCCCTTCTAGGTTAGTCCGTTTCCATCTTGGACTGCATCATCACTTACCACCAGGTGAGATTGCTATCAAAAGGGCTAAATTGTATCTGAATAAAATAAAAAAATACCTGCAAAGTAATCTCGTATCATCGTCCATCTTCTTAAACAATGGCAGTAGAGAGTTCATGAACAGTTTGTCGTCGTCAAAATAGTCATCGGGCAATATTGTATTGGCGTCTAATTTAATTTCTAACTTCTTCTCCGCCATGGTTGCCTGGTTGCCCTTGTCTTGAGTACCAGGGCGTTCTGGCTCGGGTTTGGTCTTGAGGTCGAGCGGCTTGTCGAGCGGTTTGTCGAGCGGCTCGTGCTTGATGCGCGGCATGTCGTCCGGGGGAGGGTGTTGCGGCGAGTTCGATATCTCGGAGAGGGATTCGTACTTGTCTTGTGAATAGCGGGGTTTTCTGAAAAAAAACAAAAAACATTTCGTCAATTATTTTTATGATATAAGTCCCGCAAATTCCTAATGCGCGCGGCCGCCATTTTAGTGACGTCAGCACTAGACTGAAGTTTCGAGCTGATGGTATATTTTTATTTCGGCTGACGTCAAAATGACGTCATTTCGATATTAATGAGGCATGGTTCCAGCGCAATAGCAATTTGCGGGACTTATCGTGTATTTAATCACACGTCACGGAATTCTAAATAATTATTAAATACATATCAAAAATTGAGGAACAGGCAGAATTCAAACTTGCGACTCCCTCGAAATCGCACCCGGTTCCGCAATTTTTGATATGTATTTAGAATAGAATAGAATAGAAATAGATTTATGTGCTGATCCAACACATGTGTGTTAAACACAATAAACATTTACAAAATTCACGCCCTAAAATCTAACCTAACAAACAGCGTCAAAAATGTGTCGTGCCAACGAAAAGGCCCGAACTCATTTGACAATTATCCAGGAAACATTCCGTCACCGTTAACTCTGTTCACACCGACACTGTTATGTATCTTTTTTATAACTACCCACCGTAATGAAAAAAAAAACTTAATATGACAATTAATTTTAGCGATGAGCAATGCATGACTGCTAACTAGATGATTTCCGCGACTTCGTCCGCGTGGATTTAGGTATATAAAAATCCCGTGGGAACTCTTTCATTTTCCGGGATAAAAAGAAGCCTATGTCCTTCCCCGGGATGCAAGCTATCTCTATAACAAATGAAAAAGTGAAAAGCTAGCAGACAGACAGACAGACACCCTTTCGCATTTATAATATTAGTATGGATCATTTTCATTTGGCGAAATTATTTTCCCTCACAGCGATTTCACACGCGATTTTCCACAGAACCTGCTTTTTCAATTTTCTCACTAACAATCGTTTCTAAATTAATTTAACCAGGAATTATTCAAGATCAACAGCGCTGATTTCAGGTTTGGGTGGTTTTCACGGAAGTGAATTTACTATTCTGAAGAAAATATTTAAAAAATTGACTTTATACTGTAAAATAGTAAAACCTAAGTTAAACCTAAAAAACTTCGGCAGCTAGTTTTACAGAATAGATTAATAATTAAAAAAAATGAATCGCTGAATGTGTTGCTGATGGCAAATCTCAAGAACCGATTTCGCAAATTCTTTTTTCATTATATTCCTTGAAGTACGAGGATGGTTCTTAGGGAGAGAAACATTTAAAAAAATCCTGAAAAAAAATCGACTGTTAGGCGGTACGACGTTCGCCGGAGCAGCTAGTTGTAAATGTAGATAACGGGTACATACCACGATTAGTTTGATGATTATATTTGTAGATATTTCGACTAAGTTGCGCGGGTCGTGGTCACGACGGGACTGCAGTACCCGTAGTATAAGATTTTACGTCTCACCAAACGTTGCTAGAATTCGAGAGTCAAAACACAATAACATCAAAGTAAAATGGACCTAAAGAGCCTTGAATTGAAGTCAAATATTCAATGCCACTGATTTTAATTACGCAATGTTTCCGCTTGGAGCGCTGGCTGTAGAAGTGTAGACAAACTTGAGCGTTAAAACAAGGCATTTAAGATCCAGTTTATTGTAACGCGGAAGTATTTCGACTCTCGAATTTAGTTTGGTTTGGTGAGACGTAAAATCTTGTACTACGGGTTGTGCTGCGAGAGATGAAGATCGAGCTGTAGCTAACTACCCGCTTTTTCTTTTCATTATAATTTTTGTACATTATAATATATTTTTTTAAATAGAGATAGCGAGCAGGCGGGTCAACTGATGTTAAGTGATTACCGCCGCCCATAAACATTTCAGCACCAGAGGTACTGCGGATGCTTTGCCGGCCTTTCAGGAATTTGTTGGTCCGCCCCTTGAATAACCCCAAAAATTTTAATTTATAGATTAGCGCTTGGCTGCAAATTGCCATTAGACCTACGTAAGTACGTATTCGTCGTTATCGATATCGTCAACCAATTCTGCCCTTTGATTGGCTGTGAAAAAATGTAAACAACGAATCAACCAATCAATCAAAGGGCAGAATTTTTTGACGATTACGATAACGATGAATACGTTTTTCTTACACAATCGGGTGGCTGGTGGCAAGTGATGAGGCATTCTACGATGGAGCGCGCTTGCCTAGAAGATGCCTATATACCTACTAATATTATTATAAATGTGAAAGTGTGGATGTTTGGATGTTTGTTACTCAATCACGCAAAAACTACTGGACGCATTTGGCTGAAATTTGGAATGGAGATAGATTATACCCTGGATTAACACATGGCTACTTTTTATCCTGGAAAATCAAAGAGTTCCCGCGGGATTTTGAGAAACGTAAATCCACGCGGACGCAGTCGCGACCATAAGCTAGTATTACATAATAGATGTCTTGACATGACAGCACTCACTTGTTCTGCAGAGCACGCAGAAGGAAGGACATCTGCCTGTGGTACTGGTACCGCTTGCTCCCCGGCGCACACATCTCCGGCGGCGGGCACTTGCCCTGGCGGAACGCCTTTGTGTACGAGTCCCGGATGGAGCGCCATCTTTTCTGGACTTCTTTACCTGGGGACAACCATTATAATCTAAATATATAAAAGGAAAAGGTGACTGACTGACTGATCTATCAACGTACAGCTCAAACTACAGGACGGATCGGGCTGAAATTTGGCATGCAGATAGCTATTTTGATGTAGGCATCCGCTAAGAAAGGATTTTTGAAAATTCAACCCCTAAAGGGGTGAAACAGGGGTTTAAAATTTGTGTAGTCCACGCGGACGAAGGCGCGAGCATAAGCTAGTTTAAATGATAAGAAAGCTGGATTATACTTGGGAATGAGTTTGCTTAACAGCTTTATGATAGTTCTAATAGGTTTAAATGATTTTGTAAGTAAAGTGGTGATAATAAAAAAGAATACCCGGCTGAGTTTCTTGTGGGCTCTTCTGGTGTTCTTCCCAGACATGGGCGCGTTTGGAACCCCCTTAGCTTTAGTTTTAAGTAAGTAATTAATTATCAGTATCACCACTATATCATCTTACAACTTAACAATTTTGCCCATCAGTAAGCGTAATTACGTATTCTGAATACATAATTTGACTTTGACTTTGATAATGAATTTACAAAATTGCCGTGCGACAAGGCTATCTGGGCGCGTGGCGAAAATCGGAACTAACATTGCCGTCAAGTGTCCCCTTTGTTCTTGTTTGAATATTCTAAGCTTTTGTTCTCCAACAGCGGCCCCCTGTCAATGTCATTCAAGTGACAAGAGTGCCTTGTCGCACTGTACCTAAATTTTTCTTCAATGATATAACTACCTACCTACCAGTGGCGTTGGGACGGATCGGGCTAAAATTTGGCAAGCAGATAGCTATTATGATGTAGGCATCCGCTAAGAAAGGATTTTTGAAAATTCAACCCCTAAGGAGGTTATATAGGGGGTTGAAGTGTAGTACACGCGGACGAAGTCGCGAGCATAGCTAGTGAATTTGAGAGCTAAAACATGACAAGACAATATTTAAAATATCCAACGCATAATATTATAATTGCAAATAAAATTAAATAAATGTTTTCCTATCTAGTTGCGGCCTTCAACTTGACTCTTTCGATCGCGTCTCACGAGCCACGACCTCGCTGGGAACTACGCTAGCACTCGGGTGACGAACATCATCGATATTACAGGACAGTCGGACAGTCCCTAATCTATATATATAAAAGGAGAAGGTGACTGACTGACTGACTGACTGATCTATCAACGCACAGCTCAAACTACTGGACGGATCGGGCTGAAATTTGGCATGCAGATAGCTATTATGACGTAGGCATCCGCTAAGAAAGGATTTTTGAAAATTCAACTCCTAAGGGGGTTAAATAGGGGTTTGAAATTTTGTAGTCCACGCGGACGAAGTCGCGAGCACAAGCTAGTACATAAAAAATGAAAAAAAAAATGGGACCACCTCTGAAGTATGTCCTACTAAACAAAAAAAGAATCATTAAAATCGGTTCATTATTGACGGAGTAATCGCGTAACAAACATACAAAAAAAAACATACAGGCGAATTGAGAACCTCCTCCTTTTTTTGAAGTCGGTTAAAAATAGGTACATACCTATGTACTATTGAAAGGAAAGGTGACTGACTGATCTATCAACGCACAGCTCAACCTACTGGACGGATCGGGCTCAAATTTGGCATGCATATAGCTATTATGACATCCGCTAAGAAAGGATTTTTGAAAATTCAACCCCTAAGGGGGCGAAATAGGGATTTGAAATTTATGTAGTCCACACGGTTAAAGTCGGGAGCATAAGCTAGTCTTATTAATAAGAAGGTATTGAAGATATTGATATGATTACGAATGCGCTGAGTCATCCTCAATGTGGGTATTGGATCAAGTCGAAAAGCCATACCGGAAAATCCTAACTTTTAAAGTTTTACCGGTTGTATTAGAATTACATTTATCATGAATCGATCTGCAAAATGTATTATTTTTAAAACTTTCTCTCGGCAAAAATGGATTTCGAAATGTCACCCCCCCCCCCCCGACCTCTCAAATTATTTCATCGAGCCCTAGGGCTCACTCCCAGGCGGAGCTTCGCGATCGCCACCCTCACCGGTGACGCTGTAGCGGCCAGTAGGGCCTCCCGGAACAACACAAAAATAGATCAGTTAGTCAGTCATCGTTTCCACGGCGCAGTACGAGTACATTGCATTTTCTTGGGCCCTGATAAGACTCGGTAGCCGGAGTCTTGGATTACACCGAGTCAGCGGATTGCGACCGGTCGCGGTGGTTCCATGAAATCGCCGATGCGATCGTGTGACCAATGCTGCCTTCAGTGGCGTGCACAGGATTTAAAGCCAGGGTAGGCATTAGTTAGGTAGGATCCTGTTTACTGGCAGGTCATAATGAAAAATATGCATTGAACTATTGCAACTGGGGTAAGCAGTGCATTTATGCCTCTATGACCTGCACGCCACTGGCTGCTTTGCCACCTATATGCTAAGCTAACCCATACTAATAGTATCCATAGCCATACTAATATTATAAATGCGAAAGTGTGTCTGTCTGTCTGCTTGCTTTTCACGGCCTAACAGTTTAACCGATTTTGGTACAGAGTTAGCTTACATCCCGGGGAAGGAGATAGGCTATTTTTTATCCAGGAAAATCAAAGAGTTTCTACGGGAATTTCAAAGGCCCATTCGTTAAAAAGATTTATATGAATTTTAGTATAGAGATAGCTTGCATCTCGGAAATTGACGTATGCAACTTTTTATCCCGGAAATTCAAAAAATCTGCAGGGGACTTTCAATAATCTAAATCCACATGCAAGAAGTTCTAGGCATCATAATAACAGAGATATTTTGCATCTCGGTGACGGACATAGGCTATTTATTATCCCGGAAAATCAAAGAGTTCCCACGGCATTTTAAAAACTTACGCGCGGAAGAAGTCGCGGGCATCAGCTAGCTAATAATAATGCGGAGCTTGAGTTAAAGTTCGTTATCATTTGAATTTTGAATAGACTTTTACGCAAAGGCCTTTATGAAGCCAACTGTACAATCCCACCCTTCCTTATCTATAAGCTAACAATACCAATTCTTTTATCACTGCACGTCTATTTGATAGTGTATCAAGAACAGTACCATTTTATTTAATATTACATAGGCAGCGTCATATAAATGTTCCACTAGATGCGGCGCTTCATAGTATTAGGTGGAATTTGTTGATAGTCTGTGCCCGGCCTAGCAACCTCTGACTTTCTCCGAAAGTCTATACTCTACACTGGTAACGCTTAGAAGATGAATAGTTCATTGCACTCAGCTGTAAATTAATTTAATGAGCAAACAGTGATTAAAAAGTATGTTAAAGTGTATCAAAGTGGTTTTCCTTCTAATACTAATAAGTAATAATATAAAAATGAAAAAAAAAGTAACAAAAAGAAAATTAGACGTAGGCTTGACTTTTACGCAAAGGCCTTTATGAAGCCAACTGTACAATCCCACCCTTCCTTATCTATAACCTAACAATACCAATTCTTTTATCACTGCACGTTTATTTGATAGTGTATCAAGAACAGTACCATTTTATTTACCTACTGTTACATAGGCAGCGATATAAATGTTCCACTAGATGCATCTGGTCGCTAAGAGGGATAGCTGGAAGAAAAAGAGGTAGGTAGGCCTTTGCCCGCGTTTGGGATGATCTCTAAAAAATTGGAGTTAGATATACCTAATAAGTAATAATATAAAAATGCAAAAAAATAAAATAGTCAAGATAAATATGGTATTGATAATGAAAAAAATACAAAAAAAAGGTTTTTTTTAAAAGTAACAAAAAAAATTAGAGGTAGGCTTATGATGCGGCGCTTCATAGTGTTTGTTGATAGCACCCTTTGACATTCTCCAAGAGTCTACACTGGTAAGTGGTAACGGTTAGAAGATGAATAGTTCATTGTAATTTAATTTAAAACAACTTTATTGTTAATAGATTTACAGAGAGTAAGAATATTGTACTCACTTGTTAATTAATTTAATGAGCAAACAGTGATTAAAAGTATGTTAAAGTATATCAAATTGGTTTTAGAAGTCAATATGCTATGTAATATTTATTATTTTATTAGAAATTCGCTTCCATTCCCTTTCAATGTAAATTTAGCCTTAGTACCAATACCTAGTCTGTTTTAAGTTTTAACTTATCTATGTTCGTAACTTCGTAGAAACGGTCTGCCTCTAAAGCGGATTACGATTGACAGGAGTGCGGACACCGATGTTCGTTGGAACATGTTGTTACTATGAAGTGCCGCATCTAGTGGAACATATTTATATCGCTGTAAATAGGTGTGATAGTAGTGTATTTGATTGTATGCCTTATGATTCAAGAAATAAGTATTATTTTGTTTATTTACAGGTCTTGTCCACCTGGTCAATTTAATTATTGTCTGTACTTATTTGAATAGAGGGTGTAACGATTTAACGAACATAGTATATTTGTTTGTAGGGTTCCGTAACAAAATGGTACGACAGAAAGTCCGTCCGTCTGTCACAATTGCTTATTTCAATAACTACTAATGCTATATCAACAAGTTTGTAATAGTTTTAAGTAATGTCTGTCTATCGGTTTTCTACAGGATATATTTCGGAGTGTGCCGAATGGAATAGAATAGAATAGAATGTTTTTTTATTCATGTCAACTTTTTACAAGTACTTATGAATAGTCAGGTAGTTTTAATTTACCAGTTCCTACCGAGAAGAACCAGCAAGAAACTCGGCGGTTGCTCTTTTTAATTTTTCAATTTACAATGTTATTATACCGTACTATACAAGCCATTGCAGCCCCGTGCATTGCTGGAGCGAGTCAAATCCAAGCTTTTTTATCGTTTAGTCTGCGACTGTATAATATGCTTTTTTTAGGAGCATACTTTTAACACATTTTTTAAACTTGTGTAAAGGCAAGAAGAAGAACTTTTCAACCTAGTTCCTCCTTCACCCTTCTACTATCGTACCGCAAAGCAACGCCAAGGTCTGCACCCGTACGAAGTCGAAATTACACGGATACGATTCGCCTCCTCATTTCTAATCCGGACCGCTAAGATTTGGAACACCTTTGGTAAAAAAGAACCCAAACCCTTTAAGAAAAAAAAAACCTTTGTCAGTTTCCCTTAGCATATTAATATTTAGACAAATTGTATATTCGGAAGTTTCCGCGAAAGCAGAACATACCAGAAGAAGCCTTGCGTGCAGGTACGTCACAAATCACGGTGGAAACCGTCAACATATCGATTCAAGAGTTATTTCTCCGACCTACCATGCTGTACAAACCAGGCATTTATTATTCTAAGCCTATAATCCATATCCATACTTATCTATCATCATCATCATCAACCGATATACGTCCACAGCTGGACATAGGTCTCTTGTACCTGTTAAAAATCTGTTTTAGAATGTACAAGTAAAGCACTTTAATATGATACCCCACTTGGTATAGTAATCTTACTTTGAAAGTTGAAAATAGCAATATTTGTTCATGAACACATTTTAATTTTTTTTTCTTGTGATGTAACCCAATTCACGGTTTTCAGATATTTCCCTTCATGTCTGCTATAAGACCTACCTTCCTGCCAAATTTTATGATTCTAGGTCAACGGGAAGTACCCTATAGGTTTCTTGACAGTCAGACAACAAAGTAATCCTATAAAGGTTCCTTTTTCCTTTTAAGGTACGGAACCCTAGAAATAAAAGATTCCGAAGAATTGAGAACCTCGTCCTTTTTTGTCGGTTAAAGATTAATTAAAGTAGCTTTCGAAGGTTAATCAGCCAGCGTGGACACGGCCTTATCCCTTTACACGTGCGACGTTACAAATAATTGCATGTATAGAGTTGCACCCTCATGGCTACATCGAAATCAATAGGCTCAAAGCGAAATTGTCTGTTCCAGGTATCCTAGTGTTTAATTCATCCCTTTTTAGGGTTCCGTACCTCAAAAGGGAAAATGGAACCCTTGTAGGATCACTTTGTTGTCTGTCTTTCTGTTTGTCAAGAAACCTATACGGTACTTCCCGTTGACATAGAATCATGAAAGGCACTTGTAGGATCACTTTGTTGTCTGTCTGTCAAGAAACCTATAGGGTACTTCCTGTTGATCTAAAATCATAAAATTTGGCAGGTAGGTAGGTAGGTGTTATAGCAGACATTCGGGGAAATATCTGAAAACCGTGAATTTGTGGTTACATCAAACAAAAAAAAATTGTGGTCATTTATTTATTTATTTATTTATTTATTTTATTTATTTTATATCTAATTAGAACGGCAGTGCCACTTACACTAACTAGATGATTAATAATAAATTTAAATACAAATAAAGGTACAAGAAAAAAGACATAAAATACAAAACGATAAAAGATCAAAGAATTTTGAATATGTACGCTGAGAACATTGAATGACATATTCATGCAATGCTCTCAGCGTACTTCAGTAACTCCCGAACCAGTATTATAGACCCATCATTAAATGGGTCCCATTGAGCATTATTGTCCAAAAGCGCGTTGAATGATGCTAATGAACGGGGTATAGGTGACATAGATCTAGCAATAGTGCGATGATGTGGGACCACGAAAAGTTTATTTTTTCGTGGACGAAGATTACTGTTGGATTCAGGGACACGTATGCGACACAGTTGGTTATGAAGTTCTGGAGCATTAACATCTCCTCGCAAAATTTGACACATAATTTTGAGTTGGTCGCAAATGCGTCTGACCTCCAGGGAGTTGAAACCTAAGCAACCTAACAGAAATTTGGTTGGGTATAGGAAAGGATAATATCCATAGCAACGTTTATACAGGTATCTTAGGAAGGCCTTTTGTACTTTTTCTAATATAAGCCCGTACTTTGCCTCGTACGGATGCCAGACACAGGTGCTTGTTTCGAGCTTGCTTCGGACTAAGGCGTAATATAGTAATCGTATTACCAAAGGACTATGGAACTCCCGAGAGTTGCGTAGTACAAATCCTAATCTTCGAAATGAGTCAGCTGCTACGGTGTTAATATGGTCATGGAAGGTCAATTTTTTATCAAAAATTACACCTAGGTCTTTCATGTTCTGTACTCTGGGAATAGGGATTCCATCCATTTTATATTCATGTATCAAAGGATACCGAACTTTACCAAAGGTCATAACTGAACATTTGTCACGATTGAACTCCATTTTGTTCGCTTTACTCCAGTGATATACAGCTGTAAGATCGCATTGCAACTTGAGACAATCTTCGATAGAAGTAATTTCGAATATAAGTTTTAGGTCATCTGCATATAGCAAGCATTTTGCATATTTTATAGATTCTGGAAGATCGTTTATCATGATTAGGAAGAATAGAGGTCCTAAGATAGAGCCCTGGCTTACACCGGATCGCGTATGATATGGTTTAGACTCATATATGCCATATCGAACGAATTGCTGACGGTCACGGAGGTAGTCTGATAATACATGTAGGAGCTGAGGAGAAAGACCAATAGCACTGAGTTTTTTTAGAAGAATATCGTTATTAACTCTATCAAAAGCTTTGCGGTAATCAAAATAAAGTGCATCTGCTTGATGGCCTCTATCTAGGCAGGACGATATGTATTCAGTAGCTGTTAATAAGTTGGAGTTGACAGACTTCTTAATCCTAAATCCATGCTGTTCGTCACATAGTAAATTACTGATTTGCCGGCTTATCTCTCTATGCACAATTCTTTCAAATACCTTGGCAGGCGTTGAGAGAATAGCTATGGGCCGAAATTCCTCTACGGACGTCGTACCGGTTTTTTTAGGTATTGGTGTAACTCGGGTCAGCTTCCATTGAGAAGGATATTGTCCAGTCTTTAAGATTAAATTAAGTACATGACAAAGAGGGAGACTAAGATATTTACTACACATTTTCAAAACATCAGCTGGTAAGTTATCTGGTCCAGTTGCGCAATTTACCTTCAGTTTATCAATGCCATATTTTATGTCCGTCACTGTAAACTTTGGGATGTGGCATATAGTACTATTTAGCTTGCCATCATTTAGACATGCCTCAACTACACGTAACTTTGGTACATCAGGAAGAAATACGTTTGCAAAGAAATTCGCAAAAGCTTCGGCCGCATCTACTCCTTTATGCATAGAACCATTAAATGTAACGTTAGGTTCAAATCCACCTTTAGACCGCAAGCTACTGATATAGTCCCAGAAACATAGAGGATTGGTTTTAATGCTTCTCTCAGCACGCCTTATATAATCATCATATGCTTCTGTGATACAAGCCTTCAAATTTGACCTAATAATTAGTAGTCATGAACTAATAATTAGTATTTTCAATTATCAAAGTAAGATAACTATATCAAGTGGGGTATCATATGAAAGGACTTCACCTGTGCATTCTATAGGTAACAGATTTTTATATGTTTTTATGACTCTTGCAAAATCTCGAAAAAATACGACTGTACTACGGAACCCTCGGTGCGACTCGCACTTGGCCGGTTTTTTGTCGGTTATAGATTAATTAAAGTAGCTTTCGAAGGTTAATCAGCCAGCGTGGACACGGCCTTATCCCTTTACACGTGCGACGTTACAAATAATTGCATGTAGAGTTGCACCCTCCCGGCTACATCGAAATCAATAAGCTCAAGCGAAATTGGCTGTTCCAGGTGTAGTGTTTAATTTTTCCCTTTTTAGGGTTCCGTACCTCAAAAGGAAAAACGAACCCTTATATAACGGAACACTTTGTTGTCTGCCTGTCTGTTTGTCAAGAAACCTAAAGGGTACTTCCTATTGACCTAGAATCATGAAATTTGGTTGGCAGACGTAGGTCTTGTAGCACAAGTAAATAAAAAACCTTCGTAAACGGTAAAAAAATTAAAATGTGTCCATGAACAAATAATTAGTATTTTCAACTTTTAAAGTAACATTAATATACTAACTGCCGTACTCAGAGTCGCTTAATTGTTACTTAAGTTTTGTTTTAACTCAATCTTAAGTAACGATTAGCGACTCTGAATACGGCAGTAAGTGGAGTATCATATGAAAGGGCTTTCCCTGTACATTATAAAACAGTTTTTTATGCATTATAGTTGTTTTTGAACATAAAAATAGAGTAATTTCTGCGGGAAAATACTTTTTATTTTAAAAAACCGGCCAAGTGCGAGTCAGGCTCGCGCAAAGAGGGTTCCGTACTACAGTCGTATTTTTTCGACATTTTGCAGGATAATTCAAAAACTATGATACATAAAAATCTGTTTTAGAATGCACAGGTGAAGACCTTTCATATGATACCCCACTTGATATAGTTATCTTACTTAGAAAATTGAAAATACTAATTATTAGTTCATGACCACAATTTAATTTTTTTAACCACAAATTCACGGTTTTCAGATTTTTCCCCGAATTTCAGCTATATAAGATCTACCTACCTGCCAAATTTCATGATTCTAGGTCAACGGGAAGTACCCTGTAGGTTTCTTGACAGACCGACAGACAGACAGACAACAAAGTGATCCTATAACGGTTCCGTTTTTCTTTTTGAGGTACGGAACCCTAAACATTGAAAAATAATTATTCTCGATTACGCCTTGTGACGAAATCAATCGCTTTTGGTACAGCGTGGCGTTAATAAAATAATTATTTTAAAAATAAATGAAAATCACGTCATGTTATTACTACAATCCAAGACCTTATTGTCATTTGTGGGATACTGAGAGTTCTCCGTTCTAGTATTTAATTTTAGTTCGCCTTAGACGGCCTTATCCATTAACAGTTTACATGTGCAAGTTGCAACGTTACAAATAATAATTGCATCGAAATCATAATATCGAATAAGTCAAAGCGCTGGCTGTCTGTTCCAGGTATCCAATTGTTTAATGATATGAGATCCCATTACATAGGTATCTAACGACAGTTTTTTTATAGCATATTAGCCATGTTAAATGAATAATATTCCCCTTTCCTCTCCAACTAAGCGTCAGGCTTGTGCTAGGAGTAGGTACGACAATAGTGCAACGGGTGGGGTTTGAACCGTCGACCTTTCGGTTTTCAGTACACTCCTTTAGCGGTTGAGCTATTGAGACTCTAAATAGTGATAATGTTATGTACGTTTATCTACATCCATGCTTTAAAATATAAATATGTATATAAAAGCGAATTACGTCACTGACTAATCACGAAATCTCAGGAACTATGACGCAATCAAATCAAAAACTAACAAACAAATGCATAAAAATAAATAAAAATCTGTTTTAGAATGTATAGGTAACGCCCTTTCATATGATACCCCACTTGGTATATAGTTATCTTACTTTAAAAGTTGAAAATACTAATTATTTGTTCATGAACACACTTTTTTGTGATGTAACCACAAAATCACCGTTTTTGGGGTTTTCCCCTTACGTGTGATATAAGACCTACCTTCCTGCCAAATTTCATGATTCTAGATCAACGGAAAGTACCCTATAGGTATCTTAACAGACACGACAGGCAACGAAGTGATCACTGATCCTATAAGGGTTCCTTTTTTCCTTTTGAGGTACGGAACCCTTAAAACACCTACGCTATTATGGCCGTGGTTAACAAACGCTTCAAACTGTAAGACTTGCACTTGGCCGGTTTCCGATTATGTGGGTCATCAAAGATTCTCGCACATTAGGATTTATTTTTATTTTTTATTCAAATACAAGTTAGCCCTTGACTGCAATCTCACCTGGTGGTAAGTGACGATGCAGTCTAAGATCGAAGCGGGCTAACCTGGAATGGCAGGTTATGGCAGTTTTTAATAAACCCATGCCCTTTTGGTTTCTCTACACGGCATCGTACCGGAACGCTAAATCGCTTGGCGGCACGGCTTCGCCGGTCCGGTGGTAACTAGCCACGGCCGAAGCCTCCCACCAGACAGGATAGAATAGTAGAGAACACTAGCTTATGCTCGCGACTTCGTCCGCGTGCACTATTTAAATTTCAAACCCCCATTTTACTCCCTAACGGCGGTAACGCACTCATCCGATCTGAGTCCGTGAAAATACGTCCGTTAAAAGTGCACGACAAATGCAGCTGTTAGGAAAGAATGGACATGTATAGTCAAGCGTACCACCACACCCAAGTACGTAGTACCTACTATTATATATTCTGTGACCCAAGTGACGACCACAATCGCTCTTTCAAGAGCGAAACGACTGAGGAGAAGAATATTCTCCAAACGCCTCAATTTTCAATGGTTACAGCCACCAACAATCGTCTAGGCTAAAACGTGATGTTAAAATATCACGGCAGGAAGTCATGAAAGACTTTGCTTAGATTTAAGACAGAGTTAAAACGACACAGATGTGTATCTCTCACATAAATCTGTCTCGTTTTAACTCAAAGTCTGAGCAAAGTCAAAGTGCGCTCTATAGATCTCAGCCTTAGTGGGCGGAGAATCGACACCCTCTTTTAAGGTTCTAACATCTTTTTGATAGCGAACTCGTCGACGAGCACAGCGCTGTGGACACAGCTGAAGCCTCGCGCGCTAAATGGCTCGAAATAAAGCGACCTCCACACAGGTCGGGCACCCCGTGTGACTCAGGCGACGGATATAGCCAGCTCGATCGGAGAAAATTATGCAAAAACCATTACACCCAAAAGTAAAAACTTTATTATAATACATAGATACTAGGTACGTAAGTAGAAACACCAACCTACTTATCCATACTAATAATAATATAAACTTAACGACCATTTGGACGGCGTATATTTTTTGTAAATATAAAATTTTTAGTGTTAAGTTTTTTTACATGTAAATATATAAACTTTTCTTTTGTATTTAAAATAATCTAATTAATCTAAATATATAAAAGGAAAAGGTGACTGACTGACAGACTGATCTATTAACGCAAAGCTTAAACTGCTGGACGGATCTTGCTGAAATAGGTCACATCCCGGGGACGGACATGGGCTACTTTTTATCCCGGAAAAATAACACGTTCCCACAGGGAAACGGCCGCGTACTGTCGACGATCCGTCAAAATACGAATGAAACACATAAACGCACAATATAGTCAGAGGCCATAACATTCGATTAAATTGATAGTGTGCAAATATCTAAATCTAAATAGGTATAGAAGGAAAAGGTGACTGACTGACTGACTGACTGATCTATCAACGCACAGCTCAAACTACTGGACGGATCGGGCTGAAATTTGACATGTAAACATTATGATGTAGGCATCCGCTAAGAAAGGATTTTTGAAAATTCTACCCCTAAGAGGGCGAAATAGGGGTTTGAAATTTGTGTAGTATATGCGGACGAAGTCGCGAGCATAAGCTGGTCATATTAAGAATTATAATAATTGAAAATACCTACCCATTTTAGTTTTAAAATCCTCGCACTGAGCGGCCAAATGCAGATTTTAGTTTTCTACAAAGTCATAGTTTGCACTAAACAAAAGATATCAGTTTCACAAGTAACACCATTACGACCTGTTTACACCAACATCTCGAATATCACTTATTTATATTAATTTAGGTAAAATTTAGTTTTACATGAGCACAACCTAATTTTAGAGTATTCGCACGTTTTCGTTACGTTTCTTCCCCACAAAATGTGTGAACTATAATAGAGGTAATTAATTAATTTCGCATCCGATTTAAATTTAATAATTTAAAGCATAGATCATATAGATATAAGTATTATTTTTCATCTTTAGTGGTGGGGTTATTTAGCGCCACCTATGAAAATTTTATCGAACGTTGCCCTGAAACTTCCTCATTGATAAAAGTTACTGATTTGACTCGTTGTCGAGTACCGGATTAGTACTTAATACTCATAATATGTTTTTTTTAATAAACTAATGTTATTTTTTACTATGCACTCAGCTCTACGTCTTATCATAGCCTGATAATGATAAGACTAATAAATATGTTTGTAGGTTTTTTCATAACAGTACCTATTATCTACTATGCGTTTAGCTTGTACTGTACAAAATTGTACTTCTTAGTAGAAAAAACAATACGCGTTGCATTAAAAACCTCCTTTTTTGGAAGTCGGTCAAAATCACGGTTGATTTAAATTTAATGTTTTTATTATTAAGGAAAACCAACAAAAATATAGGAACTACTTCAAAAATAACCACAACAATTAATTATTAAGAAATCTTTAATTTATCTATCATATTTATTTTTTGTAAAATTAAATTTTTAGAGATATATTTTTTTAGTATCTATATTTTTTCTAAGTATTGTTAAAATGTTCAACAATAAATTAATAAACAGTTTCCTTAAACAAACAAAAAATAAAATATCTGTATTACATTTCAAACATGGCGAAACACTCAGCACTTCTTAATGGAAACGCATAGTAATATATTATGTACATTAGCGTAATCGAAGGTGTTTCGTACCCAGCCAGACGCCTAGACTAAAAACAGATAGATAACTACGTATATATATCAAAATTCAAAAGCCTTTGTCTCACGATTTCATACACTTCTAATATGATGGTTAGGGTCCGTTCAGATAGAATGGTGCGGAGAGCAGATGTGATCGTATTCAACAAAAAAATTGAGTTTTAGCACATTGAAATAAGATTCACTTTAACTTTTCTTTTTTTTATTGACAAGAGGATGCTCCCAATGCGCTCAATGTGAAACATATCAAATGCCCTTTCAGCGCTTGAATAGGGTATATTACCCCACATTAAAAATGTATAAGCAAGATAGTAGTAGCAATAAGCAATAGTTTATAACATTAATTTTATACCTAATTCATTTTATAGATTTCAGTTCAAAATATCCAAAACGCACAAAACTGTAGCCACCATGATGAATTTCGACTGTGACGTCACATGGATATAAAAAACCAGCCAAGTGCGAGTCAGGCTCGCGCAAGGAGGGTTCCGTACTACAGTCGTATTTATTCGACATTTTGCACGATAATTCAAAAACTATGATGCATAAAAATAAATAAAAATCTGTTTTAGAATGTACAGGTGAAGACCTTTCATATGATACCCCACTTGATATAGTTATCTTACTTAGAAAATTGAAAATACTAATTATAAGTTCATGACCACAATTTAATTTTTTTTCTGTGATCTAACCCTAAATACACGGTTTTCAGATTTTTCCCCAAATGTCAGCTATAAGACCCACCTTCCTGCCAAATTTCATGATTCTAGGTCAACGGGAAGTACCCTGTAGGTTTCTTGACAGACAGACGGACAGACAGACAGACAGACAACAAAGTGATCCTATAAGGGTTCCGTTTTTCCTTTTGAGGTACGGAACCCTAAATATATCCTCTTTAACTAAGAAAATGCCGTTGTCTATCAATCCGTGAGCCGCGTTTCTGCGGGCAAATTTGAAATACGAAATCGAAATGCATTTTAATGGCACGTATCGATCGAATATTTTTTTGTGAATTATTTGGTAGTTTATTATCCTTAGGATAAAATTAAGACATTTTCAGAAAAGGGTAAAATACCCTAATACCGACAGCTCTGTTGTTTATGTGCTCTTTCGTATCTCAGCTGCCGAAGAGCTTCAGTCTGTGTGAAAAAGACGCCCTGTGGACTCCGATGCTTTCCGAGTCGGTCTGCGATCCATCTGAACGTACCCTAATCCATACCAACGGATAAATAAGTAAACACACAGTACAAGCTATCTAGGGCGCGGCGGTTCGAATATCAAATAATTCGAATAATTACAGAACAGATAAATAATTTTGGGTCACTGTCACAGATTAAAAATATCAACACGTTTGGAAACACTTTCCAATTTTAGTTCATTTGTTAATTTATCACAAGAAACGAATTTTTATTTCATTGTTAGTTGATACCTAATTAAACATTCAATTTAAAGTTATTTCCTTTGACTGATTAATAGTTTTAATTTAGTTTTACTCTTTATTTCGTTTTAACAATTTTAGTTCTAAATTGCAAAAACTTCAATCAGGTAAGTAGGTAATCTATATTTCAATAATTATTATGCGTTGTTTTAGAATCTACACAGTTTGCACATTTAAATTTTAAATTATATTTCGTTCTGTAAGCGTCGTATGTCCAAACAAAAAACCAAAAGATTAAAATATTTATCACACTAATATTTTATTTTTGGAATAAAAACATTCCGTTTTCATATTGTTTGTCCATATTGTTTACACTTACAGATTTCTGACACTTCAATTGTTTTAGAACACTTTAGTTTAGGTTTAGGTGTATTATTATCAAATCTAGATACATATAATATTATAGCCTTTTCACCCCCGTCCGGCTAACTACAGCGTCGGCGAGCGAATGAGAGGTCTGACGTCTGACTGTCTGAGACAAGGTTTCATATTTTCACTGGTTTGCTTTGCGCTTGTTTGATGCCCATTTTCAGCTATTTTATTCACTTTTAAATCTAAATATATAAAAGGACTAGCTTATGTTCGTGACTTCGCGTGGACTACACTATTTTAAAACACCTGTTTAACCCCTTTAGGGATTGAATATATGTATACAGAAAAGGTGACTGACTGACTGATCTATCAATGCACTGCTCAAACTACTGGACGGATCGGGCTGAAATTTGGCATGCAATAGCTATTATGAGGTAAGACATCCGCTAAGAAAAGATTTTAAAAAAATTTAACCCCTAATGGGTTTAGATATGGGTTTGAAATTTATGTATCAACTCAGTAATTTTCCAAGAAAATGGTAACATAGTAAAAAGTCGATTGCAGCGCCCCTTATGGCCTATAGCCATTAACAGCTAAGAACCTACCCATAAGGGATAGTATTTATGCAAAAACCGCATTAAATCAGCCCAGTAGTTTTTCAGGAAAATGGTAACTAAAAACGCACAAACAAACACACACACAACCTCTAAAACCAAACAGGTATGCTGTCCACATTCCGTTGTGAATAAAAATACATTTAGAGATTCAAAATAAGTACATTGTACTTATTACTTACCTAAAACTAAAATACTAAAACTTATATCTATGTTTCTCCATAGAATCTACATCCATCCATACTATAATATTATAAATGCGAAAGTGTGTCTGTCTATCTGTCCGTCCATCTGTCTGTCTGTCTGTCTGCTAGCTTTTCACGGCCCATCCGTTTAACCGATTTCGACGAAATTTGGTACAGAGCTAGCTTGCATCCCGGGCGTAGGCTACTTTTTATCCCGGAAAATCAAAAAGTTCCCATGGGAAAATTTCAAAAATCAAAACTCACGCGGACGAAGTCGCGGGCATCTCCTAATTTCAATATAAAGTAGAATCTATGCGAATAGAAACAATAATATTTAAAACTAATTAAAAAAAACTTAAATCGAAATTAAAACTAAAACTCAACTTTCATTTTAATTTTAACACGCAAATTGTTTTTGAGTTCAATTTAATTTAGGTTTAATTTAGTTTTATAAATTATTCAAATTACAAATTAGTAACCAAATTATGGCTAATTTAAGTTTGGATTACTAATTCTAGGAACCACTTTAGATAACTAGGTACATTGCCATTCTGTTTTTCTTTAACAGCAAGTTTTATTTTTCAAGCCAAGACCCTATTATGTAATATACATTGGCCCTACGAATATTAGATCACTCTACCTTGTGATCTCTAGAAATAATTAGTTTTATTTAATTAGTCTTATTGTGGCTATTCCGTGTCGTCGCTATGACGGCATTTGTACAAAATGGCCTCTTAACTAATTAGCAAATATAAGAGCAACTGTTAATTTTATAATGTGGTTCGAAAAATAAGCGAGTAATATTTATTTATACTTGATTCGTTGTTAGTATTTTGGCAAGTTAGGCTCTAGGGCTCAAGGTCAAGACACATCGCAGCGCGCGCGACGCGACGGCGTGGATGATGGTATGGAACCCTTCATGGGCAAGTCTGACTCGCACTTGACCGATTTTCCCATTCCACTAAACGTTAAGTGCAAGAAATTAAAAAAAAACGGCCAAGTGCGAGTCAGGCTCGCGCAACGAGGGTGCCGTACTATAGTCGTATTTTTTCGACGTTTTGCACAATAACTCAAAAACTATAAAATACATAAAAATAAATAAAAATCTGTTTTAGAATACACAGGTAAAGCCTTTTCATATGATACCCCACGTGACATAGTTATCTTACTTCGAAAATTGAAAATACTAATTTTTAGTTCATGACCACAATTTTTTTTGTGTGTGATGTAACCACAAATTCACGGTTTTCAGATTTTCCCCGAATGTCTGCTATAAGACCTAACTACCTGCCAAATTTCAAGATTCTAGGTCAACGGGAAGTACCCTGTAGGTTTCTTGAGAGACCGACAGACAGACAGACAACAATGTGATCCTATAAGGGTTCCGTTTTTCCTTCTGAGTTACGGAACCCTAAAAAATTGGATATTCTTAGTACATAATTATATATTTTATTAGTGCATAATTAATTATTATATATTTTACTAGTGTATAATAATTATATATTTTACTAGTGTATAATAATTATATATTTTATTAGTACATAATTATATATTTATAAACTTCGTAGAGTTCGCAAAAAAAGCAGCAGATTCCACAGTTAATATTTTTTTACTCAGTAGATAGCATTTCGCATTCGATCATTCATCCGTTGAGGCCGACTCAATGATATTAGATTTTCTTCTAATATCATTGGGCCGACTCATAAAAGTGAACGTGCGGTGATTCGCGTAGCACTCTACACGGTACACCATCATCATCATCATCATCATGATCAACCCATCGCCGGCTCACTACAGAGCACGGGTCTCATCTCAGAGTGAGAAGGGTTTTGGCCATAGTCTACCACGCTGGCCATGTGCGGATTGGTAGACTTCACACACCAACCAATGTTCTCAAAACATTATGGAGAACTCTCAGACATGCAGGTTTCCTCACGTTGTTTTCCTTCACCGTTAAAGCAAGTGATATTTCATTACTCAAAACGCACATAGCTCCGAATAGTTAGAGGCGCGTGCCCGGAATCGAACCCCCGACCTCCGATTAGAAGGCGGACGTCCTAACCACTTGGCTATCACAGCTATATAAAAAATAATGAAAGATTATAGAGTATTATAATTTTTTTTTTTTTTTTAAGTATTTTAAGATTAAATTAAAATCTACATCTAAATATATCAAAGGAAAAGGTGACTGACTGGCTGACTGATCTATCAACGCACAGCTCAAACTAGAGAACGGATGGGACCGAAATTTGGCATATCGATAGCTATTATGACATAGACATCCGCTAAGAAAGGATTTTTGAAAATACAATCCTTAAGGGAATAAAATAGGGGTTTGAAATTTGTGTAGTCCACGCGGAGGAAGTCGCGGGCATACGCTAGTTAGTACACAATGATTTATTTACAGAATGATTGATGAACGGAACCCTAAAAATGTTAAGATTGCGTCAAAAATTTACTAAGTATATTATAATACATTCGCTTGAATTTTATTTGTCCGTTCTAAAAAAAATCCCCAAAGTACTTCCACGTAGAGATAGCAGAAAAAATAATACTTAATTTTAAAGTTAAATTCAAAATAATACTTACTTAATTGAAAAAATAAGACTCTTAAAAATAATATTTAATTTCTTGACATACATAATTACATAATGCTCCCTTGCGGAAAAGGATAGCACTTAGACCTGTCAATTATTTAGGTTAAAGATTGTGTACAACAGAATTAGCCACAGTTCAAGCCAAGATAAGCGACGATTTAGTTATTTCTTTACTAGTTTATGCTCGCGACTTCGTCCGCGTGGTCTACACAAATTTCAAACCCCTATTTCACCCCCTTAGGGGTTGAATTTTCAAAAATCCTTTCTTAGCGGATGCCTACGTCATAATAGCTATCTGCGTGCCAAATTTCAGCCCGATCCGTCCAGTAGTTTGAGCTGTGCGTTGATAGATCAGTCAATCCTTTTATATATTTAGACTACCATATTTTTCTGGGTTAGTCTTAGTTCTACATTATTCTTTAAACATTATAATATATTATAGGTACATTAACGTAATTATTGTTGAAAACGTTGGCTCATAATTTTATAATAACAGCAAAAACATGTAATCCGTTGGCTTTATTAACAAGTTTATTTATACCTTGTTTTTATAGGCGTCCTTCATATGACATACACATCGAATATTAAGTAAAATGCTAAGTTTTTATATACATTTACTTGAAGTAAATGTATATAAAAACTACAAATTAAGAAGTGTATAAAATTTATTAAAATGTATTATTTAAGAAATGTTACTCCTATATAATGCAAAACACGATCAATGAGATTTCGCATACTAATTTATATTGTAAATTGGATTTTCAAAAGAGCAAACGTAGATTTTTTTCTGGTTTTTTTTGGTAGGAAGGATATTACTACCTAGTGGTAGATTCACATGACAACACGGAAAATATTATCAGAATATTCGGTTCTATCATACCAAATTATCCTGATTTATTTCAGATCTGATTATTATATTTGTTTTTTAACGTGTTAAGGATTTTAAAGGTCAATATTGTTTTGGCAGTTTAGGCTCGACTAGGTGACCAATCCAGTGCGACTTTGGTCTTTAGTAAATAATTAAAAAATTGGTTTATTAGGTACATGGGCGAATTTAACATCATAAATTCATATCTGATATGGCATTTAGTGTGAATTTTTTTGCTCGGGCTATTGTCTGTAAAGCAAACATCACTTAATATGTATAATTATTTTAGGTGTGCTCAAATATAAGTCATACAAACAGCTATCTAACCCGTTATCATCACGCGCATATTTTAAAATACCCCAAGTAGGTTAAATATAATTATGGGATAATTATATCCATAGTAAATAATTAAATATCATATTATTGTTTCTTTTGTTTTCGTTTCTTTGTTTTAATGTTTATTGCACAAGTCATCATTGAAAAAGAATTTATTGCATAATAAAGCATTTTGAGCCAGATTTTTTTGAAGGCCTTAGTTTGTTAAGCAAACATAACTTAATGTAATAAGGTGTGCTCAAATATAAGTCATACGAACAGCTATCTAAGCCGCGCACGTTATAAAATAGGTAGGTAGGTTCACACTAAAATTCATTAAACTTGAAAATGTTCGAGCAACTTCATTTCATTATCCGCATCAATTTAATAATAGTGACTTGCGGCCATTTTGAATAACATACGACGCGACGCAACTTTGCAACGTTTGATTATAACCTATTTATATATTACGTGTACCTAATTGTGTGCGAATAAAAATATCGAGAAACCACACCTTGCGGTTAAAAATGCTTATATATTAGTGCGAAAAACTTAAATAATATAAACTTTTTGCTGTTTTTATACATAATGTGACATTTTAATATTATAAAGCGGAAAGATTTGAGTATTACCCTGAAACTACTGAACCGATTTTAACTATTTTTCATCATTAGAAAACTGATTTATATAATATATAAGTAATATATAAGTAGGTACTTTAAATTACATCCGAATCAGTTAGTTATATAATACTGGCTTCCCATAGCACAGATAATGCAAGTTTGAGGGCCAGGAACATTGCTTGTTGCTTGCAAGTTTTTGTATATTTTTTGTTAATTATATCAAGGTGTAAATAATATGTATTTGTATATAGATGCTAAAATCTATTAATATGACTTAAGTCATATAAACAAAAACAAATGATTATAAATTATGTAGAAACCTCTCTCATATTGCTTTGTAGCGAAATGATCGGAGTTAGCTAATATTACATTTTAAAGCGGCTATGTAATTTCGTTTTACATCGCTAGTTTGCGATATTGGCATAAAAATAATATAGTTTCGAGCCAGCAATGTATTACACAGGTTTTATATTGTAGAACCAACGCAAAGAAAGACTGCGGGCCGGCCCCTCGCGTCGATTGAGTCACGAACACCGCACCGAATCCACCACTGCATTCTTCGACGATAATTCAAAAGCCGGCATTTTCATTATTAACCATATACACTGCTTCTATTACTTACAACGATCTTGAAAAACTGAGATGTTGAACAAGTAATGGAATGCTATAAATAGTGCACTCGTACAAGTTTAAATATGTGCGGTTGCTTGACACGGCACGTAGTCGGTACTTGGTCGAGTTTTTTGTCAAGCAGAGCTCAAGATTATTGATATGAAAATTAAGTATTTGTGGTGATGAAGCAACGTTTTCCCGGGAAATTAATCGTTGACTTTTGTTTCCGATGGCTGCCTTTACAGATAAGGAATTTGGAGCAGATTCTTCGTTTGAAAAACATCAATAGCGTTTTTATCTCATCAATAAATACGTATTATGTATATTTATTTATTATATTTAATATATCCGTATATATATTAATAATTTAGGGAAAAGTGTATTGCACAATAACGTTTTACTGTATATATACTTTGTATTATTTATATAAATTATAATATTGTGTAAGTAAGTATATTATATTATTTTCCTCGTATATTCGTATTCGGCAATTAATACCTAGCAAGTCGTTAAACTGGCTATCATGAATGTCTCGCCGTGTTGTGTTCAACAGCATAGCAATATAGGTAAGTATCTATACGCAGCTAGTTTAATTTTTCATGTCCTTGAATACAATAATCTCTAGATATCTATCATTCTTTAAAATGTTTCGTTAATTACACAAGACGGCTATAGAAATTATGATCAGGTAAAAATTATTTCAACCTTTTATCTATACATTTTATTATTTTTTAAATAATAATAAATTATAAAAATGTATAGTATTACGCCCTTACAGTTAAGGCATAAAACAACAACTATAACGCAACATATTTCTAGTAGCATAGTTCGTAACACCTACGTGAGCAATATGTTCGAAACAAATATATGACTAATAATTTCTATGTCCAAAACAAAATTGGTGAAGAATATCGAATATACAAAAGATATTATGTAAAGTTACTTTAATCTCATCTGCATACATAAATGACGTCACTGCAGATAGTGAACTTGAAAAATATATACTTAGTTATAACAATAACTTGTAAAAGCATCGAATAGAGAGTCAAATTACATTAACATTGCAAGATGACGCCTTATTATGCCAGGATACCGTCGACCATATTGTTATGTATTGTATTTATGTAGAGTTGTTATCGTCAGATTAATGGCGACGTACCTATACCATCGGCGAAACATAATTAGATATAAAACATACATATAGGCTATACATTTATAGATAAGTATATTTCTACCTTGTGCTATAGTTGAAAAATAAAATAAAAATGTTTTGGGATTTTTTATGTTTTCTCCCACGGTACAGCAGTTTCTCGCAAGACAACGCTGCCGTGTGCGGCAGGCGGAAAAATTTAAATAAAAAAATTGTACTTAATAAATTAAGTGTACCTACTTATACCAAAATGGCGTCGATAAATATTTCATAAAACGCAAACAACCACGTGCCTTGAAGTTAAGTGTTAAGAACCTAGCGCGAACGGCAAACGTTTTTCGAACTAGGTACATTTCGAAAGCATGATTCCGACTTCCGAACACTGGGAGCGAACAAAGAGCACGCAAGTCGAACGCGACGATTGCAACCCGACCGGTTGTAGAGTTGACGACCGCCGCACGCGCTCCGTCAGCCGCCCGACATCCGCAAATGGGTAAGGTAACATACCGGCCGCAGACTTCTCCGTCTGTCCGAGCGTCGGCCACCCTGGAACGACTCCTTCGTACACCTCTTCCCAACTCCTCATCTTCTCCGCTCTATCCCCGTAGTTCATATGGTTAGTGTCGTAGAGACACGGTCGCTTCTGAACTTCCGCAACGATTAGACCGCTTTTGATTCCGTCGCCGTCCTTCGTCCGGACCATTGTACGGTGAAAAAAAAATTAAAATAATATTTTTTTTAGGATATTTTTTTGATGATTTCGTAACTGCGTGCAGTTGTTAAAGTTAGGCTGGTACGCGATACGCGTCCGGACGCCCGCGTGAAACTGGCGGGCTGAGTCGGCGAGCGGCGCAACGGACAACATGGCGGCGGCAAAACATAGGTGCTAGCTGAGTTAGCGATATCTTCCTCGCGCTAATAAATAAATAAGATGCATACAATGTCATCCAATTTATAACTCCCATCGTCCATGTCCCCTTTTCTTATATTTTTTAATACCAGCCCGGTACAACTAGTCCGATCGACGTAACTTTGTTTATCGTTAGTTATTCACGCACCGACCAAAGTCTACGACAAAAAAGTAATGACATTCGTTATAAATTAATTAGCGTTGTATATGAAAGTTTGTCACAGATGGTATATTTTTCGAATTGTCGCTTTATTTTCTCAGTTGTGTCGGTTGTTATTTAGTTTAAGGGCGTTATTACTTTAGTCTTACGCAATAAGCGCACAATCAAATTGAATATAGGTACCTAATCTTAGCTGATAGCAGTCGTCAGTCCACTCGTCGCTCGCTCGGTTACATTTTAATAGAATGTGAATTGTCAACAGTCAGGTGTAATATTGCAGCTTTCATGTCTTCAGCGTTTGCACTGAATATTTTAGATATTACACTATTATGTATTCTGTGATATTACGTTTTCTAGATCTCACATCTTGTTTCAACTCTCAAGTCGTTCATTATATTATGCGTCTTTTGAAATTCTGACAGTGTGACTTGATTATATTTTAGTGTGTCTGTCAATTAATAATTTTGAATAGTATATATTGATAATAATTATAATTGTTATAGTATATGATTAAGTAATCTTAAGGAAGAAACATTAATGCTAGAGAAAATTCTAACAGAACTTGCTTCAATTTTTCGTATGAAATTAAATGTGAAATGATGGTGAAATATTAGGTATCTGCGCGAATAAAACATCGGAAAAAAATCCGCACACGTTTTTAGATATTTCTGGTCTCACATCTCGTCTTTACTCGTTTCTTTAAAAATGCGTTTTGACAGTGTGACTTCATTATAATTTAGATTTTGTACCACATTAACAATGTTGAACATATATAAATTATAATTGTCATATATAAATTAAGGATTAATTAACCTTAGTTTCATACATTAAAGATAGAGACAATCTAGCAGTTTTTCGCTTCAATTTGTCATATGAAATTAAATGTAAAATGTTAAGGAACGCGCTACATCTACTCGTGTGGCTCCAGTACGCGGACAAAACGTATAAAAAATCCGCACGCGTTTATTCGATTGCAGAATTTGACCAAATCTTTTGCAACGGTACATCACTTAATTTTTGTTAAACTGCAATTAATTATTTACTTAAAGCAAAACAAATAAAATCCGGTAGAAATCTTTTGTCAAACTTACATTCTATATATACAGTACCCATATGTACCTAGATTTTGAATTTTGAATTTTCCCGTCTCGCGGAATCCAAATTCTGCCCTTTGATTGG
Source organism: Maniola hyperantus (assembly GCF_902806685.2). Taxonomy (NCBI): domain Eukaryota; kingdom Metazoa; phylum Arthropoda; class Insecta; order Lepidoptera; family Nymphalidae; genus Maniola; species Maniola hyperantus. The sequence continues at coordinate 6,508,802 of NC_048560.1, forward strand.
TTGATTCGCAGTTTACATTTTTTCACAGCCAATCAAAGGGCAAAATTTGTTGACGATTACGATAACGATGAAAACGTTTTTCTTAGACAATTGGGGGGCACGTCAAACAATCTTTTGGGCTTCATCACAGTCGAGTAAAACTTACCGAAATTAATTTTATTTCTGAATGGTATCGCTGATTTGGAAAATTCCGTAGCAAAGTGAACAATGCGAAATGGCGGAATATCCGTAACAGTTTTATTAACGGGGCGTATTACAAAAGTTTACGCAGTCAACGCCTAAATCTTGGCGTTTTTACTATTGCTACATTAAATTTAAAAAAATTACCTATGTACGTAATTTTTTTGTCAACTTTACACCTATTTGCAAAATTCTTTTTTTTTTATATATATTACAAGTAGTAAATTTAAAATATTAAAAAAATAAAAATACTTTTCTTATTCAATAATAATGGGCTTATTCTATTAGATATCTATAATCTACTCTCAGAAAAGATTAATGAGTCTTCCTTAAAACAACAAAAAAAAAAAAAAACTATATATAGTATATACATACAGAAAAACTTATCACTAAAAAATTTATATTTACCAAAAATATACGCCGTCCAAATGGTAATAATAATAATAATAAATATAATAATAATTATTATTTAATTTGTCCATTTTTTGATAGCCTTACCAACAACGTTTTAGAAAATTCATGTAACTCATCCAAGTTATGTAAGCGAAATAACAATTAAAAAAAAATTAAAAAAATAGTAGGTATTAATTTTTTTGTCAACCGTCTATCAATTTGGAATAATCTAAGCCAAAGTAAAAAACTAGAAATGGCAATGCATAAGTTCAATAAAAAATAAAAACCGGCCAAGTGTGACACTTTTGTGATCGAACCGCAAAACCAAGTTTGTTTGTAGAGGTTTAATGTTAATATCAAAAAGACTATGATAGCTCTATCATAGTTGGTTTAATTTTTTTCTGTAAAATATACGTAAACCTCTATTGATCAAATAATAATTATTTATTTCAGACCAGATGATGCCCGCGACTTCATCCGCGTGGATTTAGGTTTTTAAAAATCCCATGGGAACTGTTTAATTTTCTAGGATAAGCCTATGTCCTCTTCCCCGGGATGCAAGCTATCTCTGTACCAAACGTAAAAATCGGTTGGACGGATGTGCCGTGAAAGGCTAACAGACAGACAGACAAACACACTTTCGCATTTATAATATTAGTATGAATTAAGTATGGATGTAAAAGGTGTGCCATACAAAACGACAGTTACTTTTTATGCCGATTCGAAGCGTCCCACCGATCGTAGCGGGAACTTTTGAGTCAAAGTCATGCGTATAGCCAGTTAATTCAAAAATCGCTTACCTTTAGGTCTTGTGCGACGATTTGTGGCGGGTATACTGACTGCGTTTTTCGAACCTAAAAAAGAAATAACCATAAAATCATCGATATAAATGACAAGATATGGTCAAGCGAACAAAATACGAGCCTCAATAGCTCAACCGGTATAGGAGTGGACTGAAAACCGAAAAACCGACGGTTCAAAACCCCGTCCGTTGCACTATTGTCGTACCTACTCCTAGCACAAGCCTGACGCTTAATTGAAGAGGAAAGGTTAATATTAGTCATTTAATATGGCTAATATTCTTTAAAAAAAAAAAAAAAAACGGTTTAGGAACCAAATAAACCAGCGCCACCTCTTAGATACTAATGAACGACCCGTTTGAAATCCTGACGTCACTGAGGTTGCATTGGTGCATAAACATGAGTCGGTGCCATTTTGTTTGTTCAATAGCCCTGTCCATACGAAGAAATATATAAGTCAATGCATAAAACCTGGTGGCCAACTTTAAATAAATAAACACAATATTCATCATCATCTTCTCGTTCTTCTCGGTTGGAATAGCATTCCGAACCAGTGGTAAATCAAAAGTCAAAAGTCAAATGATTTATTCAAAATAGGTAATTAATTACTCTTTTTGATACTCAGATGTTGGATTTGTAAGATATCATCATCATCATGATCAACCCATCGCCGGCTCACTACAGAGCACGGGTCTCCTCTCAGAGTAAGAAGGGTTTTGGCCATAGTCTACCATGCTGGCCATGTGCAGATTGATAGACTTCACACACCTTTGAGAACATTATGGAGAACTCTCAGGCATGCAGGTTTCCTCACGATGTTTTCCTTCACTGTTAAAGCAAGTGATATTTAGTTAGAGCCTCAATAGCTCAACCGGTAAAGGAGTGGACTGAAAACCGAAAGGTTGACGGTTCAAACCCCGCCCGTTGCACAATTGTCGTACCTACTCCTAGCACAAGCTTGACGCTTAGTTGGAGAGGTAAGGAGAATATTAGTCATTTAACATAGCTAATATTCTTTTTAAAAAAAAAAAAATTAAAACGCACATAACTCCGAAAAGGTGCGTGCCCGGGATCGAACCCCCGACCTCCGTTTAGAAGGCGGACGTCCTAACCACTAGGCTATCACAGCTTCTCCTAACCACTGAAGCTGTGATTGTAAGATATAGTGGTGATAATTATTACGAAAACTTATAACTAAAGCTACGAGGGTTCCAAACGCGCCCTTAATTACACTAGTTAACGATTCAAAAGCACTTGTACAAGTTTACTTGAATAAAAATATATTCTATTCTATTCTATCAGCTAGTTAGATAAAATAAATATATATACTGTATTTATTACCTTTGATCACACTTGTCACATTTCAACTCCCCCTGTCTATGCACGAATCGCATATGCACCGACAGACTGTGGACAATATCAATCTTCAAATTATATATATATATATATATATATATATATATATATATATAAGGAAAAGGTGCGGACTGACTGACTGACTGATCTATCAACGCACAGCTCGAACTACTGAACGGATCGCGCTGAAATTCGGCATGCAGATAGCTATTATGATGTAGGCATCCGCTAAGAAAGGATTTTTCTGGTTTGAAGTTTGTATGAAACTCTGTCAGTTTTGAAGTTAGAATTGCGAAATTTTGCAATTTACACTAATCTATATATATATATAAAGGAAAAGGTGACTGACTGACTAATCTATCAACGCACGGCTCAAACTACTGGACTGGTGGTGGGTAACCCTAATGGTGTTAAATAGGGCTTTAAAATTTGTGTTGTCCACGCGGACGAAGTCGCGGGCATAAGCTAGTTCATCTATAAATATATAAAAGGAAAAGGTGACTGACATTCCCAAGGTCCCATTGGCACCCTTCGTGTACAGAATCCTAAAAATATAAATATAGAGCGTAACCAGAACGCTAGCAAAAACTTAGCGTTATTGTTATACTACCTAGACACAATCCAATACCAATAACCATTTGCCTCGTTTTGTAGTTTTAGTGATTTAATATTTTTCAAACCTACAATGTATAGCATGCAAAACTCGGGTCAATGCCCCGCCTACGACGCGGCATTGACTCTGAGTGGGCTACATACGGAACGTTCGTTGACCTCTAGTCTCAGTCAGATCTTTTATTTGCAAATCGTATAATTTTACAAAATATAGGAAATTTTTTTTCGCGCTTTTTTTGTGGTATCATATCACTGATCATCAGTACTATCACCTGTTTTCGTTTTTGCCAGCGTTCTGGGTACACCCTGTATGTATAATAACTCACTTGGTCCTCTTGCTCAGCATTTTTTTACATACAAGGCACTGCACTTGACTCCTCTCGTGCACGGCCGTGTGACGTTTCAGCAAGTAGTTGGCCGTGAAGCTTAGACCACAAAACTCACAGGTAAACCTTTGTACACTGCAATGTACCTTACGTATGTGAGCTTTTAACAGGGTCATAGAGGAAAATTTCTTCTTGCAGCTTTTCTGAAAGGTACTAAGGTGGTTAACCTTTATGAATATGAGCCTTTAAAGATTGTTAACCTTTGTGAATATCAGCCTTTAACAAGGAGTTTGTCTACTTAAACTAAACTAGTCGGGCTAACGTCGACGAAATACGTGAGTAAAGCCGTTTTGTCATACATGTATAATGGAAATCACTCACGATAGTCTAAATGATAAAATATTAGTTTAATTTTAATTTAATTTGTACCAAAAACATTTACAATAAAGAGAAAAAGAGAGTAAAAGTGGACAGGGAAGCATTTATCTCTATGAGAGATCTCTACCAGTGACCCTTGGCATTGCGAGAGTTTGTAGAGGCAGTACAATAGGTACAAAAAGAAGAGAGAAAGTTTTTTCAAATAGAGATAGCGAGCAAACGAGCAGGCGAGTCACCTGATGTTAAGTGATTACCGCCGCCCACGAACATTTGCAGCACCAGAGGAACCGCCGATGCGTTGCCGACCTTTTAGGAGTTCGTTGGTCCGCCCCTTGAATAACCCCATGTTGTAATCTAGTGGGAACACCGCCGATAGGAGTTATTCATTAGTGCAGATTGAAGGGGTACATGTACTACAAAACTAACTGCCGTACTCAGAGTCGCTTAATCGTTACTTAAATTTAGTTAAAACGAGACAGAGCTATATCTCTCACATAAATCTGTTTTGTTTTAACTCAATCTGAAGATTACGTTACTTGAGTAACGTAATCATAAACTTACTTCTGGACACACTGGATTAGAAACATCTTCTAATTCAATGTGATATTTATTCCTTTTGCCAACCCTCTTTTCTACTGTTACTTTATCAAGGGATGTGAATTTGTGATCTGTGTTATCATCTGAAAATAAACTTGCTAAACTGTGATCTGTCTCCTATAATATTGTGATTTTTATATTATCAAATTCTTACCATTATCTTTGTTCAAGTCATTGTGTATATAATTTATAGGTTCTGCGAAGACAACTTGGTCTAATTTTTTTAATTTTTCTTCATTGCATACTGTTACACCCAAACCCTGTAGTGGCTGCCAAATTAATCAATAGTTATTTTTCATAGAGAAAATAGCAAAAAACAATAAAGGTTGGGTTATTTTTGTACTGATTACAGTACAAAAATGGAAGAATGGTCATTAATTTAAATTATGAACATTAAAATTTAAATCAAATTCGGTCGAACATGTTACTTACATGACATTAACGTATGTATAATAATTAGGTATTAGAACTAGAAGAAGGATAGAAAGGACGAAATGTTTTGTCTAAATTGGAATTACATATTAAAAACTTGATAGTTCTGAAAGAAAACTACTGATTTAAGGTATGAAATTGATAAACAACTTCAAATACTATCTATTTAATAGAAAGAAGGTGAAAATCTTACATCTTGGTCGATATCTCCAGAGTCTTTTACGTCTTTTAGTACAAAGTTTTCGTTTGTAATAAATTCACAAGCGATGTTTATGATTGGATTCATCTTTACCACTTTTTCACTTTAAGGTTTGTACTGATCAAAAATAATTATAACACGCAAAGATACGCTAAAATAGATATTAATTTACTTAAAAATATTAAAAGGAAAAACTATTGCTGCTCCAAAACATTGAAAACATGTTGAAAACATTCCAAAAATCATAGAGCACCGACCAGAAATAAAAGTCATAGAGTACAGACGAGAGTCAACACCGACCAGAAATATTAAATTCGACTCTTTACTCTAGTCTATGAGCAATGAGCGAGCACTGACAGATCTACATAAAAATCATTACTTTTAAAAACTTCGTGGCCTCAAGTTCTAATCTTTTGGATTACAAATTAAAACCACTCTACACTATCAAACTTGTGTGCTAAACGATAATTAAACGAAAACTTCTTGTTGCATTGAACTATAAATTTGACCAATTAAGTATATTATGGTGTTTGAATAATTATTGTCATTCGATATCATAGTATTCAAAAAAAGTTTGTAGTTAATTGGATTAGTTGTTACTTGTTACACTTTAAATATAAGTATTCGAAGTTCAGGCTCGTTTTGCACCAGCAGGTTTGGTAGTGTAAGGTGAGCTTAAATTTTCGGTACCATAAATTAGTAAAGAGATATTCATATTTTATCTGTAAAAGCTTGACTTTTATGAGTTTGACGCTGTCCAATTTTTGACATTTTTCTTTTCGCATTTTCCTCAAAACGTGTTTTGTGCGTGTTTTGCGAAAGCTATTTCATATTTTGTTTATAAAATTATAATAAAGCCAGCTTAATCACTGTAATAATTCGTGCAATTACCAAAGCCTATTTCATATCTTCGATTAATTAACGCTAAAGTTTAAAAATGGTTGTCCTATCTTCTTCGTTTGCAGCCCCGGCCGAGGGTGTGCTATATGAAGCTCTTTCGACAAAATTGATCGTTAATGACCAGGAATTGGGTACAGCCACTTTGTACATCACTGAAAAGTAAGTATTCAATTTCCTTGAAACAAAAAACATCACACGGTTCCGTAGAAATCGTAACTCGTTCGTGTCCCCATTTTTTTGTTTGAATAACAAAGATAATAATATAAGTTCCATTGTCTTAGTAAGTAATCGGCATTAAAAAATGCCATGAGTTTTCATGATTGTACAGTTGTAGACGGTAAATTTCAATTCTATAATAATATGAACAAGCTTTTTCTAAACAGCATGTTCAAAATAATAATAATAATAATTCTGTTTTTGATGAATTTATCTCTATACTGCTTTGACTAACAAGCAGCCAGTGGTTACTACACATTGTATTGCCAGTCAGTCAGATTATAGTAAAAAAAAACATCAAACTAACTTGATGGAGACATAGACCTTTCTATGGTTTTTTTTTCTGACTGTTGGTGCTGGCAAAGCTACCGACATCCCATCGCCGGCCCACTACTGAGCACAGATCTTCTCAGAATAAGAAGAGTTTAGACCATAGTCTGCCACACTGGTCAAGTGCAGTTTGGTAGACTTCACACACCTTTAAGAACTCTCAGCATGCAGGTTCCCTTACGATGTTTTCTTTCACTGTTAAAGCAAATTATATTTAATTGATACTCAAAAGGTACACCCGCCGCCCATGAACATTTGCAGCACCAGAGAAACCGCCGATGCGTTGCCGGCCTTTTAGGAATCTGTTGGTCCATCCCTTGAATAACCCCATGTTGTAATCTAGTGGGAACACCGCCGATATGTATTTAAAACTAGCTGATTCCCTTCGTCTGTGTGGAATTAGACTTTTTAAAAATCCTGTGGGAACTCTTTGATTTTCCGGGATAAAAAGTTGCCCATGTCACTCTCTAGATCTTTATCTATGCCTGTGCAAAAAATCACGTCAATCTGTTGCTCCGTTGTGACGTGATTGAAGGACAAACCAACAAACAGACACACTTTCGCATTTATAATAGGGGTACTGATTAATTAGAAATTTCCTTGAAGTGTAGGTAAAAGCACATTATGAGCACACATGCAAGCACATGTCATAAGAGAAAATTATGAATAGTACATGATGTTAATTTTGTTTCCAGCAATGTGGTGTGGGGGGGAGGAGTGGGTGCGTCGGGAGGCGCCTCCCCCACCATATCTCTGCTGTACCCCACCATATCTCTTCACGCCGTACAGAGGGAGCCTACCGCAGCTTTGTACATGGTGCTGAATTATGAACTTAGGTAATTACATACCTTACTCACAACCTTGAATAGGAAGCTGGAAGAAATCTCTGTTTAGAGATAAGTTATTTCCAATGTAACTTAATTTATGACTACTATGTAACTACAATTTCGGTACATGAAAATTTTTATTTTATTTTATTGATTACAAGTTGTCAAACAAACACTTTCGCATTTATAATATGGAGTGATATAATACAGCCGTGATAGCCTAGTGGTTAGGACGTCCGCCTTCTAATCGGAGGTTGGGGGTTCGATCCCGGGCACTCACCTCAAACTTTTTGGAGCTATGTGCGTTTTAAGTAATTAAATGTAACTTGCTTTAACGGTAAAGAAAAACATCGTGAGGAAACTTGCATGCCTAAGAGTTCTCCATAATGTTCTCAAAAGTGATCCGCACATGGGCAGCGTGGTAGACTATGGCCAAACCCTTCTCACTCTGATAGGAGACCCGTACTCTGTAGTGAGCCAGCGATGGGTTGATCATGATGGCGATGAATATGGGTAGTGATTTCCTTGAAGAGTAAGTAAAAAAACTATAAACATGGTTAATATGCTGTAAAATGGTTCCAGGTTGCCAGAATTACAGCAGCAAGGCGCTGGGGACGCACAGAACGAAGAGGATGACGATGATGATGATGAATTTGATGCAGACAACCATCCCATCACACAGCTGCGGTAAGCTCTGCTTTATTCACAAACTAGCAGATGGCCGTGAGAACTCTTTGATTTTCCGGGATAAAAAGTAGCCTATGTCACTCTCCAGGTCTTAAACAACAAATACATTACACATGCAAAAAATCACGTCAATCCGTTGCGACGTGATTGAAGGACAAACTAACACACTTTCGTATTTATAATATGGGATAAAAGAAAAAGGTGACTGATGGGCTGATTTATTAACGTTTAGCTCAACCTACTAGACAGATTGAGCTGAAATTTGGCATGCAGATAGCTATTATGACTTAGACATTGGCTAAGAAAGGATTTTGAAACTTCAATCCCTGAGGGCGTTTGTGCACTCGTCTGTGAAATCACGGATTCCGTAAAAATACCAATTTATGTAGTCCATGCAGATGAAGTCGCTGGCATAAGCTAGTTTTGTTTTGTATAAAATAATGGTTTTTTACAGATTCATTCCACAAAACGAGGGAGACCTGAGTTCGATGTACTCTGCAATGAGCCAGGGGCAAGCCTTACATCCTGACCCGGCTGATGAAGTTGATGATGAGGACTCCTACATGGACGGGGAGGATGATGACGGTAGGTCTTCATAGTGGTGCTTTATGCGCTACTTTGCAGCTGTATGCATAACTTTGCAGCATTGTGCATTGATTTGCAGCTTTGTGCATTACTTTGCAGCTTTGTGCATCACTTTGCAGTTTTATTCATTTCTTTGCATATTTCCGCATTTCTTTGCATTTTTGCGCATTACTTTGCCGCTTTATGCATTATTTGCAGCATTGTGCATTGATTTGCAGCTTTGCGCATTACTTTGCAGCATTGTGCATTGATTTGCTGGTTTGTGCATTACTCTGCCCTTTGTGCATTATCTTGTAGCTTCGTTGGCGATGGGTTGATGTTGATGATTAATTTGTTGTGACAGGTGACGAAGAATTTGAGGATGCAGAGGAAAGCAACGGCGCGCCCGATGAAGCCGCCGCGCGCCTCCGGCAACTCCGGCTCGAGAACGCCAACGGACCACATTATGAAGGTACATCTAAATATATAAAAGGAAAAGGTGGCTGACTGATCTATCAACGCACAGATCAAACTACTGGACTGATCAGGCTGAAATATATAAAGTAGGCATTCGCAACAGGGGTTTGGAATTTGTGTAGTTCACGCTAACAAAGTCGCGAGCACAAGCTAGTTTTATACAGAACAGATTAAAAGATTGCAACTGGTAACAGTGTGACACGTCATCATCATCATAATCAACCCATCGCCGGCTCACTACAGAGCATGAGTCTCCTCTCACAGTGAGAAGGGTTTGGCCATAGTCTACCACGCTGACCATGTGCGGATTGGTAGACTTCGCACTCCTTTGAGAACATTATGGAGAACTCTCAGACATGCAGGTTTCCTCACGATGTTTTTCCTTCACCGTTAAAGCAAGTGATATTTAATTAATTAAAACGCACATAACTCCGATAAGTTAGAAGTGCGTGCCCGGGATCGGACTCCCGACCTCCGATTAGAAGGCGGACGTCCTAACCACTAGGTTAAGGTGTGACACAATGGGAAAAAATTCGATGAATTCCTATCGAGTCACGCTGACACAATTGAGTGTGACTTGTTGACTTGTGACCCTAAAGATGTTTTCACTTCAATAATATATTTTTTATCTATTTTTCAGATTGCGAAGACGCGGAGGCAGGGCAGGAATGATTTGTCATATTATTGATAAGTTTTTGGTATTTAACTTATTCGCCAGAGCAAGTTTTTCAACTTCCCTGATTGGGAATTCCGTTTTATTTGTAATTTTTATGATAGTGTTCTTACGTACACTCAAAGGAAATTTCTAAATAATTTTTAATTACATATCAAAAAATTCGGTCAAGTGCGAGTCGGACTCGCACACGAAGGGTTCCGTACCATCGTTTAATTAAGAAATAACTTTGTTTTATTCACGGTTGCCATTTTGAAATTTAAAATAAAATAATAATAATTTATTGAACTTTAAATACAAGAACGAGTTTCCTACCCTCTGCACTAGGAAATACCTGTATTGCAGAAGGTTGTTCCTCAGGGATACAAAAGTTTTCTTAATTTAGGCACCAAAATCCAATAATATTTGATCTAAATTCAAATCTAGGTTATATGTACAATTTTAAATTTACTAAATTCAGATTTCATCATCAACCAAAAGACGTCCACTGCTGGACATAGGTCTCTTGTAGGGACTTCTACACGCCACGGTCTTACGCCGCCTGGATCCAGCGGCTCCCTGCGACTCGTCTGATGTCGTCCGTCCACCTAGTGGGGGGTCTTCCAACGCTGCGTCTTCCGGTGCAAGGTCGCCATTCCAGCACCTTGGGACCCCAACGTCTATCGGTTGTACGAACTATGTGCCCTGCCCATTGCCACTTCAGCTTCGCAACCCGCTATGTCGGTTACTCTAGTTCTCCTACGGATCTCCTCATTCCTCATTTGATCACGTAGAGAAACTCCAAGCATAGCTCAATTCAGATTTAAATAACTTAATTATAGCATCAATAGAAATACGCATTCTGTGAACATTGCTACTTTCTACCTATTTTTTTTTTTTTTTTTTTTTATTTAAAATCATCGGAAATCCTCCGATTTGTGTCAGAGTTCTTTTCTACCTATTGCGGTTCACTGTGCGGTATACAGCCCGCTGACAGACAGACGGACGGACAGCGGAGGGCCTCCGCCGTCCTGTCCGCCGGAGGCTTAGTAATAGGGTCCCGTTGGCACCTTTCCGGAACCCTAACTATTGTGGAACCGGCAGGATTCGAACCTGCGTCTCCCTGGGCATCTCGCCCAAAGCGCCTTATCCACGGTGCACTCACTGCCAAGTGCCTAAAGAGATTTTCATTCATTTATATGTATTTAAAAAATATTTAGAAATTTCCATTTTCTTGTGTTACATTTAACTCTGTACTGAATTTAAAGTAGGCATAGGTTATAATTTAATTTAAGGTTGATTTAGTTCTAAGGCCCTGACACTGTATTACCTTTTATTATGAATGCGAAACTTTGTTTGTTTGTTGGTTTGTCCTTCAATCACTTTGCAATGGATTGATGTGATTTTTGTACATTTTTCAAAACTTTGTCATGTTTCGTGCATTTTAAAAACCTAAAGTTTTGAAAAATGTACCCACCCAAAAAGTGCAAAAATCTAGGGGGTATGAATTTCATGAAATAAAATATGTCCTTGATGCATTTACATTACAACATAAATTATATATTTTGATTTAATTATCAAAACCGTTTATTTAAATATTATTATTTAGCTACTTTGTCTGGGCTTTTATAAGAAGTATGAATGTGAATGATTTTTTTTTGGTATCATCTCAAATTGCATAATAAATGATTTTGTATAAAATTTGCTAATAAATGTGTATGTAATATAATTATTAATAACTAGCTTATGCTCGCGACTTCGTCCGCGTGGACTACTCAAATTTCAAATCCCTATTTCACCCCCTTAGGGGTAGAATTTTCAAAAATCCTTCTTTAGCGGATGCCTACGTCATAATAGCTATCTGCATGCCAAATTTCAGCCCGATCCGTCCAGTAGTTTGAGCTGTGCGTTGATAGATCAGTCAGTCAGTCACCTTTTCCTTTTATATATTTAGATGGCTGGTTCACATTCAAGTAGCGTTCAAGTCCAGCATGATTGCTCGACACCAGCGCGCGCCCGCACCGGGCGGGGTGATAACGTAAAACGTTGCAGTAGCGACAGCAACGCGACAGCAGTAGCAATGCGACAGTTCTCTGCTGTCTCTCTTTATTTTGCTTTGTGGCTATTGCTGTCTCTCTCTAGCCGGACGTTTGACAGCAATGATCGCGAGATTTACGCCTCTCGCGAGATACGTAAACACCCTGCAGGTTAGCGCGGTGGGTGTGCGGGTGTGCGGGGCGTTCCCTCCCCGATTGCCATCTCGATCTGTCGCGTACTATGCCTACCTTTAATAACGTTTTGATATGATAATATACAAATTACAATATTGATGTAACTAAAACTAGTAACAACGCGCTAAAAGTTTTTATGAATCTCCATTTTGTAGTAACGTACTTTTTTATTACATTATTACAGTACGCGGCGGAAAAAATGAACATCGCCCTTTAGAAAGAGGTAGCGGTTTTGTCACAGGGTTTTGTAGAGCATCGTCTCTGTCGTAGAGACAGACAAAACTTTTTGAAAGAGATAGGTATGAGTGACGGAGACAACGCTCTACAAAGCCGAAACGTCATTCTTAAGATTTTTCTCAACGATAGAGACAATGTGCTACAAATCCGCTATCTCCTTCTAAAGGTCGATGTTCATTTTTTCTGCCGCGTACTGTACTAATGTAATAAAAAAGTACGTTACATACGTATCTAAAGACTTAAAACTACAAAACTTTGATCACATTTGTAGAGCGCTATCTCTTGTACTCTCGTGAGTTTTGTATCTTCTGTCTCACTCATCACCGAGCACGATATTTATAAGCCATGTAAAATGAACGTAACTTGTCTATGGTACGTCATTGGATAGAATGTAATACATAATAACAATATTTTTGGTAAACAAATATTGGGGCAGATTCTCTTGTACACAATCTCTAAACTAAACTAAATTAACAGGTCTAAATCTAGTGCTATCCTTTTCCGCAAGCAACATTTTGAAAGGGATAGCAATAGATTTAGACGTGCCATTTTAGTTTAGTATAGAGATTGTGTACAACGGAATTAGCCACAACGTAGATTTAATATTTTATATTATTGTACTCTATCCACGGAGAGAAGTTAGTATATGGCACTCTCTGTTATGACAAGGACAAATAGTCAGGAACGTTAACCATTTTGAGTGACCGACCAATCACAAACGAACCTATGTTTTTCGTATATTTTTGATAACATAGGTTCTCTAGAGTAGTACGGAAAACATGTTTGTGATTGGTCGGTCTCTCAACATGGTTAACGCCCACAGACTTTTATGTCCAAATGTCAAAAAAAGTCAAATGGTTTATTTAGAATCTCTACATAGTATAAAATAAAGTCGCTTCCCGCTGTCTGTATGTATGTATGTATGAACGGGGAGATCTTTTAAACTATGCAACGGATGTTAATGCGGTTTTCACCAATACATAGAGTGATTCAAGAGGAAGGTTTATAGGTATAGTTTAATTCTCAAAAATTAGAGATCCCTAGGGAATTTGAAATAATGTGAATTAGGTCGGAAAAAATCCTCTCGTTTGAGAGTTTCTGAGGCGTGCGCTGCCTAAAGGCACGGCATTGCATTTCATAAATACATTGCACCCATGCAAAGCCGGGGCGGGTTGCTAGTAGATAATAAATTACACTTTTTGATGGTCGGTTGTTGCATTTGTAAGATGATGATATAGTGGTGATAATTTTTATGCGAAACTAAAACTAAAGCTATGAGGGTTCCCAACGCGCCCAGATCTGAGAAGAGCCCACAACAAACTCAATCCTTCAACAAAGTCCTTGTCATTTGTATGGGATTACGTAACAGAGACCGCCATATTAACTTCTCTCCGTGGATAGAGTATAGTTAATGTAGTATAAAAACACGCTTTAATTGTAATTAGTTTTTGGTTTTCTCTATCGATTTAAAGTCTAAGGTTGCCTGTCTACCAAAGACGTGCGAGGGATGTATATCTATGTGCGGGATAGTGCAGGTGTGCGGTGCGTCCCCCCGCCTCATACCCCGATTGCCATCTCGACCTGTCGCGTACTATAGGAATAGAATCGCTTCATTTTCATAGTTTAGCTCAGGTGGAAAAATTATAGTGCGCGCCAAATATTTTATATATAAGTTGTCAAAATTTTTTTGGGTTTTGAGATACACGAGCTAAGCTATGAAATTAGGCTGAGTGGACAGGCAGCCTAATAGTCCGACAGCTCAAATTGTATTAAATAAAGTCAATGTTTGACTTTCGATATCATTTGGATATTAAAAACAATAAATTACATACCAATACAAACATTGTTTATCTTTCTTTCCTTCAACATTTTTACAGTACGCGGCCGAACGTGATGAACATCGGCCTTTAGAACATTTCAGGTTTGTAGAAGGCTCAAAAGGGCTAGAACCCAGAGCTATAAAACCAGTTTTTTTTAAAAAAGTTTGTAGTGTTGTCTCTGTCACTCATACCCCCATGACGTTTTGTCGCTCTCAACGACCAAGACAGTGCTCTACAAAATATATGCTATCTGCTTCTAAAGATTGATGTTCATCACTTTTGGCCGCGTACTGTACATAGGCCTTTAGAATGACATTTCGGCTTTGTAGAGCGTTCTCTGTCACTCATACCTATATGACGTTTTGTCGGTCTCAATGACAGGGACAATGCTCTAAAAATCTGGTATCTCCTTCTAAATGTCGATGTACATTACTTTCGGCCGCGTACTGTAGCAACTGTAGAATTCATCACCACTTACTACCGCCGCGCCGGCACTATTGATCACGATCTCCTTTCAGAATGAGAAGGCTTTAGGACACAGTCCATCACGCTGTTCAAGAATGTGTAACTGTTCCATACGTTTAAATCAATGACGTAATGCAAAAACCGGGTCAGCGCCGGGAGTCCCCACCCCCATTGCCATCTCGATCTGTCAAGTACTATAGTTATCTGTCGTAATTTCTTTAACTTTGGGAAAATAAAAGACAAATATACACTACACTTTTATTAGGAAAACACAAATACATAGTTCATTTTAATTTTTGTAACAAAGAATTTCCCGATATTTTGAACGTACAATTTGTACTTAGAAAGAGCAAGACAAACCTATATAAAATAAAGAAAAATGTTACAACAAACTTACATACCGGGGAATCCATCTTATCAACTATCTTAACTTTAAATACTACACATTAATTAATTAATCAATAATTATTATTATTTAGAATTAACCTTTCATTTATTTATAATTATGTATAATCAATACAAGCTAGCATCTTTCTATACTAAATAAATTCTTTAGACTGTGAGCTGGCGAACTATTTATTTAATGTGTTTATACAGTCAATTTAAAAAAAAAAACGAACTGCACTGCACGCCTAACATGCGCCCCACGAGAAAATTTTGTCTACGCATTTACTCGTCTTATCTCTATGAATGAACACGAGAAAATGCGTAGACAAAGATTTCTCGTGCGGCGCATGTTAGGCTCTCTGGGTACAAAAAAAACCTATTTTTATGATAGCTATTACAGATTGTAGCTAGAAAAAAAATAACAAAAAAAATTTAAACAGGAAGTGTTAATAGGCGTGTTTATTTTGAAAGGGATAGATTTAACATGCAAAAATTATCAAAAAGTCAATTTTGTCTTCAGTTAAACTTTTTCGACTTTTTAGAGTTCCGTACCTCAAAGCAAAAAGGAACCCTTATAGGATCACTTCGTCTGTCTGTCTGTTGTGTCTGTCATGAAACCTATAGGGTACTTCCAATTGAGCTAGATGTTTGGCAGGTAGGTAGGTCTTATAGCACAATTAAAGGAAAAAACATCCGAAAACCGTGAATTTGTGGATACATCACAAAAAAAAAGTGTTCTTGAACAAATATTTACTAAAACACAACATAGATGGCGCTGTCTGGTCATTAAATTGCACGACGTACGTGTGAACGGTGGGATCAAAAAGAATAACATTCTTGTACGATGGTAAGGAACCCACCGTGTGCGAGTCCGACTCACACTTTGATTTTAGACTTGGACTACACATTTCTACATATAAAAATGAATCGCTGAATGTCTTGCTTAGCGCAAATCTCGAGAACAGCTGAATCGATTTCACTAATTCTTTTTTTACAATATTCCTTGAAGTACGAGGATGGTTCTTACGGAGATAAAAAAATAAAAAATTACCTAGAAAAGTCTAAAAACAACACTTTTCTATATTCCCATACAAAAGAATCGTGATAGTACTTACAATACCATACCATAAAGTTTAAGTGTTAGTGGAGGGGTTCCGGGAAGGCAAAAGTCTAAAAACAACACTTTTCCATTAAATAATCGACTGTAAGGCGGTACGAAGTTCGCCGGGTCAGCTAGTTTATTCTAAAAATGGATAGATTAGGTCCTGTATAAACGCTTCGAGGAAACAGCCCGACAGCTCCTAGCCTACTTGATTACCGCAGTAATCGGCTATATTACATGACGTAGTCACTTGATTTAGGGCGAGCGCACACTGTGCGGTCGGTTGTGCGGCCACCCTTTACAACATGCGATTTGTAACAACTTAAAACAAAATGTGCGTATTCTTTTAGACTTGTCTTGTAGAGGCATGATTTTAAAATAGAAAATGGAGCTGGTTCCTTTGTACACAATCTCTAAACTAAACTAAATTAACAGGTCTAAATCTAGTACTATCCTTTTCCGTAAGCCATATTATGACAGGGATAGCAATAGATTTAGACGTGCCATTTTAGTTTTAGTTTAGAGATTGTGTACAAGAGAATCTAATTTCTAAATAACTAGCTTTTCTACATAGGTACTTTTGTTTTGTTGCAAATAATTTTCATACAATACATTTTAATAATTATTATTATGGTCAAACTCTTCTCTTCTCAGAGGAGACCCGGGCTCTGTAGTGAAAATTTTCCATTTAAAAAAGAAAACCTTTATAAAACAAAGCCTCAAATTTTAATTGAAATTATAAATATCATTATCATAATAAAAATAATTAAACAATACTCGAATATTTCTACAAATAATATAATTATTTATTTATAACCAAGAGCAGTCTTAATTTTTACACAACAAAATCATTCAAATCAAATACAATGAGCTCTATATCTTGAGATGGACAATTTTACAGACATGCATTTAAAAAACCAAGTGAAAAAAAGCCTTTCATACAGGGTGTAATAAGAACGCTGGCATAAACGAAGACAGGTGATGATTACTGATAAGATACCACAAAAAAATGATTTTTTAGGGTTCCGTACCTCAAAAGGACAAACGGAACCCCTATAAGATCACTTTGTTGTGTCTGTCTGTCAAGAAACCTACAGGGTACTTCCCGTTGACCTAGAATCATGAAATTTGGCAAGTAGGTCTTATAGCAGACAATAGGGGAAAAAAACTGAAAACCGTGAAGTTGTGGTCACATCACGAAAAATTTTTTTTTTAACAAATAATTAGTATTTTCAACTTATAAAGTAAGATTACCACCTATACCAAGTCGGGTATCATATGAAAGGTCTTCCCCTGTACATTCTAAAACAGATTTTTATTTATTTTTATGCATCATAGTTTTTGAATTATCGTGCAAAATGTCGAAAAAATACGACTGTAGTACGGAACCCTCATTGCGCGAGCCTGACTCGCACTTGGCCGGTTTTTTAGAATAAATCCTGTAGTTTTTAAAAGTTCGCAATGTATTGCAAATAAAACACCTGAATGACGCTAGAGGTCAACGAACGTTGCGCTGACAGGCCGTGGGCATTGACCCCGAGTTATGCACGCCATACATTGCGGATTTGGAAAATACTAAATCACTAAAACTACAACTATAAGGCAAATGGTTATTGGTATTGGATTGTGTGTAGGTAGTATAATAATAGCGCTAAGTTTTCGCTAGCATTTTAATTTCACCCTGTATGTAACACGGAGCATCATACAAACTTTCATTTCTTATTTAACCCCCTTAGGGGTGGAATTGCCAATAATACTTGCTTAGTGAGTGTCTACGTCATAGAAGAATTTCAAGTTGCACATCCCAGTGGTTTAGGCTGCGTGTTGATAGATCAGTCAGTCAGTCAGGAAAAGTATTTTTACATGTACTTATAGACATAAAATATTGAAATGTCAATGATAATTGTCATACAAAATTATTTTATGATCTAAAACAACAAATATTATTTAAAAAAAGACCTAGGCAATGTGGATATTGCCTGGTTCACAGACTGTTTCTATGGTCTGACTAATGTTAGAAATAACATAACATTTGATAATTAATACTACTGATAATATTATATTATGTAATATTATTTCACTCGGGCATAATTTGTACAGTATAAAAATAAGGCTGGCTTTAAGTTTTATGGTAATATTTTCTACAAAAAAAAAACTAGTACTATTTTCATGGATGTTGGATGTGGTAAAAAGTATAGATATAATATATTAAATTAGCTTTCTTTAAGATCGCTTCTGCTTTTTTTCTGCATCGATTAAGATTTTTTAAAATACCGTGGAGTTTATCTAATTTTCCCCGAGATAAAAAGTATCCTATCCGGGATGCAAGCTATCCCTGTACAAAATTTCGTCAAAATCGGTCAAACGGATGGACCGTGAAAAGTTTAACAGACAGACACACTTTCGCAATATATACTAGTATACGTGGATTGGTATAATAAATAACCATTTAGTATCCAGTTATCCACTTTGCCCAGGGAGAATGTCAAATCGCAGTTGACAAGTACATTAGATACTATATAAATTACCATAAATATATAAATCACGTGACTACGCCTAGAGGCCGTGGTAAATTGTTGTCGAAACTAAAAAAAACTAAAATTTCGACTCCATTTTTGACAGCTGTCAAATTTACGTTCTATTGTACAGTGTGACAAGGCTCTCTTGGCACTTGAATGACATTGACAGGGGGACGCTGTTGGAGAAGAAAAGCTTAGAATATTCAAACAAGAACAAAGGCAACGGCAAACAAGGGCAACGCTAGTTCCATAATTCGCCACACGCCAAGGTAGCCTTGTCGCACTGTACTTAATAATAGTTTTTGAAATTGGTAATGACTTAAGTTTAACTTTTAGTAATATTCTTTGCTCCTTTCCAAATAGTTATAAAAACGATTTTTTTTTGATTTACTTATATTTGACCAAGTTAGACACAATGAAATGATTCTTACATGAAATTAGTCGATCTGCATTAAAAAAAAATTAGTCAATTTTATTGATTTCTCATTGCCAAAATTGTTTTCACAAAAAAAGAGCTAAAGTTTCCTAAGACAGTCTCCCTGCATCTCCCAGTTTTGGATTTCCACACACTGTTCCCGTTGCATAAAACACACTGTTATATGTATATATTATTTTATAAAAAAAATAGTTTTATTTTTCCATACGAAACGTCAATTATTTCTTATGTAAGGACCTAATATTATTTATGAAAAATTAACATTTCGTTAAAATAATTATTTATGTTAACTAAAACTAGTTGATTTAGGTTTTTTTATATAAACAAAAAAGCTTTTTTTAATTTAATAAAAAATCACAGGTAAAAAAACGAATTTTTAATATGAGCAAAAAATCACAGACATTTATTAATACAAAAAAAATATTAGCATGAATTTTTAATAGTTCACTTATTTTCTCCTTTTAAAAAATTAAGTCGATAAAAACTAGTAAAAAATATATTAAGTATATAATTTTTCAATAAATTTTGAAGTGTGACATGTATTTTAATAAAAATTCCCAACATGCTACCACGGCCAAAGTGCTAACTAAAATTTAAAAATAAAACCACCGTTTAGCTATCATACAGTTCCGAAATATAAAGGCCTTATTTAAAAATAGCTGATGTCCGTGAACTCGTGGATTTTGATTTTTAGATATTTTTTAATAATATCATAAATTGCGAAATTTTGAGAATCCTTAAGAACCTAAATCCAAACAGATGAAATCTTGGAAGTTAGTCGACTATAGTTGAGCCAGTACGAACATGCGAACTGAGTCATAAATCATTTTTATCAGACCTCTCACTCGCATTTGCAGGCCTTATGGAACTGCGACCTGCTGCCGGATTGCGGCAGAATGATAGCTACAATGTCACGATCGCAATCACCTCTGATTGGTTGACACTCGCTCACTATTGGCTACAATGCATTGTTGCAACAAGAATCGCATAAATTCAGCCAATTGAGATTGTAATAATGATTAATGCTGGTTTTACGAAATCGACCTACTGATGCTCGGGTGTTGTGTCAGTGTCAATGGTCGCTAACAGGTTATAAAGAGCGAGGGAGATGTTAGCTACCTACGTCCGAACGGCATCCCTTTATCGATAACGACTTCTGCACCATTCTCACAACCAATCGTAATGATTTATGACCCAGTTTGCACGTTCATAATGGCTCAACTATAATATGCGCTGTCAACTAGACCACACGGTCACATAAACAACCATATCCCTACTGTACGATAGCTAAACCGTGTAAAATTAACCTTAAACAAAAACATTGATCTACCATCACGCTGTAGACATGGGTGCTACGGGTAAAGTCTCTACAGTTTTACTTTCAACCGACTCTGGGGTTCCGTTCACTTCTGTCAACGCTTTCACTTCACTTTCACTTTCCATTTCACTTTCCTTTACACTTTCCTTCGGGACGTCGGGTTTCACTTCTGTTACGTTTTCGTCCTTGGAGTCTTTGGAGTCTTCGGTGTCTTGACTCGAAGTGTCCATGGTTTCGGGTGATTCTTTCACAGACTCTGCCTGTTCTGTGTCTTTTGTGTCGTCTGTCTGTTTGTCTTGTGTGCTTTCTTGTGGTTTATCTGAAGAAAAAAAATTGTGTTTTTATACTTGATATTTCACTCTACAGGTCTTTAACTGCATGCATAAAATCACGTCGATCCATTGCGACGTGATTGAAGAACAAAGCAACAAACAATAACACTATTGCATTAGGAGACTACGGCGGGGTGATTACGTATCTCGCGACAGGCTTCTTCTTCATTCTGGGCTGGTTTCCGCACTTAAACGTTTCCGTCTGTTGTGCGTGTCGCGACAGGCTTGCGACAGACGTAAATCTCGCGATCATTGCTGTCAAACGTCACACGTAACAGCGCCTAGAGAGAGACAGCAATAACCACAAATCAAAATAAGAAGAGAGACAGCAAATGAACTGTCGTATTGCTACTGATGTCGCGTTGCTGTCGCTACTGCAACGTTTAACGTAATCACCCCGCCGTGCTGAGTACTGAGCCAGCAATGGATTGATAATGGTGATGATGAGGAATTTAAAAAAAAGTCAAATTAACACGCTACCTGTTTCGTCAACGTCCATTGGCGTTTCCGCTGCTTTTTTCTCATTTCCATTCACCTTCTGAAAAAAAAAATCAATAATGAATATTCTATTTATACAAACTCATTGGTACTGATTCTGAGCACACCTAAAATTTAGAGTATTCGCATCCTCTTCTTGCTAATGTAACATGAAAAGGACAGACACAGTTTGACAGTTTTAAATTTAATTTAGAGCCGTCAAACTTCGTGACTTTAGCTGCCAGTCGCGAGCCTATGGTTTAGATTCGTAGCGTGCACTAAATTTTTGAGTCTTTAAATGTAAAATTCATGTTCTGTCCTTTTTAGCAATATTAAAAAGAAAAAGATGCACATACTCTAAATTCAGTTTAAGAGAGATAATCGGAATCGACTCCAGTGTCCCTGAATTAGTTCTAACTACAGTCTTTTCATACACAGTGCAATTATATTCTAAACCAAACACCATTAATCTACAGACGTCACAAACATACCATTTTCCGTTTTTCCTTAGTTCACGGAAAAGATAAACAAATCTCAGAAACCTTCTCGGAGAAACGCTTGATAGATACAGATAGATAGATATAGATAGAACTAAAGATAGTGCGTCGCTTACGCATTTCAGCGAGAAACTACTTATTTACAGTAAACTAAGGAAAACTGTAGTTTAGTATAAAATACCTCTCCCCCAACTACACAAATATTTTGGCGCGCCAGGGCGCGTTTGGAACCCTCGTAGCTTTAGTTTTAAGTTCGTGTAAAAATTATCACCACTATATCATCTTACAAATCCAACAACCGACCATCAAAAAGTGTAATTTATTACCTATTTTGAATAAAATATTTGACTTTGACTTTTTAAAAGTTTAAAGCAAAACATTGTTGCTGATTCGGTTTTACGCAATCTCTAAATTAAGCAGACAGTAATGCCATCTGTCTATACTAATATTATTTATTTATTTTTATTTTTAATGTACCAAAATTGTAGTATAAAGAGGTAAAGTTTTTAAGTTTATTTGTAGGCAGTAATCTCTGGAACTGAACTACTGAACCGATTTTGAAAATATTTCTGAGTGACATAGGCTATTATATGTAAATTAAAAACAATTAGAAATCCTTGCGAAAATTGTAATAAGCTACCCGTGCGAAGCCGGGGCGGGTCGCTAGTAGTATATATGTATGGTAGACTACGAATTAGCAACATTATATTATGCTTTAATATTACTTTAAAAAAATCCAAAATCGGTCCAGAAACCTCGAAAAAATCGATGTACATACATAAAAAAACTAAAAAAACCGGCCAAGTGCGAGTCACTCATTTCGAAAGTTGAAAATACTAATTATTAGTTCATGACCACAATTTTTTTACCACCCTAAATTCACGGTTTTCAGATTTTTCCCCAAATGTCAGCTATAATATCTACCTACCTGCCAAATTTCATGATTCTAGGTCAACGGGAAGTACCCTGTAGGTTTCTTGACAGACAGACAGACAGACAACAAAGTGATCCTATAAGGGTTCCGTTTTTCCTTTTGAGGTACGGAACCCTAAAAACGGGCCAAATTGAGGACCTCCTTTTTGGAAGTCAGTTAAAAATGATGTTACTACTTTATTTTTAAACTTTTTACTTCTACTTTTAAAGGTCTAAGGGTGAAATCTATAGAGCGCGCTCTGACTTTGCTTAGACTTAAATCGGAGTTAAAACGAGACAGAGCTATATCTGTCACATAAATCTGTCTCGTTTTAACTCAATCTTAAGTCTGAGCAAAGTCAAAGTGCGCTCTATAGATCTCAGCCTTAGTCCGGAATGGTGCAAGATGATAAATCCATGCTAATATTATAAATGCGAAAGTGACCTAAAATCCTGTGGGAACTCTTTGATTTTTTGGGACAAAGGGTAGCCTATGCTATGTCCAATCTTCAGGACAGCTCTATCTCCTACAGAAAGCGTTGTCTCTGTCACTCATACCTATATGTTTTACGGTACAACGCTCTACAAATCTGCTATTTCCTTCTAAAGGTAATATACAAGGTAATGAAAGTAATGTACATCGACCTTTAGAAGGAGATTTGTAGAGCACTGTCTCTGTAGTTGAGACCAACAAAACGTCATATAGGTATGAGTGACAGAGACAACGCTCTATAAAGCCGAAATTCTAATGCCCGATGTTTATTACTTTCTGCCGCGTACTGTACCAAAATTTCATCAAAATCGGCTAAATCGGCCGTAAAGCAGAGAGATAGGACACACTTTCGCATTTATAATATTATATATATTATGTAGTTCGGGACTGGTCGACATCGCAATCGGGGTATGAGGCGAGTCGTGGAGGGGGGACGCCCCGCACACCCCTCTCGCTATTCCGCACCGTACGGGCGCGGAACGCTGTGCGGGTATGCGGGGCGTCCATTTCTGACTTGTTGCGATACGATCTTAAACCTTCACCCGTATGTATAATCCACGACAGGTTGAGATGGCAATCGACAGGTTGAGTCGGGGGACACATACCCGCACGTATCCCGCACCGGGTTAGCGCGGGAGCTGTGCGGGTGAGCGGGGCGTTTTCTCCCCGATTGCCATTTCGACCTGTCGCGTACTATACTTAGTATGAGATTAATATGTCACCCAACGTTGATAGAATTCGAGATCGAAACATAATAATATCAGAGTAAAATGGACCAAAGTCATAAATTCAATAACAGCGATTTTAATGTCACAACGTTTCCGCTTGAAGCGCTGGCTGCAGAAGTCTAGATAAACTTAGATTTAAAACAAGACAGTAAACAAACTATCGGACGAGCTATTCAAGCGCCTCAATAGCTCAACAGGTAAAGGAGTGGACTGAAAACCGAAAGGTCGACGGTTCAAACCCCGCCCGTTGCACTATTGTCGTACCTACTCCTAGCACAAGCTTTACGCTTAGTTGGAGGGGAAAGGGGATAATTAGTCATTTAACATGGCTAATATTCTTTCTAAAAAAAAAAAAAAAAAATTAAAACAAGACAGTGGCCCTGATTCTCTAGTCTCTCTCTAAACTAAATTTAGAGTATCTGCATCCTTTTCTTTTCACTAATGCTAAAAAGGAACGGAACATGACTTTCACATTTAAAGACTCTAAATTTTAGTGCACAATACAAATTTAAACAGTAGGTTCGCAAGTGCGTGCTAAAATCACGGGTTTTACCATCTAAAAATTAAATTTAGAAATGTCAAACTGCTTCTGTCCTTTTCATATTACAATAGTAAGAAGAGGGTGGGAATACTCTAAAATTAGGTTGTGCTTAGAATCGGTGCCAGTAAACAATAACTATCGGACGTGTTCGTAAGCCGCGTTAGCAAGGTGAGCACATCCGTTCGTCCGGACGCGGGCGATTGTACTAACAAAAACATTCAGCGGACCAGCATTCTATCGCACTTTCGAGGACAGACGCGGAAGGACAGCCCAAGGTTACGTCCGCTACTTACGTCCGATAGTTTGTAGTGTCATTTATTGGAAAATCTATAAGATTTCATAATAAGCTTCCAGAAGACATATTGGAGATGTCTCTCAACAAGTTCAAAGTTTTCATAAAACGTAAACTAATTGAAAAATCCTATTACAATGTAAAGGATTATTTAAATGATAAGCAAGCTTGGGAATGAGTTGCTTAACAACTTTGTGATAGTTCTAATAAGTTTCAATAATTTTGTAAAGTGGTGATAATAAAAAGAATACCCGGCTGAGTTTGTTGTGGGCTCTTCTCACACCTGGGCGCGTTTGGAACCCTCGTAGCTTTAGTTTTAAGTTTGCGTAATAATTATCACCACTATATCTTGGAAATCCAACATCTGACCATCAAAAAGAGTTATTAATTACCTATTTTGAATAAATCATTTGACTTTTGACTTTTGTACAGTTCAGTGTATATTTTAATATCGCACCTAGCGATCAGCCGCGTCCGATAATTTGTTTCCGCCTTTAGGGTCCATTTTACTTGAACACTATCGCGCTCTAATTCTATAAACGTTTGGTGAGGTGTAAAATCTCACACTAAGCACTAATCATACATGAATGCAAGTATAGCTTGACCAGAACAATAAAAAACCTGCTCTGAAGGCGCAACGTTTGAATTTATCTATGCCATAATACAGCTACAAGTCCCGCAAATGGCTAATGCGCGTGGCCGCCATTTTAGTGACGTCAGCACTAGACTGAAGTTTCGAGCTGATGGTATATTTTTATTTCGGCTGACGACAAAATGACGTCATTTCGATGTTAATGAGACATGGTTCCAGCCCAGTAGCATTTTGCGGAACTTATCTATAATATAAAAATGAATCACTAAATGTGTTGCTCATCGCAAATCTCGAGAACAGCTGAACCGATTTCGCTAATTCTTTTTTTATAATATTCCTTGAAGTACGAGTATGGTTCTTACGGAGAGAAAAATTTAATTCAACCTCCCCCTCAATTTTCTAAACTCCACCCGAGCGAAGCCGGGGCGGTTCAGCTTGTATCTTAAAAAAAATTAGTTCCATTGGTTTTCCGCAACATGGCGAGGTTTTTTATTTTTCTGGTATAGTTGTTGTATTTCACGAAGGCGAGTGCCTCATGCTTGTGTGTAAGTCGTATCGGTATATGTAAGGTACACTAAATGTGTGCGTAAGCGAGCGCTTGCTCGCGACTGATTGGTCCAACACGCACGCACACTTACGCAATGTGCGTGTATACGACGTAACCACAAGTAAAGTTCACTCGCCTTCGTGAATTGCAACAACTGTAAGGCTTTAATATGTGTAACCTAACGCTTGCGTCTCTTTTTCTCGCTCGACGAAACTGACGCCTCGGACTTGGATTTGACGGTCTTCCTTTTTTTTACAAGTTTCACCTGTTTTTCGGCGAGAAAATAAATGTAAATAAAGCAAGCATTAATAAGCGGTATAAGCCTAGTTAAAGCCGGAAACTCCTTGAGTGGAGACCGCGTTTAAGCAAGCGTAGTGTGGGACGCCCTCCAGCACGGTGGACCGACGATATATATAGAGCCTCAATAGCTCAACAGGTAAAGGAGTGGACTGAAAACCGAAAGGTCGACGGTTCAAACCCCGCCCGTTGCACTATTGTCGTAACTACTCCTAGCACAAGCTTGACGCTTAGTTGGAGAGGAAAGGGGAATATTAGTCATTTAACATGGCTAATATTCTTTTATGATTAAAAACCGGCCAAGTGCGAGTCAGGCTCGCGCAATGAGGGTTACCTACTGCAGTCTTATTTTTTCGACATTTTGCACGATAATTCAAAAACTATGATGCATAAAAATAAATAAATATGTTTTAGAATGTACCTACAAGTGAAGACCTTTCATATGATACCCCACTTGATATAGTTATCTTACTAAGAAAATTGAAAATACTAATTAGTAGTTTATGACCACAATTTAATTTTTTTTGTGTGATGTAACCACAAATTCACGGTTTTCAAATTTTTCCCCTAATACCAGCTATAAGACCCACCTACCTACCAAATTTCATGATTCTAGAACAACGGGAAGTACCCTGTAGGTCTCTTGACAGACAGACGGACGGACAGACAGTCAACAAAGTGACCCTATAAGGGTTCCGTTTTTCCTTTTGAGGTACGGAACCCTAAAAAAAAATGGCAGATGTACATAACTTTCTGCCGCGTATTCTACTTATTTACCTTCAAAGTAAACTAAGGAAAACTAAAGTATATAGAAATATATATTCACAATATTTTGTCTGGTGGGAGGCTTCGGCCGTGGCTAGTTACCACCCTACCGGCAAAGCCGTGCCGCCAAGCGATTTAGCGTTCCGCTACGATGCCGTGTAGAAACCAAAGGGGTATGGGTTTAATAAAAACTGCCATACCCCTTCCAGGTTAGCCCGCTATCATCTTAGACTGCATCATCACTTACCTCCAGGTGAGATTGCAGTCAAGGGTTAACTTGTATCTGAATTAAAAATTTAAAAAAAAAATATACAGATATATAGTCAAAGTGTTACCTCAACTTCAGCGGGTTGCGCGCTGGAGGTGGAAGATATCTCCTCGTCTTGCTCCTGCTTCTTCTGTCTCTTGGTGGGTCTCTTTTTCACCTCTTCCACGGGCTCTGCTTTCTCCTCTTGCGTTTCTTTCTCTGGTGTCGGTGACGCGTCTTGTGGGGGGTTCGAGTCCTCCTGAAAATGATATAAAATTATTTATGACTAGCTTATGCTCGCGACTCTTCATCCGCGTGGACCACACAAATTTCAAACCCCTATTTCACCCCCCTTAGGGGTTGAATTTTCAAAAATCCTTTCTTAACGGAGGCCCACGTCATAATAGCTATCTGCATGCCAAATTTCAGATCGCTCCCTACAGTAGTTTGAGTTGTGCGTTGATAGATTCAGTCAGTCAGTCAGTCAGCCAGTCAGTCAGTCAGTCAGTCAGTCAGCTTTTCCTTTAATATATATAGACTAGCTGGTGCTCGCGACTTCGTCCGCGTGGATTTAGGTTTTTAAAAATCCCGTGGGATCTTCTTGATTTTCCGGGCTTAAAGTAGCCTATGTCACTCTCCAGGTCTTTTACTATACTCATGCAAGAAATCACGTCAATCCGTTGCTCCGTTACGATGTGATTGAAGGACAAACCAACGAACCAACAAACAAACGTCGGAGCCTCGATAGCTCAACGGTTAAAGGAGCGGACTGAAAACCGAAAGGTTGCCGGTTCAAACCCCACCCGTTGCACTATTGCCGTACCTACTCCTAGCACAAGCTTTACGCTTAATTGGAGGGGAAGGGGGAATATCAGTCAGCAATTGACTTGGCTAATATTCTTTTTAAAAACTAGTTTATGCTCGCGACTTCGTCCGCGGGAACTACACAAATTTCAAACCCCTATTTAACCCTCTTAGGGGTTGAATTTTCAAAAATCCTTTCTTAGCGAATGCCTACGTCATAACAGCTATCTGCGTATGCAAATATCAGCCAGTAGTTTGAGCTGTGCGCTGATAGATCAGTCAATCAGTCAGTCAGTCACCTTTTCCTTTTATATATATAGAAAACAAACTTTTGCATATACATATATTATAGGTAGTGATGAGGTCGTGAGAGTGACTCCATTGAGCGTCTTGTCGTGCAGGGCAAGGTGGAGGGCACCAGAGGACGAGGAAGGTCACCCATGCGATGGACCGACCAAATTAAGTCTGCTGTGGGCGGTCCTTTGCACGAGTGTACCAGGCTGTCGACCAGCAGGGAGAAATGGCGAATGCTCGTGAGGCATATAACATCTGCCCTCAAAGACGTTGCTTCGTGATGACCACGACCGCTCTGCCAAGAGTGATACGACAAAGAAGAAGGTAGTGATGGATAGTCACTGAGAGGTGTTGTATGCCAAGCTATCTCTCTTACTCTTTATACTTACAACAAGTAGTACTGTGTGCTGACCCCCCGCGGACACGTGGAGGGGGGTCCGGTCCTGGTGGGTGACACACACCGCGCTGGTGGGTTCGGCCGCGTCTTGACTCTTGCCCGTGCCTAGCTGACCTTCACTGCCCATGCCCCATGATAATACTTCACCTAGAAAAAGTAATGTTCATCATCATTCATGATTAACCCATCGCCGCCGGCTCACTATTCTAAATATATAAAAGGAAAAGGTGACTGACTGACTGACTGATCTATCAACGCACAGCTCAAACTACTGGACGGATCCGGCTGAAATTTGGCATGCAGATAGCTATTATGACGTTGGCATCCGCTAAGAAAAGATTTTTGAAAATTCAACTCCTAAGGGGGTGAAATTTTGTAGTCCACGCGGACGAAGTCGCGAGCATAAGCTAGTGAAGAATAAAAAGAAACCGACCAAGTGCGAGTCAGACTCATGCACGGAGGGTTCCGTATTTGGGTATTTTTTTCGACATTTTGCACAATAAATCAGAAGCTAAGTATTATGCATAAAAATAAATACAAATCTATTTTAGAATGTACAGGTGAAGACCT
The DNA here is from genome assembly GCF_902806685.2 of Maniola hyperantus. Classification (NCBI taxonomy): domain Eukaryota; kingdom Metazoa; phylum Arthropoda; class Insecta; order Lepidoptera; family Nymphalidae; genus Maniola; species Maniola hyperantus. Next base: position 6,538,028 of record NC_048560.1, read on the forward strand.
TTCATATGATACCCCACTATGATCCTTTTGTTGGTCAAAAAAAAAAATTTTTTTTTATAAGACCTACCTAAATTTCATGATTCTAGGTCAACAGAAAGTACCCTATAGGTTTTCTTGACAGACACGACAGACAGACAGACAACGAAGTGATCCTATAAGGGTTCCTTGTTTTCTTTTGAGGTACGGAATCCTAAAAAGATTTCATATACTTAATATGCATTAACTCATATACCACTACTCGTGACGGCGAAGGAGTTGCTAGTCCCGGCCGCTATGCTGATGCAGTTTTTGTTTTGCAATTTTGGAATTGGCTCCAAGATTTCTGCGTCTCCAGATTTGTCTCCTAATCCTAACCTGAAAAAATGAAACACTTTTTAAATTTGTCTTCTTTATAGACTAGACGATACGCGACTGGATTCAGGTTTTTTTTCAATCCAGTGGGAACTTTTTAATTTTCCGGGATAAAAAGTAGCCTATGTCCGTCCCCGGAGTGTAAGCTGACTCTGTACCAAATTTCATCAAAATCGGTTTAACGGTTGGCTGGCCCGTGAAAAGCTAGCAGACAGACAGACACACTTTCGCATTTATAATATTAAGTATGGATTGTTCTGAGCGATTTACCGTACTAAAGCGTGGTTTTTCTTACATGTTTTTCGAGAGAAATAGCGTGGTTTTCATTAAATTTCTTTCGAGAGGAATAGCGTGGTTTTTATTGAATTTCGTTGGAGAGGAATAGCGTGGTTTTTCTCTTAGATTTATCCTGAAAGGAATCGCGTGGTTTTTCTTCAATTTCTCTCGAGAGGAATAGCACGGTTTTTCTTAAATTTCTCTCTAAAGGAATCGCGTGCTTTTTATTAAATTTCTCTCGAGAAGAATCGCGTGGTTTTTCTTGAATTTCTCCCGAGAGGATTAGCGTGGTTTTTCTTCAATTTCTCTCGAGAGGATTAGCGTTTTTATAGATTTGTACCGAAAGGAGTCGCTTGGTTTTTCTTAAATTTTAAATTATTACATTGCGGAATGGTAGTGCAGTATCATTACAGCATTTAACGCTCCCCCCCCCCCCCCCCCCCTTAGCTTTACTAACCGTCCGTATTCGCATCGTCCAATAGCATGCGCCTTGCCGCCCTCGTCGACGGCTAAGGAGTGGTGCTGGCCGGCCGCGACGGCGTTCCAAGAGTTGCCGGCGAAAGCGTCGCATTCCGCGGGCGAAAATAACGCTGTTTTACGTTTCTCACCCGTTATACCTGCATACAAAAAAAACCGGTCAAGTGCGAGTCAGATTCCAAGAGTTCCATACAACAAGAGAATTTTCATGGCAGCTATTTTTAAATTTTTATTATACTTTGTTGTTATAGTTGCAATAGAAATACACATTCTGTGTAAATTTCAACTCTCTACCTATTACGGTTCACGTAAGTTATTAGTAAGAGGGTGATTTTTTGATATGACGTATTAAAAAATTATTTCTGAATTGCCTTTCAAGTGTAGGTTAAACACTTTATGGTCCACTATGCCCACAAGTGGGACTGAGTAGTACTCACCGAGTTGGCCATAGTTGTTGAGCCCCCACGCGAACATCTTGTCCTTGTTCGCGTCGAGCACGAATGTTGCATGATATCCAGCCCATACACGCGACACGCCAGTCTTCAGTGTCACCTTCGACGGCACTAGCAGAGCACCTGAAATATCCATACTAATATTATAAATGCGAAAGTGTATCTGTCTGTCTGCTAGCTTTTCACGGCTCAACCGTTCAACAGATTTTGACGAAATTTGGTACAGAGAGAGCTTGCATCCCGGGGAAGGACATAGGCTACGTTTTATCCCGGAAAATAGAAGAGTTCCCACGGGATTTTTAAAAACCTAAATCTAACTATATCAAGTGGAGTATCATATGAAAGGGCTTCACTTATACATTCTAAAACTGATTTTTATTTATTTTTAGGTATAATAGTTTTTGATTTCTGATCCTTAATCTGAGTATAAGTTTACATATATAAGTACAATTTAATACGTAGATTATAGTTATTTTTAAGGAGCGCCAGCTCGCCAACAAACTGGCTCACCAGTTTGGCGAGAAAATAATAATGTAAATATTTGGTGTACCTACGCTTGTTATAAAAAAAAAAAAAAAAAAATTATCATGCAAAATGTCGATAAAATACGATTGTATTACGGAACCCTCAGTGCGCGAGCCTGACTCGCACTTGGCCGGTTTTTTTTAATTGAAAATGGTTAGAAAGTTCAAAAGTGAATACTTACTGAACCCTTGCCTCGCGTCCCTGGATGCGGATCTCTGCGACAGCCTGCCCAGCTGCCCCTGCTCCCCGCAACCCATCGTGTATACTGAACCCGATACCTGCAACACGACACATACGTCAAGTACGAGTCCAACTCGCACATAAAGGGTTCCGTATCATCATACAGAAAGTAACACTTTTTTTGTCATGGTAGATAGATAGATAGATAGATAGATAGAAATACTTTATTGCACACAAAAAATATTACATAACTATTACAGAAACTTAAACTAACAAAATTATTGTATGCAAAGGCGGCCTTATTGCTCACAGCAATCTCTTCCAGGCAACCTTTGGTGAAAGGAGAAACTAGATGTGTTGGATAGGACTTACACGCAATACAGAAAAATGAAGTAGTATAATATTATATAATATAATTACCTATTTCAGTAATACATACATAACTATCATACATATACATAACTATTATAAATATTAATATATATACAAAATCCATAATAGAAATATATATATATATATATATAACTACATACCTACATACCTACATATATTATTATAATAGACATACATATTATACCTATGATCGAATAAATTAACTATTATGGCATCGATAAGTATAGTTCTTTAAGACGATTTTTGAATATGGTAAATTACGGTTCACGAGATACAGCCCGCTGACAGACAGTGAAAACTTAGTAATAGGGTTGGGACCCTGAAAATAAAATGTAGCTAATAAAATAGTATGTATGTGTGTACTATTATTAAATAAAAAAGTTGTTATTTAAAACTCCAATTATATCACAATTCAAATTGGTAACAGTTCTGTTACATGGATGGTGACATTTCCATTCCCGCCCTTTCACCACTAAACCCATGCTGGGAATCCAACCCAGCATGAAACTTAACAACATAACATAAGTATAACATAATGAGGTGGTCGGTCTTTGCACGCCTTGCCCTCCCTCCGCCACTAGACCCATACTGGGAGTCCTGCCCAACATGAAACTTGCGAATAACATAACCCGGTGGTCTCTCTTTGCAGCCTTGTCTTGCAGTGACAGCAAGTCACCATTAGGCCCATGCTGCTATGGGAATCCTGCCCAACATGAAACTTGCGAATAACATAACCCGGTGGTCTCTCTTTGCAGCCTTGTCTTGCGGTGAGAGCAAGTCACCATTAGGCCCATGCTGCTATGGGAATCCTGCCCAACATGAAACTTACCGATAGCATGACAAGATGGTCTCCCCCTGAAGCCAATGCTACTGCTGTTTCTCCAATGTCCACTTTGACGGGCTCTTTACACGCCTTGCCCTCCCGCCCTCTCACCACTAGACCCATGCTGCCATGGGAATCCTGCCCAACATGAAATATTTATTAATTTATTTAAAAAAAAACATAAATAAGAATAAGAATAATTTATTTTGAATTTAGAATTTAGTAGTAGTAGAAATACAGCAATAGAGTAAATAGTAAGTACACGGCATAGGTCGACTTGGACATAGGCACGGCATAGGACACTTGTCGACGTTTTATGCCTTACAAAACTCGAGAGCAAAATATTAATCAGAACAGAAGCATTCCTGATTGTAATGTATAACGCAACTATGGTAACATATAATTGTAAAAGTATAAAGCGCTCCGTGGAAGGTGTACAGCAGTTATGTAACTTTGCTGACATAATTGCTCTTCAGGAGACGTGGTTGCTACCCTTTGACCTATCATATCTGGCGAGCATCCATGAGGATTTCGGAAGTACAGGAACCTCTGCGGTGGATACGAGTGCTGGTGTTCTCAAAGGAAGGCCCTATGGTGGTGTCGCGTTATTGTGGCGTAAGTCTGTGTTTCAGTGTGTGTCAGTAATTCAGTGCGCAAACCCTCGCATAGCGGCGATTCGTATTACAACGTGCGGTCGCCCTATTTTGGTTATCAGCGTGTATATGCCTACCGATTGTAGTGAAAATGTACCAGAACTCACAGATTGCCTAAGCTCCATTAGTGCTATCGTAGAGGAGGCGGGCATTGAATCGGTATTTATTCTTGGGGACCTCAATGCGCATCCAGAAGACCTAACATGCGCCCCGCGAGAAAATTTTGTCTACGCATTATCTCGTGTTTTTTCATACAAATAAGACGAGTAAATGCGTAGACAAAATTTTCTCGTGGTGTGCATGTTAGGCGTGCAGGTGAGCGTTTTTATAAAGAGATTTTTGACTTTGCGGATGAACAAGACTGGTTTTGTGCGGACATAAACAAGTTGAGTATAGATACCTATACTTTTATTAGTGAGGCGCATGGGTGTAGGCGTTGGTTAGACCACTGTCTTGTAAGTAGTGCGGCGTGGCAGTGTGTCACTAATATTTATGTAAAATATGACGTTTACTGGTCGGACCACTACCCTCTGGTGGTGTGTTGTAATTTAGATGTTATTCGACAAAGACTGCCAATAAATATTATTGAACGTAGTACAGTGCTATGGGGCGAGAGAACCCTAGAGCAAGTAGATGCATATAATAAGAAGTGTAACATGCAATTAAAAAGCTTGGACTTTCCGAGTGAGTTACTAGAATGCTCCGATTGTTTTTGTGATAAGGCTGATCATAAATATATAATTGATAACTTGTACAAAGACATTGTAAAGGTGCTGCAACAGGCCGCTAGTGAGACCCGTATGTCAAAAAACACTAGCCGGAAAAAACCACTGGCGGGTTGGAATAGGCACGTGCGTGACGCTTACTTGAATGCCAAGCTAAAATTTCATGTTTGGTGTTGCCATGGCAAGCCAGTTAGCGGTCCTATTTTTAATGACATGGCTGAATCGAGAAAAATGTTTAAAGGAAAACTTAAGTGGTGCCAAAATCACCAGGAACAAATTAAGATGGATATGCTGGCGACACACCATGTAAACGCTGATTTCAAGAATTTTTGGAAATGCACAAATCAGCTTAATGCTAGGCCGGGCATTCCAGCAAGCGTTGATGGTGTCTCTAACCCGAGCGAGATCGCCAATTTGTTTGCAAATCACTTTGCTGTGAAGTCGCCTCTTGGGCCGCAGCGTCAAGGGTTCGATGCTGAGCCTAGCGGAACTAAAATGTCTGTCATAATTCTGGCAAAAGATATACGACAAATTATCATTCAGTCAAAGCGCGGTAAGTCCCCTGGTCACGATGGACTCAGTATCGAGCACCTGAAGCATGCGGGATGTCATCTCCCTCGGGTCTTGGCATTGTTATTCAATCTGTGTCTCAGCCACTCGTACCTGCCTCCGGACCTAATGAAAACTGTGGTGGTACCTGTTGTAAAGTGTAGGACGGGGGATGTGTCTGATAAATGTAATTACCGACCGATTTCGCTAGCCACTACCATAGCGAAAGTGCTCGACAGTGTGCTTAACCAATATTTGAAGAAGCACGTTAAGCTACATGATGCTCAATTCGGATTTCGGTCCGAACTGTCAACTGAAACTGCAATCCTGAGTTTGAAGCATACTGTCAAGTACTACACTGATAGACACACTCCCGTATATGCTTGTTTCCTGGACCTGTCGCGGGCTTTTGATCTGGTGCCATATGATAACCTGTGGGCTAAGTTAAAAAAGACAGGGTTGCCACCGGAGGTTAATTGTCTTTTTAAATATTGGTACCTAGGTCAGGAAAACCGAGTTAGGTGGGCGAATGAGCTCTCGGATACGTACAGGCTGGAATGTGGCGTTCGGCAGGGTGGCCTGAGCTCACCATTGCTTTTCAGCCTGTACGTAAACGAACTGATTGAGGGACTCAGCAGTATGCCGGTGGGCTGCTACGTAGACGGTGTCTGCGTCAACAACCTCAGCTATGCCGACGACATGGTGCTGCTGGCTCCGTCAATCAGTGCTCTGCGCAGGATGCTTGCGGTATGCGAGTCGTATGCTGCTGAACATGGATTGAAATACAATGTCAAGAAGACTGAAGTCATGGTCTTCAAGGCGGGTACCAAGTGTCCAACGTATGTTCCACCTTTAAAGCTCCATGGAGTAGCTCTCAATAGAGTTCACAAATTCAAATACCTTGGGCACTTGCTAACCGAGACCCTTGGAGATGATGATGATATGGAAAGGGAACGCAGGGCATTGTCAGTCCGAGCGAATATGGTGGCCCGCAGGTTTGCCCGATGTACAGATGCTGTGAAAGTCACGCTGTTCAAAGCATACTGTACATCCTTATACTCGGCAAGCTTGTGGTTTCAGTACACGCAAAGGGCTTACAATGCGCTGCGAGTCCAATATAATAATGCGTTCAGGATTTTGTTGCGGCAACCTCGGTTCTGTAGTGCATCAGCTATGTTTGCTGAGGCGCGGACAGATGGCTTCGATGCCATCTGGCGCAAGAAAACAGCATCACTGTTGTCCAGAGTCCGAGGAAGCAGCAACGGGATCCTGCGCATGATAGCGGGCAAAATGGATAGTCCTCTGTTGGGGAAACTCGTGCAGAGGACTAAATCCCTTTTAGTTATTAAGTACTAACATAGTGATTAAGTATTTTGTTACTAACTCCTTAGTGTTTAAGTATTAACATAGTTATTAAGTATTTATTGTTACTAACACATAATGGATCAATTGTTGTCCGACTTAATAAATAAATTGAAATAGGTGTTACTGTGTTACATAGTGATTTTTTAACTGGCTTTACGGCTCTAGGTTCTAGCCCTTTTGGGCCTGGTTTTTTTGAAGCAACCAAATACTTTTCTAATATGTCTATCTGCCGTCGGCTTTCTAGCCATAATCAGATTTTGGGTGAGCCGTGAATGTGTAAATTTTTTAGAATTTAGGGGGTATTCCAGTTAATATCCTCCCCTTTTGACTTAAAAATTTTTTTTTTTTTTTAAGTATTTGGTTGCTTGCTACTAAAAAAAATGTGTAAGAAAAGGAAGATGGGCAGACACAGGATAGGGTTGTGACCTTACTAAAGATATTTGCGTTATTTTTTATCATTTTGCTTTTAATGAAACTCACTCTAAATGCTCCCCAAGCGTACACATCTCCATTGCTAAGCAACGCAGCAGAGTGTGAGTCTCCTGCTGCAATGGCCACCGCTGGCTGCGGCAACGCCACAGCTTTTGGTGTGCCTTCGTCCTTATCAGTGGATGTTATTCTGCCTAAAGCTCCTTCATCGTTGCAGCCAAAAGTCCAAACCTGGGAATTTGATATTACTCTTATGAATCAAACTAGCTTATGATTTTAAAATCTAAATCTATGCGGATGAAGTCGCGGGCATCAGCTAGTTCTTTAATAAGGACTAGCTCATGTTCACGACTCTATGTGGCCTACACAAATTTCAAACCTCTCTTTCACTTCTGAGTTTTCAAAAATCCTTTCTTAGCGGATGCCTCCATCATAACATAATAGCTATTAATTAATATGCATGCCAAATTTCCGCCCGATCCATCCAGTAGTTTGAGCGCTGATAGATCGCTGTGTGCTGATAGATCGATCAGTCAGTCAGTCAGATGAGTCTTTTCCTTTTACAAATCTATGTGTATGAAGCAATTTGCCTCCTCCTAGTAATTAATATTCATTTTGTGATCTTCAACTTGCACGTCATTGGGTTGTACGTAGCCTTTCTAGTAACTGGCAAACCAAACACAAGCATGTGTATCACGCGCTGACATTTTGCCAGTAAAGTAAAACTGATTGCAGCCAAGTGCTAGTCTATAAATTAAAATAAAAACTGTACCTTTCCGTCACTATCCAGTGCGATGGTATGCATGCCCCCCGCGTGCGCATCAACTATCTTGTTACCCAGTGCTGCCACGTAGCGAAACCTGAGAGAAAGTAAACAATTACATCTGTTCTTCCAACTAAACAATTTTATCTATTCTTCTAACACTTTATCCTTAGGCAATTTATTCCATACTAGATGATGCCCACGACTTCGTCTGCGTGGATTTAGGTTTTTAAAATTACATGGGAACTCTTTAATTTTCTGGAATAAAGAGTAGCATATGTCCTTCCTCGGGATATTAGCTAACTCTATACCAAATTTCATCAAAATCGGTTGAACGGTTGGGCCGTGAAAAGCTAGCAGACAGACACACACTTTCGCATTTATAATATTAGTATGGATGTGACCAACAGAGTTGTTTACATATGGAATATGCCTAAGGATGTGGTTATGTCAAGTTCTGTTAACCAGTTCAAGAATAATATAGTCTATTAAAACTAATGAAAGCAAAAAGGAAAGTATTTTCACGGACTCAGAGCGGAGTGTATCTTTTATAGTGTCTTTGTGTATTGCTCACTTGGTGGTCTCCATGACATCTTCCCCGAGGCCCAGTTGCCCCACATCACCCTGTCCGCATGTCAACACAGAACCCCTCTTTTTGGGCGCAGTCGGTATCTCCAATTGGATCGCTGCTGAATAAAACAGAAACATTTACTAAAACATCATGTAAATCAAAATTTACAGAGCGAAATAAAAACAGACCAAGCGATATTGATAAATAATGTTGTTGTAAACGGTAATAATAAAACTAGAACAAAAACATGTTTTATTTATAGGCTTTAATGAACAAAATTAATGCTTGGTTGCAAGCTAATATACTATAAGTAACTACATATGTAGAAAACGAGTAAGTAGTTATTTCTTTACATTAGCAACAAATTTATATGTATGGGCAGTAATGTAAACCTATCCACTTACTATGAATATTATCACATACCATATTATGTACATTGTACACCTTGTTGCTAACTACTTAAATAGGTAGGTATCTAAGTAATACCTATACTCCTAATCTGCATTCATTCAATGATTATTATCTGTGAGTGACATTGTAGGTTTAGTTCTAATAATAGTGTTATTTTCCATGATTTATCTCAAAACAAAGATGGCCTTTTTTAATCAAAATGTATAGGCTTGTTTTATTATTATTAAAAGTACTTATAAGCGATATGAAATTATATCATTCGAAATCAAGGTCGCCATTACAAACAGCGCTAATATTATTTGAAAATAGAATGCCAGATGCACGTACTTTGCCGCGATAATTCGCGTAACCTCAAAACATTCCACTTGGAACACGCTTACGTAATATTAGCGGCATATATCAAAATCGCGGCAACAATTAACCTCGTTGCGTGTTCGAAATGGTGACCGCGACATAAATAACGTGCCCCCATGCGAGGGTAAAGCTAGGAGGCGGCAATAACATCCAAATAATAGGCACTTTATTTCCCGCCATCATCGTTTGACAGGTCATTGACGTCGCATAGAAATGCAAAGAAAACAAATGAAATATCGTTTCAGGTACCGACCTCCGCGTTTTTTCTTGTTTTTAGGCGCCGATGATGCCGTGACAGCAGAAGTCTTGGACGCCGTCCGTTTCACACCACGCGCTGCCGGCATTTCGCCTGCAATATTGCAAAGGACGCATCAGTAAACAAGAAGGCCTAGGGTCAGGGAGCGCGGCAAACGTTGGCTCGCCGGGCGTTTTGTACTGATGACGTTTTCACAGCTCTTTTAATTACATTAGCGTAATTTCCACGTAAAACTTCCTCTTGAGTTAATAACAAGGCCACGGTTTTTAAGATTCAGCCGAAGCGCAGATAGGTTAGGTATATTATGCGTTATATAGCACTACACAGGGGCCAAACAACGCATCCGAAACACAAGGGCGAACGTTGCACGATAGCGGAATAATTTACTTACTGTTTTATTATGTAATTGATTAATATTCCGTATAACTGCAAATTTATATGAAATCACTAAAGAATATGAGATGACGTATTATTTCAACAGAGTACACAAATCTCGTGCATGATCTCGACTCGCTTCGCTTGGCTAACGCACCATAGACAATGCTTTTTTGTAGAGCAAGGTGTCTCATGTCATCCGGCGATACAGATTATAAATAGCAGATTAGTAATAATTTAGTCTTTAGTCTATTATCCCTTACAGTAGACACGGGTAACATTGAGATTTATATAGAATTTATAATGCCATTAAAAAAGTTTTGCGTAAATCCATATCCATACTCCTTATTAAATGCGAAAGTGTGTCTGTCTGTCTGCTAGCCTTTCACGGCCCAACCGTTTAACCGATTTTGACGAAATTTAGTACAGAGTTAGCTTATATCCCGGGGAAGGACATAGGCTTTTTATCCCGGAAAATCAACGAATTCCCACGGGATTTTTAAATACCAAAATCCACGCGGGCGAAGTCGCGGGCATTATCTAGTATTTAATATTTTAACCTTTAATATCATTTTTCGTCATAACATCGTGAGGAAACCTGCATGCCTGAGAGTTCTCCATAATGTTCTCAAAGGTGTGTGAAGTCTGCCAATCCGCACTTGGCCAGCGTGGTAGAGTATGGCCAAAACCCTTCTTACTCTGAGAGGAGACCTGCTCTGTAGTGATCATGATGATTTTTCGTCATATTGGCATTTGGCATGATTTTATTTATTTATTTTATTTATTTATTGACACTTTATTGCACACAACACAAAGTAAACATTGAAAAGAACACAATACAGGATCTTATTCTAATAGATGTAGAAGATGTAGATTTTAGAAGGATTCCATTTCCTTTTGAGGTAGGTACGGAACAATAAAAAACCCAAAATAACTTATTTATACACAGTCGGGGTTTTATTGGTTTTTTTTTTAATATTACTTGTTCGCATTATGCTATTATGCTAAACTTGGCTTTCTATATGGTGATTCAAATGAATTCTGGCAATTTTGCGTAATTTTCGTACCATGGCGTACCTACGGGTGGCGTAGGTAGGTACCTCACGATCAAATTTGGTATGCATGTTTTAGTAACTAACTAACTACCTATATAGATAGTGATTATGTCCATGATTAAGGGATGATTCACGTATGATCGTACATGAGTTGTGCACGGATACATCCAGCGATTTAGGGTGCCTGTCCACTGAAGCGGAGCGGAGCGGAGATGTGTATAGTTAACCAATCAGAGTTTCATCAGATGACGGAATAAAAATGTCACGTTATTTACCGACAATCTGATTGGTCTGCTCAACACATCTCCGCTCCGCTCCGCACCAGTGGACAGGCAGCCTAATAGCCTCATAGGTCACAGAAGGGCTGGCTCATTTTTCGCGCAACCGATCAGCCTGGCTTTCTAGCGCGGAAATGCAGCCAGTATTCTTGGCACCATTCCACGCGAGTACGATTTGTGTAGTAATTAGATAAGGCTAGCTTTAAGTTTTATTGTAAGACTAGATGATGCCCGCGACTTCATACGCGTGGATTAAGGTTTTTAAAAATCCCGTGGGAACTCTTTGATTTTCCGGGATAAAAATTAGCCTATGTCACTTTCCAGGTCTTAAACTATACCCATGCAAAAAAATCACGTCGCCATTTATAATAGGGGTAGTGATTTTTATTAAAAAAAAAAACAAAGCCTAAGCTTCAAAATCTTTTACGCTATAGTTCCACTTGATTTTTTCCCTGTTTATTCTGAGAGGTGATCCATACACAGCAATAATGGGCCAACGATAGGTTGAGATGATGATGATGATGATGACCATTATTTTTTAATTTTGATAGTGGTAGCGTATTTTTCAAAAATTTATAGATTTCATCATCATGATCAACCCATCGCCCGGAATCGAACCCCCGACCTCCGATTAGAAGGCGGAGGTCCTAACCACTAGGCTACCACAGCTTCAGCTTCTGATAGATTTGATTGTAAGAAATTAAGTAACTAAGTACCTATTTAAGTATATAAGATACCTACTAGATAATGCATGCGACTTCGTCCGCGTGGATTATGATATTTTAAAAGTCCCGTGGGTACAATTTTCCAGGATAAAAAGTAGCATTCTTACTCGGGATGTAAGCTAACTCTGTACTAAATTTCATCAAAATCGTTTCTTTTTATTTGTCAAGATATTTTGCAAATGCTGTACACATTTTATAGATACATTTATCAGCCTGTGTTTGTTTATAAGTGTCGTAGTTTGTGTTAAATTAATGTATTGTGTGTGTTCCTAATAAATAAAATACAAATAAAAACTGTTGGGCTGTGAAAAGCTAGCAGACAGACAGGCCTTTTCACGGCCTGTCTGTTTAAAACCTTTTTGACGAGGTACACAGATAGCTTGCATTCCAGGGAAAGACATTGGCCTTGGTATTTTCTCCCAGAAAATCTAAGAATTCCCACAGAATTCTTACGCCTAAATCCCACGTGGACGGAGTCGCAGCTGGATTTTCGTTACTACTACTCCTTCACGAGGCAATGACTTTTTTTTAAAGAATATTAGCCATGTTAAATGACTAATATTCCCCTTTCCTCTCCAACTAAGCGTCAAGCTTGTGCTAGGAGTAGGTACGACAATAGTGCAACGAGCGGGGTTTGAACCCTCGACCTTTCGGTTTTCAGCCCCCAGCTCCTTTACCCGTTGAGCTATTACTGACTGACTGATTTTGAATTTTGGTACAGTACCCTAAAAACTAAGCTATTGGGTGTGTCTGTAGGCTGTATCCTTCTAAACTCCGCCTACAGTTGTACCTTGAAAGCCTTCGCTATAATATATTTGTCTCTTTCTGGTTTGATTTCTCGCTCTGAAATATACAACCTCCAATAAGTTATTAGTAAAATAAGTGTCAAGTAAAATTTTATTATTATCTGTGGTTTAAAACTTTAGCGCGGGGATTGTAAATTTTAGCGCGAATTTTAGTTCTTATTTTGCTTTGGCTCTGAGAAGGCAGAAAATTCAGGAAATTAAAAACATCGAAAAAATTACATATTAAAAAATATTAAAACCTATTATGTACTGAAAACTAATTAGTTATTTATTAGGGTTCCGTAGCCAGAGCTACAAGCTGTGATAGCCTAGTGGTTAGGACGTCCCGCCTTTTAATCGGAGGTCGGGGGTTCGATCCCGGGCACGCACCTCTAACTTTTCGGAGTTAGGTATGTACGTTTTAAGTACCTAATTATATATCACTTGCTTTAACGGTGAAGAAAACCTGCATGCCAATCTACCAATCCGCACATGGCCAGCGTGGTAGACTATGGCTAAACCCTTCTCACTCTGAGAGGAGACCCGTGCAATGAGCCGGGTATGGGTTAAAATGGAGCCCTATTAATGTCACTTTGCTGTCTGTCTGTCTGTCTATTTTGGTACCTATCTATTTGGTGTAGAACGTTAACCCAAAATCAAATATTGAATTAGAAATTCAATTAGGTAAATTATTTTTCAGGGGGCTCCCAAGCTCCCACAGTTAATTTTCGGTACAATGAATACTTTTCTACTGCATTTAAACAACAAATACTTACTGAAAACAACGATTCATACAGTTACCTACCTAGTATCTACATATAGACTAGACGGAACCAAAAGAAACGATTTTTTTTTGGGTTAATCATTCGCGGTTTGTTGCGATGTCTAGCTCGGAAATGAAATATTTTATACTTACACCCAAAATGTGTTGTTCATAATTATGTACAGAACCCTAGAAGAGCGAGGCCCGACTTACCCTTGGCCGGTTTATTACTTAAAAAGTTCGAGACTATTAGATCTCAGATACCTGTACAAACAACAAATTAATTAAAAAATCGTTAAAAATAAATAAATACGAGGTCGTATTACACGCTACACATAAAAACCCTTCTGGATCGAATGTCACACACTTTGTTGTCAATAAAATACGCTTGTTGATGTCGTTCCCGCGTCTCTGCGACGTTTGCGCGGCGTTCCTGGAATTCCACCATCTTGTTTTCTTGTCCTATTGATAATCTGTGGCGACCACCGGCCAAGCTTCTACTTACAATGTTTGTACTGTATAGTTCGCGACAGGTCGACATGGCAATTGAGGTGGGACGCCGCGCCTCATACTCCAATTGCCATGCTGACCTGTCATGAACTTTTTTTTATTCAGATACAAGTTAGCCCTTCACTGCAATCTCACCTGGTGGTAAGTGATGATGCAATCTAAGATGGATGCGGGCTAACCTGGTCCCTGGAAGGGGTATCGCAGTTTTTATTAATACCCCTTTGGTTTGTACACGGCATCGTACCGGAACGCTAAATCGCTTGGCGGTACGGCTTTGCCGGTAGGGTGGTAACTTGCCACGGCAGAAGCCCTCCCATCAGTCCAGACTAGGGAAATTATTAAATTCCAAAACCCTGCCGGGAATGGTACCCGGGACCTCCCACTAACATGACCACAGCGCTTACCACTGCGCCAGGGAGGTCGTCTTTACATAGGTAGTTAGGTTAGGAACATGGTGGGAATAGGTCTGTGCAAAAATCCATGTCCATACTCCATACTAATAATAGGTTAATAGGTAAAGTATAAATTAATGCGAAAGTGTATATTGTAACTTTTTAAGGTTCCGTACCTAAAAGTCAAGTTTGTAGCGGACTTCGGACTTGAAGTGGCGTCCAGTCACTTGTCCTACCACCACTGCGCCAGAGAGGTCAACTTAAACCTGGGACCTCATGATTTGAAGTCATTAGACCAACGAGACAGATTGATTGAAAAGAGCAACTGAGTGTTGAGTTTCTTCCGGCTCTTCTCAGTAGAATTTGTTTTCAGAACCGGCGATAGGCACAGACCTGCACAGACGTGGGTTAAGAATAGATACACCACGGAGTTCGTCAACTCGAACCTGGGACCTCACGATGAAGCTACGCGTTACACCAACGAGGCAGACTGTGATGTAGAGTCAGATCGGGTGACGACCGCGACCGTGGTTAGAGCAAGGGGCTATGACCGCAACGGAGACAATTTATATTTTTATTACTTTTTATAGAAAACTACATAGATAATGCCCGCGACTTTGTACGCGTGGATTTAGATTTTAAAAATCCCGTGGGAACTCTTTGATTTTCCCGGATAAAATGTAGCCTATGTCCTTCCCTGGGATGCAAGCATCTCTGTTGATACCTACTGAACAGTACCTATGACCTATGTAGATTGTAGGTACTAATAGAAGGATGGAGCTGTGATAGCCTAGTGGTTAGGACGTCCGCCTTCTAATCGGAGGTCGGGGGTTCTATCCCGGGCACGCACCTCTAACTTTTAGGAGTTATGTGCGTTTTAATTTATTAAATATCACTTGCTTTAACGGTGAAGGAAAACATCGTGAGGAAACCTGCATGCCTGAGAGTTCTCCATAATGTTCTCAAAGGTGTGTGATGTCTGCCAATCCGCACATGGCCAGCGCGGTAGACTATGGCCAAAACCCTTCTCGTTCTGAGAGGAGACCCGTGCTCTGTAGTGAGCCGGCGATGGGTTGATCATGATGATGATGATGAATAGAGGGAAAACCACTTTGATATACTTTCACATATTTTTAATCACTGTTTCTTATTAAATTAGTTTACAAGTCCGTCCAACGAAAGTATTCCTCGTCTGAGCGTCACCAGAGAGTGTAGATCTACCCTCAACCATAGACTCTCGGAGAATGTCAGAGGTTGCTAGGCCTTGTCCAGACTTTCAGCTATTCATCTAACACACTATCAACAAAACCAATCTAACAGTACCTACCCAATCTTACTTGTACGGAAAAAAAATCCTCTGCACTTTTTAAGCCAAAGGAAACTTGCAATAAATTGCACACAATTAAATTCTATTCAAGTGACTATTCACATTATAAGCGGAAATAAAATGTTTCATTTCATGATTATTATGTTACATGCGAAGTTGAAAACGTGTGCAATGGAGATACTGCCCGGGTGAATCTTTGCACAGAATACTTACAAATACAAAGTCTCGGGACAAAGTTAGAGCAAACGGCTGAATTGAATTTGTACGATAACTCAAAACTAATTAGCTTAAAAATAAATAAAAATCTGTTTTGGAAAGTAGGAGTAAATCCCTTTCATAATTCATATGATACACTCCATTTGGTACCTGCAGTTATCTTACGTTGAAAGTTGAAAATACTATATTTTTTTCATTACCACATTTTAATTTTTTTTCATCATGTATCCACAAATTCAGGGTTTTCGGATTTTCCCCTTACGCATGCCATAAGACCTACATGATGCCAGATTTTAGGTTAACGGGAAGTACCCTCTAGATTTCTTGACAGATGCTCAACGTTTCTGATACGAACCGCTACCTAAGGTGTGGAATGCTCTTCCGGTTTCCGTGTTTCCGTGAATATAGGGATCTTCTAGGCAAGCACGCTTCAACTTACACCTCACCATTGCTTTTTATTAGGGGTTTTAGTCAAGCGCAAGCCTATCTCTTAAAAAAAACTCTGACTGGTCAGTGTCAACTTTGCACGATCTTCAAACTTTACCCGTAACAATAGTAGTCATATGTTTTATGGGTGCATTCATGTCATTACTCAGCGGATTGTGTGATTGTTAGTGCCCCATTGTGATGAATGGTGCGACTCCCATCGAGTTAAGTGTATTGATGAAAACCATGAACTTATGGTTTATAGCTATCACAACCCGAGGGGTGCCAACGGGACGCAATTATCTACTAAACCTCCGCTGTCGGTCTGTCTGTCTTTGTCAGAAATGTTCACAGAATTTTCATGGCAAATTTGGACCTCCAGAGTCGGTCACCCATCCAGTTACCAACTCGGGTCAAGGTTGCTTAACAATCGCAATCGATTGATATGCGTTGTCACAACTAGCTGAATGCTAATATGAAGATAAATAAATATCTAGCTATACTTAGAGGGATCTACAATAATTATTTGAGGCTCCGAGAGAAAATCTTTTTAAAAACATCCTTCGTAAGTAGGGTTGCCAGGTCTTAAAACCGAAAGCATGACAGAACAGCCAGTAAAGCCGGACATTTGGGTAAAAAGGCCGGACAACCTTAATTTTTAGTACCTAAATAACAAGATTTTTTTCACAACAAAGAAAAAGAGGGCTTTTTGATCATTTACCATAAAATCGTCTTAGATTTTAAAGACGACCTTGACGACCTCCGTGGCGCAGTGGTGTGCGCTGTGGTCTTAATAGTGGGAGGTCCCGGGTTCGATTCCTGGCAGGGGTTTGGAATTTTATAATTTCTAAATTTCTGGTCTGGTCTGGTGGGAGGCTTCGGCTGTGGCTGGTTACCACCCTACCGGCAAAGCCGTGCCGCCAAGCGATTTAGCGTTCCGGTACGATGCCGTGTAGAAACCAAAGGGGTATGGGTTTAATAAAAACTGCCATACCCCTTTCAGGTTAGCCCGCTATCATCTTAGACTGCATCATCACTTACCACCAGGTGAGATTGCAGTAAAGGGCTAACTTGTATCTGAATAAAAAAAAAAAAAAAAAAAAGAAGGAACAATAAAATTCAATGAACCAGTCCTATTTTAATTATGATTCTTTACTTACTGTTGTAGAAAAATGTAATGAGTGGTCAAATTTAGAAAGCCTAACAAAGGCCGGACAGGCCGGACACCGTCTAATTTGGTCCGTCACATGCAACCAAGTCTGACTGTGTCCGGCTTTATCCGGACGCCTGGCAACGCTATTCGTAAGTATAAATCCGCAGCTGATAGAAAAATAATCATTCAAGTGCAAGTCTGATCACACACGAAGTGTTCCGTACTACAAAAAATAACAGTTTTTAGGGTTCCGTACCTCAAAAGGAAAAAAGGAACCCTTATAGGATCACTTCGTTGTCTGTCTGTCTAGAAACCTATAGGGTACTTCCCGTAGACCTAGAATCATGAAATTTGGCTGAGTAGGTATCTACCTACGTCTTATAGCACACGTACATTCTAAAACCGATATTATTATTTATTTTTATGCACAATAGTTTTTGATTTACCTTACAAAATGTCGATAAAATACGACAGTTGTAGGTACGGAACCCTAGGTGCGCACTTGCCCGGTTTTTTAAATATTTTTTTGTTGTTTTCCCTTTACTTGTGCTATAAGTAGGTAGGTATAATAATGGTATAATATAATATGCAGAAAATATTGTATATCGACCTTTAGTACTGAAGAGATAGCGGTTTCGTAGAGCGTTATCTCTGTCCATGTCGTTGAGACTGAAAAACGTTACATTGGTAAGAGTGACAAAGACAACGCTCTACAAAGCCGAAATCTCATTCTAAAAGTCGATGTACAATATTTCTTGCCGGCTACTGTATAGTATTTTAGGTAAACTGGAAGTACCTATGCACCCTATAGGTTTTGATTCCCTTGACGGGTCTTGACAGACACGACAGACAGACAGACAACGAAGTAATACTATAAGGGTTTCTTTATTCTCTGGAGAGAGGGAACCCTAAAAAGCGACAATAGACAATCATTTTATCTGTAGTTTTAAATCTCTTTAATCTATTGTTAAGGATCGTTGTACACTACTTGACTGCTGGTGTTAAGGGCCCTTCGTCAATTCGATTCGTTCTTACATGTGTGGGTTCCGTAGATATAATGCATAGGTAGGAATAAGATAGGTATAACATAATAACAGTTCGGTAAAATCTAGCAGAAACAACCACTTTAGATCTCAAAATACTAGATATAACTACCTAGGTAGGTACTTAAATAGCTTATGCTCGCAACTTCATCCATGTGGACAATCCTTTTAAACCCCTGTTTCACCCCCTTAGGGGTTGCATTTTCAAAAATTAATATACCTAGGGTAATCCATACTTTCATA
This sequence comes from Maniola hyperantus, assembly GCF_902806685.2. Classification (NCBI taxonomy): domain Eukaryota; kingdom Metazoa; phylum Arthropoda; class Insecta; order Lepidoptera; family Nymphalidae; genus Maniola; species Maniola hyperantus. The sequence goes on from NC_048560.1 coordinate 6,556,872, forward strand.
CTAATATTATAAATGCAAAAGTGTGTCTGTCTGTCTGCTAGATTTTCACGGCTCAACCGTTTAACTGATTTTGACGAAATTTGGTACAGGGGTATCTTGCAACCCGGGGAAGGACATAGGCTACTTTTTATCCCGGAAAATTGAAGAGTTCCCACAGGATTTTTATAAACCTAAATCCACGCGGACAAAGTCGCGTGCATCATCTAGTATTTTAATAAAGAGTAACAAGCCCCCAAAATAAACCAAAGTAACCCTAAAAACGTCCCCAACTTTTGACAGCCAAACAAGATGTCTGCTCCTAAACGTCACTGAACAAAGGCGGTTTTTTTTCCGCTAACAGAACTTCACAGAGGCGGCAAATAAGCGTATAATGACCTTATTCAATGCATTATTATTTTACCACGACAATACACTTATATACAACCTTATTCCAAGGAAATTAAGATTTATTTTGGTATGATAAACGGTAAAACAATTTGGTTTTGTAGGTTCTTTTTGATGTAGATTGTAGAGAATAGGACAAAAATGAGCAAAATGACGGTACTAATATTAGAGGTGACCAATTTATTTATTAACCTGTTAATTTAACACATATTAAAGTTTGTTGATTAGCTGCGATACTAAAACTTAACAATTTTAAATAAAAAAATATTATTAAATCAAAAAATACAAATTATTATAGTTAGGACCTATACCTTCGTTCTCAGTAGCTGCAGTAGGTACTTAAGTAGGTAGCGCGAAGATTCCAGGAAATTAAATTTCGAAGGGGGCGCGCGGTGCAAAACGCGCGCGCGACGACATTATACCTACCGATTGCGACCGATTACGTCATGCGCTAAAAATACCGATGCATTGAATATGGTTAAAAATAGCAAGTCAACTAATGTTAAATAGCACCACATCGATATGATGATAAATTTAGCATATCAAATGATTTCGTTGTTCCCATCGAATACCTACGAAGTGTTAATAAATAAGTTAAATAATTTTGTTATTTTTGTTGATGCTTTGATTTGATACATAAATAATACAATAGTCGAAATTTTTGTTATTTCTGTTTATTACCGATACTGTTCGATTAACGATAGTGCGCGTTCATAGACTTTTTGCTAGTTTATTTTTTCGGGTAATTTGATGGTGTTGTTTATTTTGCTCACTTCGTTGTCTGTCCGTCCGTCTGTCTGTCTGTGCGTCCATCCGTCCGTCTGTCTGTGCGTCCGTCCGTCCGTCTGTCTGTGCGTCCGTCCGTCCGTCTGTCTGTGCGTCCATCCGTCCGTCTGTCTGTGCGTCCGTCCGTCCGTCCGTCTGTCTGTGCGTCCGTCTGTCTGTCTGTCAAGAAACCTACAGGGTACTTCCCATGGACCTTGAATCATGAATTTATCAGGTAGGTAGGTACCTACCTAGGTTTTATAGCACACGCAAGGGGGAAAATTTGAAAACCGTAATTTCTGGTCACGTCATCATCATCATCATCATCATCATCAACCGATAGACGTCCACTGCTGGACATAAGTCTCTTGGAGTGACTTCCACTCCACACGTCACGGTCTTGCGGCGCCTGAATCCAGCGGCTCCCTGCGACTCGTTTGGTTACATCACCAAAAATAAATTGAAATGTGTTCATGAAAGTAGTGTTTTCAATTTTCAAAGTAAGATGAAATCAAGTGGGGTAGGTATCGTGTTTTTTTTTTTTAGTCAGTGTTATATTTTTAACGTGTTTATTTATCAATAAATTTTAATAACAATTATTGATATTATATTATGTAAGTTTAACAGTATTTGACACCACTAACTAATATAATGTGGTACTTACCGCCTTTGATACTGGAATATGTTTTTGGTACACTTCCTTACGTTTGTTTAAACATGTGGCCATTGTTATTTCAGCGTATGGAATAGATGAAACGTCTCCTACGCCCGCTCCGTCAGCCGCCTCAAGAAAGTCCAAAAGTCGTTTTTGTAAATGACTAGGTACCTAATTAGGCAGGAATTCTTACTTTAACTTATCCAGTAGGTACTTACAAAGTTTCGCAATCATCTAATACTTATCTAAATATATAAAAGGAAAAGGTGACTGACAGACTGACTGACTGACTGACTGATCTATCAAAGCACCGCTCAAACTACTGGACGGATCGGGCTGAAATTTGGCATGCAGATAGCTATTATAATGTAGGCATCCGCTAAGAAAGGATTTTTGAAAATTCAACCCCTAAGGGGTTGAAATAGGGGTTTGAAATTTGGGTAGTCCACGCGGACTAAGTCGCGAGCATAAGCTAGTTGTACCTATAAGTATTTAGAATTGCCTTTCCACACGTTTTAAAAATCTATTACAAGTAAGTATGCTCTTGAAACAACCGATAGACGTTGGGGTCCCAAGGTGTTAGAATGGCGACCTCGCACCGGAAGACGCAGTGTTGGAAGACCCCCCACTAAGTGGACGGACGACATCAGACGAGTCGCAGGGAACCGCTGGATCCAGGCGGCGCAAGACCTATGTCCAGCAGTGGACGTCTATTGGTCGACGGTGATGATGATGATGCTCTTGAAAAAAGCACCTAAGTAATTAGGTCTAGGTAGGTACCTACCTAATTATTACACAATCGAAGATTATGATGTACCTAAGTAAAAATCTGTACCTACCTAAATGATTAGATTTGACTACAAGATTTGACTTACAGCTCGCTCCAGCAATGCAAGATTGCGATTAGGTACCTACCTACCTACCTGGCCTAGGTATGTTTCTACCTATGGAAGTAAAAAGAGCTAGGTTTTATATAAACGGCTTAAAACAATCGGTCAAGTGCGAGTTGAACGCGAAAAGAAGAGAAGAGACACCATCTATAGGCAGGCGCCCTCCACCTATAGGCTAGGGGTTCCGTACCTAGACAAGTACGTACGTACAAGAAATGCCTAACACTTTTTAATTTTTTTAAATTTTCATGGCGGCCAATTTGAAATTTTTATTAGGCTATTTGTTGTTATAACGTCAATAGAAATACACATTCTGTGAAGATTTCGGCTCTTTATCTATTACGGTTCATGAGATAGGTAGGTACTGCCCGCTGACAGACAGACAGACGGACGGATAGCGGCTAAGTAAACTCCTGTTGGCACTGTTCGGGTACGGAACCCTAAAAAACCAGCCAAGTGCGAGTCAGACTCGCGCACCTAGTGTTCCGTGCTACAATCGTATTTTTCGACATTTTGCACAATAAATCAAAAGATAAGTATTTTGCATAAAAATAAATGAAAATCTGTTTTAGAATTTACAGGTAAAGCCCTTTCATATGATACCCCATTTGGTACCTATATTACTAATCTTACTTTAAAAGTTGAAAATATGTACTAATTATTTGTTCATGAACACATTTAATTTTTTTTTGTGATGTAGGTCACAAATTCACGGTTTTTAGATTTTTCCTCTTATGTCCCCTATAAGACCTATCTACCCACCAAATTTTATGATTCTAGGTCAACGGGAAATACAAGTACCCTACTAGGTTTCTGGACAGACACGACAAACAGACAGATAGACAACAAAGTGATCCTATAAGGGTTTCTTTTTCCTTTTGAGGTAAGAAAACCCTTAAAAGGTAAAAGTTCCAATGCACAACATTTTGAATTTCTATTGTTTCAAGTTAAACCACCAGAATTTAACCGATTCATGAACTATCACCAATTCAAAGCTATAAATTGTGCCCCATGATTTAACATCAGCTGTTCAGAATAAAGCGACGACGGAAACCCGTTTTCCTACATCCCCTGCCCAGTGCCATAACGCCTACTTTAATAATCCCAATTATTTCACAATGAGGAAAATGGCGAACCTTCTCTTCTACCAATGGAAGGCGTGACCGTAACAACCCAATCACTCATCCCATTGGTCGGTTCCACGTCCCCGACAACGTCTGACCAATCACGAGCGAGAAGAATGGAACGATTCAATAGTTCCATTTACGCTGCCGATCTGTACGGACGTTGAAACTAACGGACTATTTTTAAACATTTTGGAACGTTTTCCGTTATTAATTGACTTACAAGTGTATTTTCAACAAAGTTTTGAACTCAAAAAAAAGTGTTTTTGGTTTTGAAGTTTAGTTTTTAGTGAAAAGTTAGTGTGTTATAGTAAATTAGGTTGTGGTGCGACGGCTGACTTGGGTTTTATTTTTAGTTCGGCCTGTTTGGGTGTGTGCGAGAGCATTTAACGAGACGGGATCTTTCTTAATTTAGCGTTGCATTTATGTGTGAGTATGCCACGGCTGGCTTCCTTATTATTATTTTTTCTTTATATTGTAAATGCTAACATACCCGATGACCTAGTGGTTACCGTGTGTGGGTCCTCGCACGACGCGGTCGCAAGTTTGAATCACTAAAGTTGCTATAATCCCTTCATTTTGCGATTTATTCATCATCATCATCGACCCGTCGCTGGCCCACTAAGCACGGTTCTTGTATCTCAGAATGAGAAGGTGCTTGTCCATAGTCCACCACGCTGGCCAAGTGGGGAATGGCAGACTTCACATACTTTTGAGGAGGAAGAGGTGAAGGAATCCATGTTTCTGATTAGTTTAGCGTAGCATTTAGTAGGTACCTACCTACCTAGGTATGCCACGGCTGGCTTCCTTATATTATGTTAGGTATCTACCTAGGTCCTAGGACAATTTTTTCTTTATCTAAATTCTTAGTAGGTAGGTAGGTAGTGACATGCCTACCTAGGCTACTTTGAATTCCGGCAAATCAAAGCGTTCCTGCGGGATTTTGAAAAATGTAAATCCACGCGGACGAAGTCGCGGGCTTCAGCTAGTAAGCAAATAAATATCACTCGCTTTAACGGTGAAGGAAAACATCGTGAGGGAACCTGCATGCCTGAGAGTTGAATTTTTTTACGTTCCTCCCTTCACCTTTCTACTATCGTACCGCAAGGTCTGCAACTCTGCACACGTCTACATTATCATGATCAACCCATCGCCGGCTCACTACAGAGCACGGGTCTCCTCTCAGTGAGAAGGGTTTTGGCCATATAGTCCGGCCAAGTGCGGATTGGCAGACTTCACACCTTTGAGACATTATGGAGAACTCTAAGTCGTAGTGGTCTTAGTCGAAATTCCACGAACACGTATAGTACGTACGAAGCGATTACGATACGTTAGCCATATTGAAAATGAAGAGATTAAAAGCTGATGCCGGAAAGGCGTTGGCCTATGGTATCTTGACAGACACGAAAGATAGACAGACATACAGACAGACAGATAGATAGGTATACAACAAAGTCATATAAGGGTTCCTTTTTCCTTTTGAGGTACGGATACCTAAAAAAATTCTTGTTTTCAACTTTTAAATATCAAATAGATTTAATCAATCGATTTGGATGGGGCACTTAAACACATGTTCCCAATGTTTATCATCGAGTGTGCCCATAACTCGCGGTGTAATGTGCCCCGAGGCCATTAATTAGCCCCCCGCGGGTCACGCCGTAAAACACCGAACCCGCCACAGATAACATCGGGTTATATCCCTATGGCCTTTTATAGGGTCAATCTTTTATAATATGTCTAAAGAAAACATGAAAACTAGGTTTAGGTTTTTAAATCCCTTTGAAACTCTTTGATTTTCTGGGATAAAAGTAGCCTACCTATGTTACTCTCCGTCTTTTACTATATCCATCCGTCGATCCGTCGTTGCTCCGTTGCGGCGGGGTTGAAGAACAAACCAACAAACAAACACTATATCGCATTTAATAGGGGTAGGTAGTGATTAATAATAGGTAATTTATTTATTTAATAACTCAGTACAGTTACCTAATTTCTCTGGAATCTTGAGATTAATTAAACAATATCCTCGGTATGCTTACAGCACACGAGTAGATTTACAGCAACGCCTATTTCATTAATTTTATAAGCCCCGCAAATTGCTATTGCGCTGGAACCATGTCTCATTAACATCGAAATGCCGTCATTTTGACGTCAGCCGAAATAAAAATATACCATCAGCTCGAAACTTCAGTCTAGCAAAGAGTACCTAGGTATAATATAATCACTACGTCAGTCTAGTGTGTGACGTCACTTAAATGGCGGCCACGCGAATTAGGGACAAACCCGACGCATTTTCGATAATAATTTATGAAAGTGTCTACTTCTTTCTTTATGGTTTTCTGTGGTTGAAAGTATCTAGTTAAAGTACCTATACGGTCTATATTTTTATAATTTTTTTATTGTTTACCTACACTTCAAGGAAATTACTAAATAATTTTAAATACATATCAAAAGTTGCTTCAACAGTCGCTTCAGTACTGAGTTAACATACATATCACCAACTAGCTTATGCTCGCAACTTCGTCCGCGTGGGCTACACAAAATTTTGAACCCCTATTTCACCCCCTCCAGAGTTGAATTTTCAAAAATCCTTTCGTAGCGGATGCCTACGTATATAATAGCTATCTGCATGTCAAATTTCAGCACGATCCGTCCAGTAGTTTGAGCTGTGCGTTGATAGATCAGTCAGTCAGTCAGTCAGTCAGTCACCTTTTCCTTTTATATATTTAGATTTCGTCACTGGCAGTAAGCGAGACCGTGGCCGAGTGGTCAAGGCATCGGGCGCGAACCCAGAAGATGCAGGTTCGATTCCTGCCGGTTACGCAATTTTTGATATGTATTTAAAATTACCTACGGTCTAGTTATTAAGTAAATATAATTTCGACCCCAAAATCAAAAATAACACAAAGTCACCAAGTAGGTAATAGTGCAGCGATTTGTACCACTATCGCGGGCAGTAATCTGTCGATAAATCCTGTGTTTTACAGCTGGCCATCGACGATAAGATCGCACCACGTGGGGTGCTAGTGATGGGACCATGTATCGATGTTTTTGTTTGTTCATGAGTCATTGAACTGAATATACAAAAACCGGTTAATTGCGAATCGGACTTTTACAAACGAAGGGTTCCGTATCATCGTATAAGAAATAACACTTATATATTTTAATGTTAGTAAGGTTTCGAAACCTTTCTAAAAATACCCCTAGCTACTGGACCAACTCAGTTAGTGATTTTTTTCAAAGAAATCTGGTAGCACTGGAAACTCCAAAAAATGTTGTAGATATATTTAAAAAATCGACTATAGCGATTTTTTCCACGCAATCAAAATTGAACAAAGGACATACTCGTAGTTATAGATATATCAGAGGTAGGGTTAATATTTTATTTTAGTAATACTGTAAATAATTAAATAACACGGTCAAAGAAAAGTGTTGGCGTATTTTATTTCGGAAATGTACGTAAGAGCGCCGTCATTGAGTTTATTACAGACTATAATATGATGGACTAAGAGCCAGCGCGTGCCAGACCTTCGTTATTTTATAAAAGCTGAACGTTTATCTGCGTCTTCTAATAATAAAGTTTCGATCATCGTGGCTTTGGAAGATAACAGATAATAAAGGTTTAAAAAGTCAATTTTTTATATATTTTCTTTGGAGTAGTATTAGAAATCATGTCATGCATTGCCAGACGCTTAGTATCAAGCTTGGGAAGCTGGAAGAAATCTCTATTTAGAGATAAGCATTTGTAATGTAACTTAATTTATTACTACTATGTGTCTACAATTTCGGTACATGAAAAAAAAATCATGGGAACCCCCTGTCAGACACCTTTGAACTTTCAAACTTTAAGGGTGTCTGGCAAGGCATGACGTGATTTCTAATATACTATTCAATAGAAAATATAAAAAAATTTGACTTTTTGACGTAAGATTTTTTACACCAGGTTTATAATCTTCCTGTTATCTCCCAAAGCCATCATGATCAAAACTTCATAGTCGCTGATCGTTCCTCCCTGCGCTGGGGATAATACGCAGAGAAACTTTCAGCTTTTATAAAACAACGAAGGTCTGGCACGTGCTGGCTCTCTCACTATGCTAAAGACAAGTAAATTATCGTGGATAATGTATCCAGATATAATAAAAGTGGGTCGATCGCTTTACGTGGGTGATAAAGAAGAACATAGCAAAAAGAGGATAGGAAACATTCCATAATATGTTGGCAAGAGCTCGTTTGAGATGGAGGAGTCATATACGTTCCCTTTTGACAAAGTAACGGATCAATGGGTCCAAAATTATGGATATGTCATCGATTTCTAAGAACATAATCCATCATCATCATCATGATCAACCCATCGCCGGCTCACTACAGAGCACGGGTCTCCTCTCAGAGTGAGAAGGATTTTGGCCATACCTAGTCTACCACGCAGGTCAAGTGCGGATTGGCAGACTTCACACACCTTTGAGAACATTATGGAGAAGAGAGATGTTTTCCTTCACTATTAAAGCAAGTATTTTAATTACTTAAAAACGCACATAAGTCCGAAAAGTTAGAGGTGCATGCCCGGGATCGAACTCCCGACCTCCGATTGGAAGGCGGACGTCCTTACCACTAGGCTACCACAGCTTCTACATAATCCATACTGATCCATATTTTAATTGCGAAAGTGTGTTTGTTTGCCTGCTTACTGTTAGCTTCTTAGCCAATCTTTTAAACCATTTTTTTCGAAATTTGGCACAAATCTTGCAGCCTGGGAAACAAAGGCTACTTTTTGTCCTCGAAAATTAGAGTTGTTTTATTACGAAAACTTAAAAAGTGAACGCTATATACAATAGTTATATCGATATCGATGATAACGTGCTTTCATGTAATATTCATAAGTGACTAGAGGATGCCCGCGACTTCATCCGCGTGGATTTAGGGTTTTGAAAATCCCGTGCTAACTCTTCGATTTTACGGGATTAAAAGTTGCCTAAGTATGTACGGGCCGCAAGTTACCTCTGTACCAGATTTCATATTTAACGGTTTAACGGATGGGCTTTCAAGAATCCCGTGGGAGCTCTTTGATTTTCCGGGATAAAACTGTAAAGCCGTGAAAAGCAAGCAGACAGACAGACACACTTTCGTATCGAGTATGGATGATAGCCTAGTGGTTAAGATGTCAGCCTCCTATGCTTAGGGTTTAATTGCACGCACCCCTAACGTTTCGGAGTTATGTTTTTTAAAAAAAAAAAGAATATTAGCCATGTTAAAATGACTAATATTCCCCTTTACCTCTCCAATTAAGCGTTAGGCTTGTGCTAGGAGTAGGTACGACAATAGTGCAACGGGGTTTGAACCGTCGACCTTTCGGTTTTCATTCCACTCCTTTACCGGTTGAGCTATTGAGGCTCTAAAGAACATGCTTGGCTGAGAGTTCTCCATAGTGTTCGCAAAGGTGTGTGAATCCGGACTTGGCTAGCGTGGTGAACTACGGCCTAAACCCTTCTAAAAGGAGACCCGGTCAGTAGTGGGCCGGCGATGGGTTGATGATGACGATGCCGTGTCCTTAGGCGTGTTGCTCCACAGATGTTGACAAACTAAACCTGTTGGAGACTTGCCAAAACAACGACATTTGTAGTGTTCAACATTGGCGGCATAATTATTTAAAAACAAGCAGAAAAAACATTGAAGCTTATTATTAGGGTTCCGTACCTCAAAAGTAAAAATGGAACCCATACAGGATCACTTCATTGTCTGTCTGTCCGTCTGTCAGCCGTGTCGGTCAAGAAAACCTATTGGATGCTTTCCGTTGACCTAGAATCATGAAATTTTGTATGTTTAATAGAACAAGTCAAGAATACAAGATTACAACATGGGGTTATTCAAGGGGCGGACCAACAAATTCCTAAAAGGCCGGCAACGCATCGGAGGTTCCTCTGGTGCTGCAAATGTTCATGGGCGGCGGTAATCACTTAACATTAGGTGACCTGCCTGCTCGTTTGCTCGCTATCTCTATCATAAAAAAACCGAAAACCGTGAATTTGTGGCTACATCACAAAAAAATAAATCAAAATGTGTTCATAACTACAATTTAATGTACCTATAGAAATCATCGTTACAGTATCATTATATTGTTATGGGTAAAAATTACATTATTCTAATCTCGGAGGTGGTTTTATATAAAAACAGCATTAAATCATAATTTACATAATGTTTAATTTAAGAAATATGTTACACATGTATTATTGCAATATTATGTAAATACGCTGAATCTTAAATCAATTAATTGGATAAGTTATTGTTACTATAGTAATTTAACATATACTTTCCATTATTATTTAAATTATAACATTAGAGCCTAATAAAATATATTTTAATTAAAAATACACATATACTTATGACTTTAATTTTTAGGGTTCCGTTTATAGGGTTACTTTTTTCCTATTGAGGTACGGAACCCTAAAAAGTAATCTACATATTTCAAAAAAATATCGATATCGATAAATTTAAGTAAGCCGTACTTCCACATCACTATTAAACCCGTCAACTCCATATTTCAACGAGGCCTCCCTCGCGATCGTGTCGATGATAAAAATTACTTAAAAACACCAAACATTTAACATTTTGCCCCTTTATGACCTGTTGCTTTCCTTCTCACACACATTACCTCCCTGTATGTTAAACAGAGATAATAGATTTGTAGTGTAAGTATTGTTTTAAACGATTTTGAACTTTTGTCTTCAGGAATAGGGTTTAGTTTTGATTGTTTTGTTTCAGTATGTAATAGTAAATGGCTTGTCTTGTCAGTGCATCTTCACAATATTTCAAAGTACGTGAGTGAATTTAGGTGCAATAAAAATATTGAAAATTGATTGTTGGGGGTTTTTCGAGATTTCCACTTTTGATTTGGATTGATTTGTTGATTGTCCTCTTTAGGGTTCCGTACACGAAGGGTGCCACCGGAACCCTGCTATCCGTCCGTCTGTCAGTCAGTCTGTATGGTCCGTTGCAACTTGTACCATACAGATTCGACCTGTTTTAGCGGATTATAGCAAATTAAGCTTTTGGGTCATACGTCATTGTATATCCGTCCGTCTGTCATTCAGCGGGCTGTATTACGAACTGTGATTGGTAGAAAGTGACTGACTGACTGACTGATCTATCAACGCACAGCTCAAACTACTGGACGGATCGGGCTGAAATTTGGCATGCAGATAGCTATAGCTATATAGGGGTTTGAAATTTGTGTAGTCCACGCGGACGAAGTCGCGAGCATAAGCTAGTCTAAATATATAAAAGAGAAATACCACTCACTCACTGACTGACTGACTGACTGACTAATCACGAAATCTCAGAAACTATAAAGCCTACAAACTTGAAATTTGGAAGGTAGGTTCCTTCTAGGACGTAGGTGTCAGCTAAGAAACGGTTTTGAAAAATTCCGCACCCCCCGAAGGTAATTAAATAATAAAAATCTGTATAATTCAATTTGGGAAATTCCCCCCTTAAGGGTGGTAAAATAGGGGGCAATGTTTTTAAAGAAAAGTTGTAACAATTGTTATTTTTAGGTACTTGAAATTTGAAATGTAGGCTATTTCTAGGGGGTAGGTATCAGATAAGAAAGGATCTAACTAAATTCCCCCCCTAAGGGAGTAAAAAGGGGGTGGAAGGGTTATATGAAAATCCTACGTTTTTGAAGTTAGAGATATGAAAATTGGCATTTAGGTATTCTGGGTTCCGTGTCTTAAGGTGAGACTGAGTGAGAGTGAGTGAGTAGGCCTTTTGCAGCGGGAAAATTTCAGATCTCATGTGAAACCAGTTCGCGGACGAAGTCGCGGGCATCTGCTAGTTTCTTATAAGACGTCTTGTCAGCACGTAGGTACCTACCTACTTAGTTACTTCTCAGTATTTCCACTTACAATAATACAACTATGTTGACATTATGACGTTTGCAAATTATAGACCTCACACGAGTACGGGCAGGCATAGGTACTCTGCGACAGGTCGAGGTGGCAATCGGGGTATGAGGCGGGGAGACGCCCCGCACAATCGCACGTCACCCGCGCTCGCCCGCACCGGGTTAGCGCAGGAGCTGTGCGGGTGTGCGGGGCGTTCCCTCCCCGATTGCCATCTCGAGTCTCGACCTGTCGCGTAATAGCTTTACCTACCTTTATGGGTACAGGTCTACGTTTTTTTTTAAATTCAGATACAAGTTAGCCCTTGACTGCAATCTCACCAGATGGTAAGTGATGATGCAGTCTAAGATGATAGCGGGCTAACCTGGAAGGGGTATGGCAGTTTTTATTAAACCCGTACCCCTTTGGTTTCTACACGGCATCGTACCGCTAAACTGCTTGGCGGCACGGCTTTGCCGGTAGGGTGGTAACTAGCCACGGCCGAAGCCTCCCACCAGACCAGATAAAATCTAGATAAAATTGTTTTAAGAATCTGTATATCTAGATTCTATACCTATTATATTACTTACTACTGGAAGCTGTGGTAGCCTACTGGTTAGGGCGCCCGCCTTCTAATCGGAGGTCGAGGGTTCGATCCCGGACACGCACCTCTAACTTTTCGGAGTTATATGCGTTTTAAATAATTAAATAAAGAAAAACATCGTGAGGAAACCTGCATGCCGTAGAGTTCTCCATAATGTTCTCAAAGGTGTGAAGTCTACCAATCCGCACATGGCCAGCGTGGTAGACTATGGCCAAACCCTTCGCACTCTGAGAGGAGACCCGTACTCAATAGTAGGCTGGTGATGGGTTAATCATGATGATGATGAGCTTATAATCATCATGATCAACCCATCACCGGCTCACTACAGAGCACAGGTCTCCTCTCAGAGTGAGAAGAGTTTTGCCCATAGTCTACCACGCTGACGAAGTGCGGATTGGCAGACTTCACACACCTTTGAGAACATTACGGAGAACTCTTAGGCATGCAGGTTTCCTCACGATGTTTTCCTTCACCGTTACAGCAAATGATATTTTAATTACTTAAAAACGCACATAACTCCGAAAAGTTAGAGGTGCGTGCCCGGGATCGAACCCCCGACCTCCGATTGGAAGGCGGACGTCCTAACCACTAGGCTACCACAGCTTATAATAGGGCACGTTTATTTGAATCTTAATATCTAAGTTCTGAACATTGAACTAATAATACTATGTATTTATACCTCAGTGGTTCTGAAATGTAAATTTTGATTTGTTTCAGGTAAACCATGGACAAGATCTCTAATATGAAAACGAGAAAGAAGAGAAAAACTAAAACGTGAACAGATTAAAAGATCTTAAAAACCGGTGGACGCATTAAAATTCAAATAAAGTATAAAATAAATAATCCATGCAAACTCGAACCAGACAGGGACTGGGTTCTTTATAGTGGCTTGAAAGTGAACAAATATTAAAAAGGTAAATCCGGTGCGTACATAAAAAACAACCTATTCGTTCAAAAACAATTCGACCCTTTTCGGATAAACCAATACAAATACGTTGGAAATCGACATTTAAAGGTGATTTTGTTTGAACATTTCTGGGATTGCTGCCTCTCGTTGTTTATTTAGTTGCCTTTGTAACGATAAAATACAAAACGGTGAAAGAATAAACAAAACTCAATACCCGTTTGTCGTAAACACGGCCATTAAAAATAAATTTAAAAATCGAACTCTCCCAATGATTAAAAACTTCAGTCTTCATTTTGTGTGCGTAATTTTTTAAATACGTACTTATTAAAGCCGAAGTCTCACGCTTAGAACTTTTATTACGTGTGCGCGGATTTTTTAATCTTTACTTTTCATTTTCTTTGTGTTCACTATTTTTTTAAATAATAAAATTGGAACACACATGAACTTTTATTTCTGTTGCGCGAATTTAAAAAAGAACAGTGCCCAGTAAAAAGTACCTAGTCTGTGAGTGTATTTTTTTTAATTGAACATTCTTTCACGGCTCTGGATTCCAGCCTTTTAGTGATTGAACGTTACCAAAATTAGTGTTAGAGTGAGGTGTTAAATTTTCGCGTGTGAATTTCAATAGTGTCAAAGTGGCTGGGGACGAGCATTTGGACATGTTGGGGGGCCCGGAGTGGGGCCAGCGGGAGAGCACCCCCCCTAGAGACGCCCCCCTGCCGAGCTTCGGTTTTACGCAGGAGCAAGTCGCGTGCGTATGCGAGGTTGGTAATCCAATTTAGTCTTTTTTTTTTATCGTTTGTTGTTGGGGAATCATGGTTCTTAATAATTGTGATAATTATCATGATTTTGCATTATTTGTTTAATAAAAAGCTTTTTGATACTTTTGGAGATGTTAATACCTACTTGAAGAATTCAACGAAATTAAATGTGAGATAACGTTTTTAGGGTTCCGCACCTCAAAAGGAAAAAAGGAATCCTCATAGGATCATTTCATTGTCTGTCTGTCATGTCTATCGCGACCCGTCAAGGGAAGTAAAATCTATAGGGTACTTCCCGTTGAACTAGAATAATGTTTGACAGGTAGCAACTAGCACAAGTAAAGGGAAAAATCCGAAAACCGTGAATCTCTGCTTATATCACATTTTTTGTACGAAAGTACGGAACCCTTCGTGTACGAATCCGACGTAATGTTCTAAAAGGTGTGTAAAGTCTGCTAATTTGCACTTAGCCAGCGTGGCGGACTATGCCTAAACCCTTCTCATTCTGAGACCAAGTACCCACCCGCGCTCTAGTGATCATGAGATTAGACCTGTTCAAGCCTTGGGTACCAGGCGATCAGAATTGGTCTGGAAGTCTGGAACGTAATAAGCAATCTAAATGATTTGTTTCGTAAGCATACAATCGCTGAAGCTAGCTATTATACCAGCCGTCAGTCGTCGACGCCCATGTAACTTGATAGCCCGGTTGTCATGGCGACGGACTGACTTCATCCAAACCGCCAACGATGATGGCAGCAGGTAGACTTAGATCCATCTTAGACTGCATCATCATTTTCACTCTGCCACCCACTGCACCTGTGAGATCATAGTCCAGGACTAACTTGTATCAGAATTAATAGGTATGCCTAGTCTCTGAGTTTTATACAGTCTGAGTTTCATAAAAAAAAGCGTTGAGGTCGGGGGTTCGATCCTGGGCACGTATCTCTAACTTATCAGATTTATATGCGTTTTGCGTTTTATGACATTAAGTAAAATGCACAGTAAAATGTAAATAAAAGACATCGTGAGGAATCGTGAGAGTTCTCCAATCTCCATAATGTTCTCAAAGGTGTGTAAAGTCTGCTGCACTTGACCAGCGTGGCGGACTATGGCCTAAACCCTGGGCAAGTATCTCTAACTTTTCAGATTTATATATGCGTTTTGCGTTTTAACTTTTATGTCATTAAGTAAAATGCACAGTAAAATGTAAATAATATAGTTCCATAATAATACTTTTTGGTGCCGGTGCCAATTAGCTTTAGCTGCGCGAATCGTCTGGACTTCATATTTTTATGGGACTCCACAATGGCACCTCATTGGCACCGACCCCAAAAATATTATTATGGAACTATATTAACTCTTGTATACATAATATATTCGGTAATAAATTAAATTATTTTTCAATTTTTAGTGTTTATGTAACGAAGTCGGTTTTTATTTTTTTTGTAAAAAATTTTTATTTCACAATTTTTAGTGGCCCCATGGAATTATGCTATGACTGGTTAAAAATCTACTGTTTACTAAGCTATTACACTGATCGCGAACAATTTACTCTTATCCGTTGAGGAGTTCCAGTATCTATCTTCGAAGATGTTCATCAGATCTTCACCAAATTGAAATGGGACCAACTTTGAAGTATACCCTTTTAAACAAAAAAAGAATTTTCAAAATCGGTCCAGGCGTTTTTGAGTAATCGGGGAACATACATAAAAAAAAAAAAAAAAAAAAAAAAAAAAAAGATTCCGACGAATTGAGAACCTCCTCCTTTTTTTGAAGTCGGTTAATAAAGAGGAATCGTGAGAGTTCTCCAATCTCCATAATGTTCTCAAAGGTGTGTAAAGTCTGCTGCACTTGACCAGCGTGGCGGACTATGGCCTAAACCCTTCTCATTCTGAGCTCAAGTACAGACCCGTGCGTAGTGAGCCGGCGGCGATGGGTTGATCATGAGATGAGACTTATCTGTTCAAGACTTGGGTACCAGGCGATCAGAATTGGTCTGGAAGTCTGGAACGTAAGCAAATCTAAATGATTTGTTCCGAAAACATAAGTACAATCGCTGATGCTAGCTTTACCAGCCGCCAGTCGTCGACGCCCATGTAACTTGATAGCCCGGTTGTCATGGCGATAGACTTGCCGTTCGTCCAGATCCGGGGTTTACACGCCGAGGGTGGCTTGTCTATGTTACTTATAGCACAGTGAATTGGAGTTAGTGAACTGTCGGTATGATACTGAATCGACGATTATGAAAATCAAGGAAAAACAGGGTTACTCTAGGGCTACCTGCGTCAAATAGAGCTTAGAGCCTCAATAGCTCAACTGGTAAAGGAGTGGACTGAAAACCGAAAGGTCGACGGTTCAAACCCCGCTCGTTGCACTATTGTCGTACCTACTCCTAGCACAAGCTTGACGCTTAGTTGGAGAGGAAAGGGGAATATTAGTCATTTAACATGGCTAATATTCTTTACTAGCTTATGCTCGCGACTTCGTCCGCGTGGACTACAAAATTTCAAACCCCTATTTCACCCCCTTAGGAGTTGAATTTTCAAAAATCCTTTCTTAGCGGATGCCTACGTCATAATAGCTATCTGCATGCCAAATTTCAGCCCGATCCGTCCAGTAGTTTGAGCTGTGCGTTGATAGATCAGTCAGTCAGTCAGTCAGTCATTCAGTCAGTCAGTCAGTCACCTTTTCCTTTTATATATATAGATAATAAAAAATAATAAAAAAAAATGTACTAACATTTGACGCCTGCCAGTGACTGCCAGTTTTTTAGAAGTTCCCTTACTGACGCGAACTGTGCTTATAGGTAACTTTTTTTTTTAAATATTAGCCATGTTAAATGACTAATATTCCCCTTTCCTCTCCAACTAAGCGTCAAGCTTGTGCTAGGAATAGGTACGACAAAAGTGCAACGGGCGGGGTTCTTCTCCGCACTCAGTGGCGTCTCAGTGGACAGGATAAGTTACTAGCTTATACCCTCGACTTCGTTACACAAATTTCAAATCTGTAGTAACCCCTTACGGGTTTAATTTACAAAAATCCTTTCTTAGCGGATTATGTACCTACTTACGTCATAATAGCTGTCTGCACGCCAAACAGCCCAATCCGTCCAGTAGTTTGAGCTGTGTGTTGATAGATCAGACCATCAGGCAGTGGCGTGCACAGAGTTTGAAGCCAGGGTAAGCATTAGTAAGATACGCCTTAGATACACCTTATAGAGACCTGCTGAATGGCAGGTCATAAAGATAAATGAGCACTGGTCATTTCAACTAGGGTAAGCAGGACTTTTACGCCTCTATGAATTGCACGCCACTGCCATCAGGCAAACACCTTTTCCTTTTTATGCAGATTATTCATAGATAACAATTACTTATAATTGGATATGTCATCATGACATCATCATGACCAACCGACCGCCGGCTCACTACAGAGCACGGGTCTCCTCTCAGAGTGAGAAGGATTTTGTAATCTACCACGCTAGCCATGTGCGGATTGGCAGACTTCACACACCTTTTGAGAACATTATGGAGAACTCCCAGGCATGCAGGTTTCCTCACGATGTTTTCCTTCACCGTTAAAGCAAGTGATATTTTAATTACTTAAAAACGCACATAACTCCGAAAAGTTAGAAGATTGTATATGTACAATTATATAATTACCTACAAGAGACCTATGTCCAGCAGTGGACGTCTATTGGTTGATGATGATGATGATATGTACAATTATGTAATAGGAAGCCAACGGTATACAAAGAAATATTTTTCATATTTAAATTAAAAGTAAAAAAAATAACATTAAATTTTTTAGAGATTAAATCTTTATTGGTTAACAAATAAACTATTAATAAACTTAAATCTAAAAAAAAAACATTAAATTAAAACTAAAATAAATTAAATTAAATCTAAAACCTCGTCGAGACCACCGCAGCGAGGCATTGTACCCAAGATGCTGGCAGCATTACCCCTTTGGATGGCCAAACTAATTCTTTGACCAAGGTAGCTGCCAGCTCTCGGGTCCCCGGTTGACTCGATAACTCTTTTCGCAATTTCTTCAAAAAGAGATCGAGCCCCCGGGCCCCACGGCCCCAAGGTCTCCACACCAAAAGGCACGAATACGAAGCTCCCATCGAGGTTTTCATATTTGCGCCTCTTGGCCTGTTCGGCGCTGATGGCCGCTGCACCCTCCAGGAGGTCGCCTGAATGTGGGATGCAGCTAAAGTGTCTACACTAGTTGCATCCCAAACAAGCGACCTGCCCATCTTCCACGGTACGAGCGTCATACCATCAGGTCTCTTGCCATCGCTACGTGCCAAACCAATAGGTTCTAGTACAGCTGGCACATGGGCGGTGGCAAGGGACCTCCGGATGATGTCGTTAAGGGTACTATGGCGGGAGATTAAATTAAAACTAAAATAAATTAAAATAATTGTATATGTTATTAGCGCGTGAAGTAATTAAGTCGTTGACTCAACCCTCTAATGGTGAGCAGTATCAGTTACTAATTTTCCGAGGGGGCTGGTACGAGAGACCGTGACGAAATAATGAGCTTTGAGGGTTCCCATTATCATCGCGTAGTTAATTTAAACATTCAATGATGTTGTAGTTATTATGTTTTTTTTTAATTAAGTTTGGAAATTTAATAATAACAGACAAAGTAATTTATTTTTAGCTTTAATTTAATGTTTTTTTTTTACTTTTAATTTAGATAGAAAAAAATATTTCTTTCTAGGTATACACTTTGGAAGTGTCTCTTGCGCATGTGTGATGCCATAGATCTTGTGGGGGGTATCCCACACGTATGGGTTTGATGAAAAAAATTTTTTGTGTTTCAGTTCTAAGTATGGGGAACCCCAAAATTTATTGTTTTTTTTTCTATTTTTGTGTAAAACAGAATACATCTACTTACCAAGTTTCGACATATAGCTCTTATAGTTTCGGAAAAAAGTGGCTGTGACATACGGACGGACAGACAGACATGACGAATCTATAAGGGTTCCGTTTTTTGCCATTCGGCTACGGAACCCTAAAAAAGTGCGTTGATAGATCAGTCAATCAGTCAGTCAGTCACCTTTTGCTTTTATGCATTTGGACTAATCAATACTCATATTATATTATAATCAATACCCATATTATAAATGCGAAAGTGTGTATGTTTGTTGGTTGGTTGGTTTATTGGTTTGTTCATTTGTCCTTCAATCATGTCGCAACGGAGCAATGAATCGACGTGATTTTGTGTATGGCTATAGTTAAAGGCCTGGAGAGTGATATAGACTACCTTTAATACCGGGAAATCAAAAACTTAAATAAAGTTACTTAAATAAACTTAAATCTTTAAAACGCTACATCGTTCCTCAGAAGCTTATGGTCTTATAAGGGTTCTGTTTATTGTCTTGACGTAGGGGTGCGCAGTAAAACATCACAATAACAATCAACACACGCTCTCGTATCTCATTATGTTCACCTCTGCCTACGCCACCCTCGCCTCGCTGCAAATTACTGGTAACTGATATCACACGCCTTTGGGGATCTACATATACCTGCCACAGTTCACGACAGTTAGGGAACTTCTAACAAAAAGTCGAGGCTTCGGCGTCACTGGCAGGCGTCAAATGTTAGTACATTTGACGCAGGTAGCAGGCAGCGTTAAATAAGCCCTATTTTTCTTTGATTTTACGTCACCATAGCCCAATATCTCTATCCCTACATAGTATAAAACAAATTCACTTCCCGCCGTCTGTCCTATGTACGCTTGGATCTTTTAAACCGCGCAACGGATTTTCATCAATAGATAGAGTGATTCAAGAGGAAGGTTTATAATATATTGTATAGTTTAATATTGTTTTCTGTGAATTTGTTGAAATATGACGGTAATTGTTTAAGATGTCGGAAGAAGTCAAGCATACTAAGAGCTTTCATCGCAGATTCAAGGTACATATTATATGCCTCTGAATCGTCAGAGGCATCTACCTTGAATAATAATAAATAAATAAATGAAATTAATAAATGAAGTACGAAAGTCTGATAAGCTGTGACTACGAGTACCCGTCATGCTCAGAGGCATCTACCTTGAATAATAATAAATAAATAAATAAATAAATGAAATGAATAAATGAAGTACGAAAGTCTGATAAGCTGTGACTACGAGTACCCGTCATGCTCAGAGGCATCTACCTTGAATAATAATAAATAAATAAATAAATAAATGAAATGAATAAATGAAGTACGAAAGTCTGATAAGCTGTGACTACGAGTACCCGTCATGCTCAGAGGCATCTACCTTGAATAATAATAAATAAATAAATAAATAAATGAAATGAATAAATGAAGTACGAAAGTCTGATAAGCTGTGACTACGAGTACCCGTCATGCTCAGAGGCATCTACCTTGAATAATAATAAATAAATAAATAAATAAATGAAATGAATAAATGAAGTACGAAAGTCTGATAAGCTGTGACTACGAGTACCCGTCATGCTCAGAGGCATCTACCTTGAATAATAATAAATAAATAAATAAATAAATGAAATGAATAAATGAAGTACGAAAGTCTGATAAGCTGTGACTACGAGTACCCGTCATGCTCAGAGGCATCTACCTTGAATAATAATAAATAAATAAATAAATAAATGAAATGAATAAATGAAGTACGAAAGTCTGATAAGCTGTGACTACGAGTACCCGTCATGCTCAGAGGCATCTACCTTGAATAATAATAAATAAATAAATAAATAAATGAAATGAATAAATGAAGTACGAAAGTCTGATAAGCTGTGACTACGAGTACCCGTCATGCTCAGAGGCATCTACCTTGAATAATAATAAATAAATAAATAAATAAATGAAATGAATAAATGAAGTACGAAAGTCTGATAAGCTGTGACTACGAGTACCCGTCATGCTCAGAGGCATCTACCTTGAATAATAATAAATAAATAAATAAATAAATGAAATGAATAAATGAAGTACGAAAGTCTGATAAGCTGTGACTACGAGTACCCGTCATGCTCAGAGGCATCTACCTTGAATAATAATAAATAAATAAATAAATAAATGAAATGAATAAATGAAGTACGAAAGTCTGATAAGCTGTGACTACGAGTACCCGTCATGCTCAGAGGCATCTACCTTGAATAATAATAAATAAATAAATAAATAAATGAAATGAATAAATGAAGTACGAAAGTCTGATAAGCTGTGACTACGAGTACCCGTCATGCTCAGAGGCATCTACCTTGAATAATAATAAATAAATAAATAAATAAATGAAATGAATAAATGAAGTACGAAAGTCTGATAAGCTGTGACTACGAGTACCCGTCATGCTCAGAGGCATCTACCTTGAATAATAATAAATAAATAAATAAATAAATGAAATGAATAAATGAAGTACGAAAGTCTGATAAGCTGTGACTACGAGTACCCGTCATGCTCAGAGGCATCTACCTTGAATAATAATAAATAAATAAATAAATAAATGAAATGAATAAATGAAGTACGAAAGTCTGATAAGCTGTGACTACGAGTACCCGTCATGCTGTTAACATGCGAATTGACAAGCGCATAATTAATGCTTTTAAACACTAGTTGCATTAGGGAGCCGCATCATACGCAACCCTAGAATTGTCTTTATTCTTTTGTGCACGGCTTTTAAAATACCCCACTCATTATTTTAGGGTTTAGGGTTATTTATTAAATATCTCTACTTTTGCACTTTTTCCGATACAAGTTAGCCCTTGACTGCAATCTCACATGGCGGTAAGTGATGATGCAGTGTAAGATGGAAGCGGGCTAACATGGAAGGAGTATGGCAGTTTTTATTAAACCCAAACACCTTTGGTTTCTACACGGTATGGTATCGGAACGCTAAATCGCTTGGCGGCACGGCTTTACCGGTAGGGTGGTAAGGGTAACTAGCCACGGCCGAAACCTC
Organism: Maniola hyperantus; assembly: GCF_902806685.2. Lineage (NCBI taxonomy): Eukaryota > Metazoa > Arthropoda > Insecta > Lepidoptera > Nymphalidae > Maniola > Maniola hyperantus. The sequence continues at coordinate 6,578,762 of NC_048560.1, forward strand.
CCACCAGACCAGACCAGAAATTTAGAAATTGTCAAATTCCTAACCCCTGCCAGGAATCGAACCCAGGACCTCCCACTAATAAGACCACGCAGCGCTTAACACTGCGCCAGGGAGGTCCTTATTAACTAATGCTTTGAAACACTAGAATTGCATAAGGGAGCCACATCATATGCAAACCCTATACAATCAGTTATCTTTATTCTTTTGTACACGTTTTTTAAAAATACCCCACTCATTATTTTAGGGCTATTTTTTAAAATATCTACTTTTTCACTTATATAACAGAGTAAACTAGAGTGAGGGAGCTCTCGGTTTGATCCTGAATCGACGATATTATGTCAAATATTAGGCTATGGGGTGACGTGAAATCAAAGAAAATTAATGGGCTACAGACTAATTAATGGGACACGACAGACAGACAGACAACAAAGTCATCCTATAATGGTACCGTTTTTCCTTTTGAGGTACGGAACCCTACAAAAAAGCGGACCCCCTTTTGCACATTCGTCGCTGAGGTAGTGTTTCTACTTTCTACTATCTTATGTTGATTTAGGTAAAGCAAAAACTCCCGGACATCCTTTAGCATGTGCAAACCTTGGTGTCAACAGACTTTGTATTGCGAATGTTTGCGACCACCCTTAGGACATGAAGAAAAAAAATTTCAAGTTTGAAAAAAAAAAGAATATCAGCCATTTTTATTTTTTTTAATAGGAAACCAACGGTATGAAAGATTAAAAAAAAATTTAAACTAAGCTGATACCCGCGACTTCGTCTGCGTGGAATTAGATTTTTTTAAATCCCGTGGGAACTCTTTGATTTTCCGGGATAAAAAGTAGCCTATCTCACTCAGTTACCAGTTAGACCTAGTTAGGTCATCCCGGCGTCTCTAATAATTGAGCAGTAAAGTCAAAAGACCTCAAGTAGAAGAAGCGCCGGAATAGACTATGTCATGTGTGGCACAACCCGAAAAAACCGGCCAAGTGCGAGTCAGGCTCGCGCAATGAGGGTCCCGTACTTCAGTCGTATTTTTTCGACATTTTGCTCGATAATTCAAAAATTATGATGCATAAAAATAAATAAAAATCTGTTTTAGAATGTACAGGTGAAGACCTTTCATATGATACCCCACTTGATATAGTCACTCACTTCGAAAGTTGAAAATACTAATTATTAGTTCATGACCACAATTTAATTTTTTTTGTGTGATCTAACCCTAAATTCACGGTTTTCAGATTTTTCCCCAAATGTCAGCTATAAGATCTACCTACCTGCCAAATTTCATGATTCTAGGTCAACGGGAAGTACCCTGTAGGTTTCTTGACAGACAGACAGACAACAAAGTGATCCTATAAGGGTTCCGTTTTTCCTTTTGAGGTACGGAACCCTAAAAAAGGTCCCGACTCAGCATAAATGCTATATATGTCTTGCATAAGTTACTGGAACTAAAGTGGAACTGTTATATTTTATTTTATCTAAATATATAAAAGAAAAAGGTGACTGACTGACCGACTGACTGACTGACTGACTGACTGACTGACTGACTGATCTATCAACGCACAGCTCAAACTACTGGACGGATCGGGCTGAAATTTAGCATGCAGATAGCTATTATGACGTAGGCATCCGCTAAGAAAGGATTTTTGAAAATTCAACCCCTAAGGGGGTGTAATGGGGGTTTGAAATTTCTGTAGTCCACGCGGACGAAGTCGCGAGCATACGCTAGTTTATTTTATTTTTGTAGAGACAAACAGTTACAATTAGTTAACTAGATAGTATATATATAAAAACACTTAAACCAAAGCAGTCTCCAATGAGAAATTAACACTTATAATAAAGAATTATATATAGCAAGCATATAATATATGTAGCAAGTTTTCCATCCCCAGGTCCTGCAGCAAGCCGGTAACATCGAGCGGCTGGGCCGCTTCCTGTGGTCCCTGCCCGCCTGTGAACGCCTGCATGCTCACGAGTCTGTCCTCAAAGCCAAGGCCATGGTGGCCTTCCACCGAGGCAACTTCAAGGAGCTCTACCGATTGTTGGAGTCTCACAACTTCAGCGCTCACAACCATGCCAAGCTGCAGAACCTTTGGCTCAAAGGTACGTGAGATTCTTTACAATCATCATCATGATCAACCCTTCACCGGCTCACTACAGAGCACAGGTCTCCTCTCAGAGTGAGAAGGGTTTTGGCCATACTCTACCACGCTGGCCAAGTGCGGATTGGCAGACTTCACACACCTTTGAGAACATTATGGAGAACTCTCAGGCATGCAGGTTTCCTCACGATATGTTTTCCTTCACCGTTAAGGCTAGTGATATTTTAATTTCTTAAAAACGCAGATAATCCGAAAAGTTAGAGGTGCGTGCCCGGGATCGAACCCCCGACCTCCGATTGGAAGACGGAAGTCCTAACCACTAGGCTACCACAGCTTACAATACACCTTGAAAAATTTCACTCGCTTCGCTCGCGCTTCAACCAATCCGTCGCTGGCTCATTGAGCACGGGTATCCTCTCAGATAGAGAAGGGTTTGGTCTTAGGCTATATTCCGCCACGCTGGTCAAGTGCAGATTGGCAGAGTTCACACACCCTTGAGGGCATTATGGAGAACTCTCGCACGATACTACCTATCCTTTATCTCTTAAATATTTTTTTTCAAGTAAGCCGCCATTACAAGTTCTTTTGAAATGTCACCATAATGTAGATCTTACTAGCTTATGCTCGCGACTTCATCCGCGTGGACTACACAAATTTCAAACCCCTATTTGACCCCCTTAGTGGTTTCAAAAATCCTTTCTTAGCGGATGCCTACGTCATAATAGCTGTCTGCATGCCAAATTTCAGCCCGATCCGTCCAGTATAGTTTGAGCTGTGCGTTTACAGATCAGTCAGTCAGTCAGTCAGTCACCTTTTTTGTACTTACCTAGACGATACCCGGCTGTACTCAGTCGACGTAGGCCCGACTGGTTTCGAACCCATCTGGGATCCGGGGTCCTTTTTCACAGGGACCAGCTCACGACACTCACGATAGTTTAAACGCTAAAATGACTTGTGACCTGTTTTGTTACGCAGCCCATTACATGGAAGCAGAGAGGTTGAGAGGGCGACCACTAGGCGCAGTTGGCAAATACAGGGTGAGACGCAAGTTTCCCTTACCCAGGACGATATGGGATGGAGAGGAGACGTCTTATTGTTTTAAGGTAAGTTTAATTTTTTTTTATAAAAGAATATTAGCCTGTAGCCATGTTAAATAATCTAATACTCCCGCCCATGGACTAGATATAATATTCCCTTATCTGTGCTCCCGCCTAATACTAATATTCCCCTTTCCTGTCCAACTAAGCGTCAAGCTTGTGCTAGGAGCAGGCGCGGATCCAGCTCTCAAAAAAGGTTGTGGGCACAGCCACCCGAAAGTTGGCCAAATGCGAGTCGGTTTTCTATTCAGCCCAAGTTTTTGGGCTGGGACCCTGTGGGTTGACCCTAAGAACTGTACCGCCACAAAATTAATAATAATTCTAGATATTCGCAATTTGATAAAACGATCACTAAGTATTTTTACGCCACTGTCTATTAGGTTTGTGGGCATGCCCATCGTGCCCTCTACGGTAGATCCGCGCTTGGCTAGGAGTAGGTACGACAATAGTGCAGCGCGCGGGGTTTGAACCGTCGACCTTTCGGTTTTCAGTCCACTCCTTTACTGGTTGAGCTATTGAGGCTCAATTACCTACTAAGAAAGTTCATCATCATCAACATCGTAATATGAATGACCTTCCAGCATCACTTTTCTACTCCATTACGATATTTGACAAGTAGTCAAATCAGTAACTTTTATCAAACGTCGTATTGTCGTATCTGCTCCTAGCACAAGCTTTACATTTACTTGGAGGGAAAGGGGAAACATGGCTAATATTTTTTTTTTAAAGCAGTAACAACCTTCTATTTTGTAGTAGGTAGACACTCATCATCATCATCATGATTAACCCATCACCGCCCGGCTCAATATAGAGCTCGGCGGGGTGATTACGTATCTCGCGACAGGCTTGCTACAGGCGTAAGACTTGCGATCATTGCTGTCAAACGTCACACGTAACAGCGGCTAGAGAGAGACAGAAATAGCCACAAAGCAAAATAAGAAGAAGAAGACGAGAGACAGCAAATGAACTGTTGCATTGACTGCAATGTTTTACGTAATCACCCCGCCGGTCTCCTCTCAGAGTGTGAGGGGTCTACCACGCTGGCCAAGCGCGATTGGCACACTTTGACCTCCGACCTCCGATTAGGAGGCGGACGTCCCAACCAATATAACTTAGAGTAGGTATTACAGAGATATAATTGACTATAAGAAGTATTTTGTCGAACAGGAAAAATCCCGATCAGTACTCCGAGACTGGTATCTTCACAATCCATATCCTTCGCCGCGGGAAAAGAGAGAACTGGCTGAAACCACAGGCTTAACTACCGTTCAGGTAAGTTTCACTAATTAACAGGTAAAGTAAAACAAACCTACTGGTACCTTCGCAAACTGTATACAAGCATAACTGCCAAAGAAGAGATAACTGGCTGCAAATACAGACTTAACAACTGTTCTGGTAAGTTTCACTAATTAACAGGTAGGTAAATCAGTTAAAGTAAAACAAAACTTCTCAAACTGCATACGAACATAACAGCCAAAGAAGAGAGGAACTGGCTGAAACCACAGACTTAACTACCGTTCAGGTAAGTTTCACTAATTAACACGTAAAAATGTTTTAAAGAGAGTGTATATAGTCTGTACAAAATGACTCCTCACGCGCCATTTTAACTGTATGGGTCAACTGTCATGTCAAAAGTACGGTTCACCTAATTAGTAAACAATAATTGTTTCCTAGGTCAGTGGGTTCACCTATAAAATAAGGACTAAAATCGTGGGTAAATTGCGACAAGCCTTTTTTTGCGCGTGGCGAAAATCGTAACTAACGTTGCCGTCAAGTGTCCCCTTTGTTCTTGTTTGAATAGTCTATGGCTGAAATCTATAGAGCGTACTTTGACTTTGCTCAGACTTAAGTGTTAGTTAAAAAGAGACAGATTTATCTAAGCGATATAGCGCTGTCTCGTTTTAACAGTGTCTAAAGTCTGAGCAAAGTCTAAGCACGCTCTATAGATTTCAGCATAAGTGACAATAGAGCTGCAATAGAGTAAGAACAACGGTGTTCTCCAACAGCGCCCCCTGTCAATGTCATTCAAGTGCCAAAAGAGCCTTGTTACCTCTATGCTTGTCACACTGTACTTTGTTTGACATGAAATTTGACACAAAGTTTTTTTTTTTAATATCTTTATTTTTAAAGGGCTTTTATACACTAACAATTTATTACTTAAAGTTAAAATGGCGCGTGAGGAGTTAAATTTTACGCGTTATAACCGTGGTCACCTAGGTAGGTAAGTTCAGTTCAAACTTTTTATCCGCGGCCATTTTGCGGTGAGGTAACACGACACCTGCCTACCGCTTCCTCAAAACCCAATAGATTATGTTACAGCCAAGTTTGTTCTAAAACAACTTCATACAATACGGTTTCGATTTGATTTTTGTAATAGAGACCTGTTTTGATGGCTACTCGAAGTTTGGATATCTAATAACAATGTACATACCTATCTAGGTAGGTATACCTAATTAATAGGACTGTACCTAGTTATAAGATGATGTGTTTTTTTATAGTGGTAGTTTATGGGGCTAGAATTCATTATTGAAGAGAATAATTAAAAAATCATGATTTTTATTTATTTTTAACGTCATTAATTATTAACATAACCGCCTGTACGGAAAGCGATTGATGACGTCACAACACAAGGCGTAAACGACAAATATTTTTCAATTTTCAAAGTTTATAGTTTAAACTCTTATATAATTATTTATACCCGAAGCTAGACATACCTAATCGGTTTCTAATGTTTCCATGCTAAAATCGCTCAATATATTAGATAGGTATTTCCTTAATAAAATCACATCGATGGAAAAATCAAAATATGTTTTTTTTGGATTTCAGGTGTCAAACTGGTTCAAAAACAGACGACAAAGAGACAGACAAGCAGAACACAAAGATAGGTACTATATTATTATTATTATACTACCGACCAGCCCCGGCTTCGCACGGGTAGCTTATTAAATTTTCATAGGGATCTCTATTATTTTTTAAAATAAAATATAGCCTGTGTCACTCAGGAATAATGTAGCTTTCTACTGGTAAAAGAATTTTCAAAATCGGTTTAGTAGCTCTAGAGATTACCCCTTACAAACACACTTTACCTATAATATTATAAGGCATATTCCAATAGGAAAAAACTCCTGAAATTAAAGATAATAAAAAAAACACACTTTACCTCTTTATTATAATACTAGCTGACCCGCCCCGGCTTCGCTCGGGTGGAATTTAGAAAATAGACGTGGGAGTTGAATTTCCAAAAATCCTGAAACACGTATTTCTTCATTTGTGACCGAAACCCCAAATACAAATTTTCATGCAAATAACTTGAAAAATGACTGACTTTCGTACAAACTTTCATCCCCTATTTAACCCACTTAGGGGTAGAATTTCGAAAAATCCTTTCTTAGTGGATAGCTACTGTTTACAAAGAACACACCCTCCAAATTTCATGTCTCTAGGACCAGCGGTTTAGGCTGTGCGTTGATATATATGTCAGTTAGTCAGTCAGGACTTTGAAATTTATATATACAGATGTATAAGAACTAGCTTATGCTCGCAATGTCGTCCGCGTGGGAAAAACCCCTATTTTACCCCCTTGGGGTTGAATTTTCAGTGATCCTTTCCTAGCTGATGTATACGTCATCTTAATAGCTATCTGCGTGCCAAATTTCAGCCCGATCCATCCAGTAGTTTGAGCTGTGCGTTGATAGATCAGTCAATCAGTCAGCTTTTCCTTTACAGATATAGATTATTTCATAGCTTATCATTTTATTGTGTTTATTAAGACATCTTTGCTAATGTAATTAGTTTAGGCGTCCTGTAGGCGGCAGTGGTAACTGGTAGGTATGCAGGCTTGGATGAATAATTAGTGTGCTGCAGGTCATAGAAGCATAACTAACTTTTTTTTTTTTTTTAATTATTAGTAGATAGTACCTAGAACTGTTGGTTGTAACTTGTATGACTTGAGCGTCCAAATGTTTTTTTTTTATCTTTTGTTTTTCCGTTTTTAGCTTTAGCCTAAGGTAGGTACTAGCCTGTAATGATTCAATCGGGGCCGATTCTCTAGTACACAATCTCTAAACTAAACTAAATTAATAGGTCTAAATCTAGTGCTCTCCTTTTCCGCAAGCAACATTATGAAAGGGATAGCAATAGATTTAGACGTGTCATTTTAGTTTAGTTTAGAGATTGTGTACAACGGAATTAGCCACAATGCTTATTTTTTTAGGAGCTGCCCGTAAATAGGTTCCTATTGGTAACTATCGTTTACCCTGGCTGTAAACCCTGTACGTAACCAGTAGGGCTATTGTCTAAAACCTGCATCAATCATTATTACAATCTCAATTGTTCTGATTGGTTGAATTTGTGGAATTCTTGTTGCAACACTGCATTGTAGCTAATAGTGAGCGAGCATTAACCAATCAGAGATGATTGCGATCGTGACATTGTAGCTGTCAAACAACCGCGGTAGGGCCACAGGGTATATAAGCGCGACTGGTCGAGATGACAAAGGGGGAGGAAACGCCCCGCACACCCGCACAGCCACCACGCTAACCCGGTGCGGGCGAGCGCAGGCGTGCGGGGCGTCCCCGATTGCCATGACGACCTCCCTGGCGCAGTGGTAAGCGCTGTGGTCTTATAAGTGGCAGGTCCCGGGTTCGGTTCCTGGCAGGGATTTGGAATTTTATAATTTCTAAATTTCTGGTCTGGTCTGGTGGGAGGCTTCGGCCGTGGCTAGTTACTACCCTAGCGGCAAGGCCGTGCCGGAAAGCGGCACACCAAAGGGGCATGGGTTTATTAAAAACTGCCATACCCCTTCCAGGTGAGCCCGCTTCCATCTTCGACTGCATCGTCACTTACCACCAGGTGAGATTGCAGTCAAGGGCTAACTTGTATCTGACTAAAAAAAAACCTGTCGCGAACACTATAATGATTGTGATCTACAAGCGATGATAGCCAAGGTTGTAATGTGCGTCGGTTTCCTAATCGGAGGTCGGGGGTTCGATCCCGGACCTCTAACTTTTCAGAGTTATGTGCGTATTCGTTTTGGGAAGGGTTTCGCTGTGACCAAAACCCTTCTCATTGTTAGAAGAGACCCGTGCTCTGTAGTGAGCCGGCGATAGGTTGATCATGATGATGATGGACTAGATACGAATTAACACATTTTATAAAGTCGGTTAAGAAAATGGAAATTGTGTAGGTAAAATAGAAATTACATTTCTGTATTGCAAGTTGGACTTTAAGTTTAAGGCAATAAGTCATATTTTCAATAGCAACTGATGTTTGTATAAAACAGTATCAGGTTACGAAGCCTAGCACATGGTTGGGTGAACGTTTGACGACCTCTGGCCCAGTGGTGTGATGTCCAGGGTTCGATTCCTGATGGGGTTCGTTGTTGTTATCGGATGTCCACAGCTGGATATACTAGATTTGACGACCTCCCTGGCGTAGTGGTGAGCGCTGTGGTCTTAATAGTGGGAGGTCCTGGGTTCGATTCCTGGCAGGGGTTTGGAATTTTATAATTTCTAAATTTCTGGTCTGGTCTGGTGGGAGGCTTAGGCCGTGGCTATTTACCACCCTACCGGCAAAGCCGTGCCGCCAAGCGATTTAGCGTTCCGGTACGATGCCGTGTAGAAACCAAAGGGGTATGGGTTTAATAAAAACTGCCATACCCCTTCCAGGTTAGCCCGCTATCATCTTAGACTGCATCATCACTTACCACCAGGTGAGATTGCAGTCAAGGGCTAACTTGTATCTGAATAAAAAAAATAAAAAAAAAACTTAGCTCATTTGTAAGGATTCTTATACTGTCGTATATCTAAAATATCTGCAATTTCACGATGCCGTACAGAAATTGAGGGGCATGGTATGGGTTTCATAAACCTGCCATACCTACCCCTTTCAAGTCACCCCGCTTCCATCTTAGACTGCATAATCACTTACCATCAGGTGAGATCGCAGTAAAGCAAAGCTATGTTCCAAGTTGGGTCTATTTAGAAAAGCAAAGCTATAATATGTTCCTAGTTGGGTCTATTCATTGAATTATAAAGTACTAAAGGAAACATAAGTTGTACCTACCTATGTACCTGATTGTTTCATACTCGGTACTCCTCTTTCTTGAAGTCGGTTACAGTTTGAAAATAATTCAGTTTATTTCCCTTACACAAACAAGACTAAAGTGTTTGCGATGTGAGAGAGACGTCGCTATATGAGTGAGCGAGACCGCCTCACGTAACCTGACACCACCACATCTGCGCTCTAAAAGCGACCAGAGTCGGACTCTAAACAATGTTGTGGAATTTAAATACTTTATTATAACTAGTTTATGCTCGCGACTTCGTCCGCGTGGACTACACAAATTACAAACCCCTATTTCACCCCGTTAGCGGTTGAATTTTCATAAATCCTTTCTTAGCGGATGCCTACGTCATAATAGCTCTGAATGCCAAATTGCAGCCCGATCCGTCCAGTAGTTTGAGCTATGCGTTGATAGATCAGTCAGTCAGTCATCTATTCCTTTTATATACCTACCTACTAGCTTATGCTCGCGACTTCGTTCGCATAGACTTTATAAATTTCGAACACCTTTTTTACCCCCTTAGGGGTTGAATTTTCTAAAATTCTTTAGGGGATGCCTACGTCATAATAGCTATCTGCATACCAAATTTCAGCCCGATCCGTCTAGTAGTTTGAGCTGTGCGTTGATAGATCAGTCAGTCAGTCATCTTTTTCCTTCTATATATGTATTTAGATGTGTATCTATTTTACTGTCGCCATTTTATCACCTTGGGACCCCAACGTCTACCTATAGGTTTTTCGGAGTATGTAGGTACCCTGTCCATTGCCACTATAGCTTATCCAAGCCGTTAAGCTTTAATGAGAGCGATTACTCTGATCTACTACGGAACGGATCTCCTCATTCCTGGAGAGATTCCAAGCATAGTTTTAAGGAATTAAATTAGCAATTAAGGATGTAATATCAAATTCTGCCTAGTTATAGTTTATACTTTAGTCGATTTTAGTTCTGTGTTCCATAAGTTTATCTACCTAGTTAGTTTTAAATACTCTGTGCCTAGTTTTCATATGCGTACTATGCCCGTGTGTTGTGGACATAATTTTTATTATAAGTGTTAATTTCTCATTGGAGACTGCTTTGGTTTAAGTGTTTTTATATATATACTATCTATTTATCTAATTGTAACTGTTTATCTCTACAAAATAAATTAAATTAAATTAAATTAAAATAGCTCTCTCCATTGCCCTCTGAGTGACTGAGCTTTCTTGTGAAGCCCATACTTAGCACCATGTCTCAGATTCATGTCATCGCTGGCAACACGAACTGTTCGAAGACTAAAATAAATTAAATTGAATCTAAATCCTCATCGAACACACATAGATAAAAACATACATACATACATAGACTGCCAAAATTTATAACCCTTCCTTTTGGCTTTGCCGTAGTCGGGTAGTAAAAAAGTTCAAACGGGTTTTTTAACCTAAATCCACACGGACGAAATAGCCGAAAAAACAACAAAATATAAAAATTAATATAGATATACTAACATTAAAATCAGCACTAAAAATAAGTTCAAAAGTTCAATATCAAATAAAAAAGTTTTATTTCTTTTCTTTATTTCTTTCTTTCTCAAAAAGAAAAAGTAAAAGTTTAACATCATCTCTGATAATTTTAAATACATTATCAAAAATTGCGGAACCGGCAGGATTCGAACCTGCGTCTTCTGGGTTTCGCGCCCGATGCCTTGACCGCTAGGCCACGGTGGTCTTTTTAAGGTATATTTTATATCTTTATAATGAAGTTAAAAGCTTAAAACCCTATTATCCCCTATCATAGTAGTTACAGATATCAAATAATCAAGCGTCGGCGCCTAATTTCGGGCTCGACGCTGCGCTTTCGCAGGTTGCCATTCTAGCACCTTAGGACCCTAACAGAGCCTAACAGACCCTAAAGATCTCCTCATATCTAATTTGATCACATAGAAAAACTCCAAGCATAGCTCTGTCCATAGTTCGCTGAGTGACTGGGCTTTCTTGTAAGACCCATACTGTTCATATGTCATCACTGGCAACACGCACTGTTTGAAGACTGGGCTGATTATATTATATTTATGTACTTATCTTTATATTTGGTAATGAAGTTAAAAGTTTAAAATCCTATTATCCCCTATCCTGACCTACTCTAGCATACCGCATCAGGTAGTTACAGGTATCAAATAACCAAATGCCGGCGCCATTGTCTCTTCATAACAAAATCTCCTAATTTCTATCTTCGCGCTCGATGGAGTGTGATCTCTCGCTTGGGTGAGCCCTTTGCCGACTTTAAGAGTTCCGAGGGATTAAAAAAACTGATCAAGTGCATGTCAGAATAGCCATAAGACGGTTCCGTAGTCCTTAACATTATAACTCTGTGCAATATGAATATCAGACTACAAAAAACAAGGAGATATAAGTAATGCTAACGCCTGAAACAATTCTCGTCCCTCTGAGTACGGAACCCTAATTTTTATTATTTCTGGGTTAAATAGGAAATGCTGAAAAAACCCGGTTAAGTGCGAGTCGGACTCGTAGGTACAAGAAAGGTTCCGTAACATCGTACAAGAAATAACATTGTTTTGTGATGTAACCAATATATCATTTATTAGTTTACAATACATTGTGACGTTTTTTGAGTTAGGCGAAAACAGATGGACTTACGAATATACCTACTAACAAACATATACCGCTAAAATCGGAGTCGAAATACGGTCCTGTGCGTTGACATAGTTGTTCTTTATGACCTCTCAGACAGACTTAGCTAAATTCTATTTTAATCACACGTCATTTACCTACTCTATTTACTAACTGTTTACCTGCGACTTTGTTCGCGTGAATTTTGTGTGGTTCAACATGCACTTCCCGCCCTCCCATTGCTAAGCAAGCTTGCCCCTTGGTGGTTGGCTTTTCTTGCATGTTTAACAGCGGGAGGGCGGGCGGTGCTTGTTGAACCATACCCTGTTTCCAATTTTCTGTGAATTTTATTTTCCGAGGCCAGATACTTTTTAGGGCTCCGTACTTGAAGGTGGGACCCTATTAATAACCCTCCGCTATCCGTCCGTCCGTCAGCGGGATGTATCTCGTGAACCGTAATACTGTAGAGAGTTGAGATTCGCACAAAGTGTGTATTTCTATTGCCGCTATAACAATCGCCTCAATAGCTCAACCGGTAAAGGAGTGGACTGAAAACCGAAAGGTCGACGGTTCAAACCCCGCCCGTTGCACTATAATTGTCGTACCTACTCCTAGCACAAGCCTGACTGACGCTTAGTTGGAGAGGAAAGGGGAATATTAGTCATTTAACATGGCTAATATTCTTAAAAAAAAAAAAAAAAACAGAATGGCGGCCATGAAAATTAAAAAGTTTTATTTCTTGTACGATGGTACGGAACTCTTCGTGTGCGAGTCCGACTTGCACTTGCCCGGTTTACTAAATAGATGATTTTGTTCTCTAACCAAAATTCCAAAAATTATATTTTATCCCCGAGTCTAGAGCATGAAAAAATTAAAAAAATAACAAAACAGAGATGGCCGCCGCCGGGGTACGGGTATCGGGTTACAGCGAGCTAGGGGCGGGCTGTCGGAGCTGATACGTCATTTTGTGCTTCAGCCTGATTGAACAGGACTACCCATTTTGTGCCAGTAATACCCATATTGACCGAAATATGATACTGGGGCTTCTACGATAATGTTACCGACGATTTTTAGGGTTCCGTACCTCAAAAGGAAAAAGGGACCCTTGTAGGATCACTTCGTTATCTGTCTGTCTATGAAATATGATACTGGGGCTTCTACGATAATGTTACCGACGATTTTTAGGGTTCCGTACCTCAAAAGGAAAAAGGGACCCTTGTAGGATCACTTCGTTATCTGTCTGTCTATGAAATATGATACTGGGGCTTCTACGATAATGTTACCGACAATTTTTAGGGTTCCGTATCTCATAAGGAAAAAAGGACCCTTGTAGGATCACTTCGTTGTCTGTCTGTCTATGAAATATGATACTGGGGCTTCTACGATAATGTTACCGACGATTTTTAGGGTTCCGTACCTCAAAAGGAAAAAGGGACCCTTGTAGGATCACTTCGTTGTCTGTCTGTCTATGAAATAATATGATACTGGGGCTTCTACGACAATGTTACCGATGGTTTTTAGGGTTCCGTACCTTAAAAGGAAAAAAGGGACCCTTGTAGGGCCTACAGGTCTCCTCTCAAAATGAGAAGGGTCTGTGGTCTGGTTGGAGGCTTCGGCCGTGGCTAGTTATCACCCTACCGGCAAAGCCGTGCCGTCAAGCGATTTAGCGTTCCGGTACGATGGCGTGTAGGAACCAAAGGGGTATGGGTTTAATAAAAACTGCCATACCTCTTCCAGGTTAGCCCGCTTCTATCTTAGACTGCATCATCACTTACCACCAGGTGAGATTGCAGTCAAGAGCTAACGTGTATCTGAAAAAATACCACAGATCTAAGATATGCAACTAGGGTGGCCCCTATAAGCCCTCACGCTCAAGCAGAGGTACTTGTGAAATTTTACTCCTAAGTATTTTACATTCGCTTCGGCTATTGTAGCCTAGTCTAGTATACTGCAACGTCGGTTGCATTGCACAATAACTTCAAAAACAAAAATTGTACCTATTATATTTTCAAAACAAATCAATTTTTTCTTTAAAATACCTACTTGAGTCAACATAACCTCACTTTACGTTGTTTGTCAAGATCCCACGTACAAAATACATCTTGACAAACAAAAAAGTGTCCACGGTATCACCGTGTATGACAAAAATGACCATTCGTCACGTTCTAATAAGAGCTTAAATGCATTTAGCTATCTCGCTCTAACTGTAAGAGTCACAATAGGGGTATTTCTACAGGTTTTTCTTCCCCTCTAACTAAACGTAAAGCTTGTGCTAGGAGTAGGTACGACAATAGTGCAACGGGTGGGGTTTGAACCGCCGACTTTTCAGTTTTCAGTCCACTCTTTAATCATTGAGCTATTGAGGTTCAGAGATACACACCTAATGTTAATGTTATCCTCTTTCCAGCGGCGGCACCGGCGACAAGCAGCTAGACTCATCGACCGACGACGACAGCGACGCGCCGCATGCTGCCGCCGCGCACGCGCCGCCCCTCTACCCGCTGTACGAGCACCCGCTCGCGCATCTGCAGTACCACCACTCGTGACAGTACCAGTAGGCGTGAGCGAAGCGAGCGCGGAATTTTCTATTCGAAAGCTCTCTATACCTGAAAAACTCGTGGCACAAAAACTGAAAAATATGAATGTGGCTACTAATTTCTTCATAAAGATCTGCAAACAACCTAATAAACGGCGTTGTGATGCGCCACGACCGGTGTGCACAGAGCTTTATATTTTGACTAACTGATACCCGCGACTTCGTCCGCGGGGAATTAGGTTTTTTAAAAATCCTGTGGGAACTCTGTGATTTTCCTGGATGAAAAGTAGCCTATATCACTCTTTAGGTCTTTATCTATAACCATGCAAAAAATCACGTCAATCCGTTGCACCGTTGCGACGTGATTGAAGGACAAACCAACAAACCAAAAAACCAATAAACCAACAACCAATAAACCAAGAAACAAACACACTTGCGCATTTATAATAAGGGTATTGATTGTCAAAACTATCAAATTGCAATTTTCATATCCAATGAATTGGCAGTTATTTTATTGTAACAAACCTACTGGATACATAATAATTTATTATTTTAAACGAATTGAGTTGCTTACTAAGCAATTTAAATGGCTTAAGTATTACTTATACATGAGCAATACGAATAGTATTCACCATATTATGAGAAGATACCGGGTTCGATTCTCGGGGGATACAAATCAGGAAATGACCGTATGAAATTTGGCTAAATTGCTTACTAAGCAATTTAAATGGCTTAAGTATTACTTATACATGAGAAATACGAATAGTAGTCACCATATTATGAGCGGATACCGGGTTCGATTCTCGGGGAATACAAATCAGGAAATGACCTTATGAAATTTGGCTAAAGCATCATCCACACCTGCGCGACCAAAGCTACTACGAAGCGGGTACGTCAGCCGCGTCCCGCGCCGTCGTGTCCTCCCACGATATTAAAGGCACTATGCACCAGGGTTGTTGCGGATGCCAATACTTTGACATCCGCGGATGCCTGATTTATTTTTTACTAGCTCATGCCCGCGACTTCGTCCGCGTGGAATTAGGTTTTTTAAAAATCCCGTGGGAAATCTTTGATTTTCCGGGATAAAAAGTAGCCTATGTCACTCTCCAGGTCCTTATGTATACCCATGCAAAACATCACATCAATCCGTAGCACCGTTGCGACGTGATTCAAGGACAAACCAATAAACCAACAAACAAACACACTTTCGCATAACAAGGGTACTGATTAGCTAAGTTGCTGACTAATATTCTCCTTTCCCCTCCAATTAGTTAAGCCTAAAGCTTGTGCTAGGAGTAGGTACGACAATAGTGCAACGGGTGGGGTTTGAACCCTACGACCTTTTGGTTTTCAGTCCGCTCCTTTAATCGTTGAGCTATCGA
This sequence comes from Maniola hyperantus, assembly GCF_902806685.2. NCBI lineage: Eukaryota > Metazoa > Arthropoda > Insecta > Lepidoptera > Nymphalidae > Maniola > Maniola hyperantus. The sequence goes on from NC_048560.1 coordinate 6,594,543, forward strand.
TCGAGGTTCTAAATTAATTCATGCGAATTTTTCTCATTTGCGGATGCGGATGCGAATAGCCGTAACACCTCTGTTGTGTACACTTTTTGATTGGTACAAACACGCGCGAGGCACGCGCCATTCTGGCCCCACCCGCTTGCTTTGCAGGTCGTTACTTGTTGCAAATATGAATCCACATCCGTAAAAGCTCCGCATTAATTGCGTGGTGCAGATGAGGACTCTGAATTATTGCGGATGTTTTGCATTTGCGTAACGCCCATGCTATGCACACCTACGCGACTATCTTCGCTTCGCTTTCATGACGCGCAGGTGTGACTGTAGCTTAAAATTTGCCAATTGGACCGTTCTGCAAAACTGCACTACAAAATTTCTGCTTCTTTTTAACCGACTTCCAAAAAGGAGGTTGTTCTCAACTCTGCCCGTTTTTTATATCAAAGTAAATTAATTACCTACTAGGATAAAATGTATTTAAAAAAAGTTTATTAAGTCAATAAATACTGTAACTTTAATTTAATTGTAAATACTAATTAATTAAGTAAGTATAATCATGTAAAACAAAATAACAACTCCTTCTTAGAACATGAGTTTTAGAAGATATGACTAAGAAATAGGTTTAGAACTTTTTGTACACAATTATTATATAATAGATAAGCAATTAAAAAAAAGTAGATAGTTATTTATTAAACAATAAGTAAATAAGTAGGTACTTTACATGTAAGAATATTAAGGTGCAGACAAACTATTGCATTTCGTGTGTCGTAGCGTAATGATCAGTACAGTAGAATTAAGCGGAAAACACCTTTTTTTTAAAAACAATATTAGCCATGTCACAGAATATATAATAGTACTGCCATGTTAAATGACTAATATACCCCTTGCCTCTCCAACTAAGCGTCCGGCTTGTGCTAAGAGTAGGTACGACAATAGTGCAACGGGCGGGGTTTGAACCGGCGACCTTTCGGTTTTCAGTCCACTCCTATACCGGTTGAGCTATTGAGGCTTTCAGGTGGGTCTAATTGAAACAAAAATACTATAGTGAGGGATTTCAATTACCTATATATAATCTCTCAAAGGCTATACTCACGTATTAAGTCGACGTTAGCCCGACTAGTTTTGAACCCATCCGGGATCCTTTGTCAAGGGAGTCAGTTCGCGAACGCGCCGCGGTTGAGACTGCGCGCCGCGCGTGCCGCTGCCCGCACAGCCCGTCGTGAGGGTGGCTGAGGTGGTTTAAACATAAAAATAGTGATTTCTGCTGGAAAATATTAAAATGAAAAATATTTGTCGTTTACGCATTGTGACGTCATTATTCGCTTTCCGTACAGCGGTGACGTAAACAATTAATTATGTTAAAAATAAAGAAAAATCATCGTCTTCAATAATGAATTCTAGCCCCATAAACTACCACTATACAAAAAATCACATCATTTTATTACTACACTCCGAGACCCTATTATGAAAAATTTTACCCTATTTAATATAATAATAATAATATAATCATCTTTATTTCAGATATTACATCCATTTTGTTAGTAAGTGGTAGGATTATCTAGTTTTTCATTAGATTTATTATGAATTTAGATGGTGAACTACTAGTGAATAGTCACTGGTAGTTCACCATTTAAATTCAGTCAGTGTGAACATCTCTCTCCTGTCTCGCACGACATATCAAAACACTGAACAAAGTAATTTGTCTGCACCTTAAGATTATAATGTATTTAAGTGTGTTTTGTATAAATATTAAATACCTATCCTAATGTTAGTTTAAGTGTCGTTATTTAGGGTATTAGTATTTTTAAACTGACGTGTGTTGTTAACAATGTTGTTTTATTTACATCTACCCTCTTCTATAGCGGCGATAGCCTAATGGTTATGATGTCTGGGGTCGGGGGGGCTGGAGTTCGATCCCGAGCATGCACCTCTAACTTTTCTGAGTTAGGGGTAAAAAGTCCCGCAAAGTGCTATTTATTGCGCTGGAACCATGTCTCATTAATATCGAAATGACGTCATTTTGTAATAAAAATATACCATCAGCTCGAAACTTCAGTCTGAGTTCAGTCTAGTGCTGACGTCACTAAAATGGCGGCCATGCGCTTTAGCAATTTGCGGCACTCATATTGCTTTTAAACCAGTAACCAATTTGCTTTAGGATGAAGGAAAACATCGTGAGGAAACCGGCATGCCTGAGAGTTCTCCATAATGTTCTCAAAGGTGTGTGAAGTCTACCAATCCGCACATGGCCAGCGTGGTAGACTATAGCCAAAACCTTTCTCTCTGAGAGGAGACCCGTGCTCTGTAGTGAGCCGGTGATGGGTTGACCATGATGATGATGATGACCTATTACAGTTCACAAGAGACAGACAGATGGATCGACGGTCGGACGGATGGACAGCGAAGGTTTGTGTAGCAGGGTACGGAACCCTAGAAATGAAACAAACATAGACATAAAAATAATTTATTCAAGCATAGTTAAATCTATTAAAAACACAGTTTAGATAACTTATCTATTCACAGTAGGTATAATTAATGCATAGTCGCGGGGGCAGTGTATAGGACGTCACCAGTTGTGACGTCAGTGACGCGCACTGCCGCGTCTCTAAGGTGAACCACTTCGATGACTTCCGAGGATTCCACCTGCTTCTTCATCCCACCAGCCTCTTGCACCGTGTTGACGTCCATCGCCCAGAAACGGTGACCCTTGTACTCCTTGTCGTAGTTCATAGCCACGGCTCCAACTAGACTGGTTTCGAAGTCTACCCGAATTGTCATGATTTCTTTAGTGGCCAGGAATTCGACTTGGGCGTTCTGCTTCGGTTTTAAAGTAACTTGGAATTCGGATGCTACGTTAATTGGCATAGTTTTAACGGTATCTTCTCCAAATTTGGCTGTGAATCCGAAATACATTGAATCTTCTGGCTTTTTCATGGCGAGATGATAGTGGATGTCTTCGATTTCTAATTCAGGTTTTTTGTCCCATTTTGATGTAACTGTAGTCTCTAGTAAATGGTTGATCTTCTCGTTGTAGGTCTTCGGTTCGGAATCTTCGTTGACCAAGTTTTTAATGTCAGTTAAAACTGGTTTGGTTTCTACTGACAAAATTGTAGCTTTTTTGGGGAAAAATACCCTTTTCACGGGCTCCCAGTTCAGGGATTTGTATAGGCCTCCCCAAGGGGTAGGGTTTCTAAGGTACACGCTATCTGGGGCTAAACCAAAGTAGGTGGAAATGGATTTCTTCAAGTTTTCCTCTGTCAAGTCGAAGGTTTTCCTTTCTATATCGTTGATGAGGTCGACGTAGCTTCCAGATATACGGACATCTCGCTCTTTCTCGTTTGCGGCTGATATGTCTATCTCTATCTTCGCGTAGATGATAGGAAGAATGAACAGGATAGGCAGAAGCTTGGAAACCATCTTGAATGAATGCAACCTGGAAATAGAAAGATAGGGTTAGTAAGATGGCATGGTAAATCTAGAAAAGTTGATTGAATGACTGACTAACTGATCTATCAACGCACAGCTCAAACTACTGGACGGATCGGGCTGAAAGGCATGCATATAACTTTGTATTATGACGTAAACATCCGCTAAGAAAGGGTTTTTAAAAATGCAACCCCCAAGGGAGTAAAATAGGGGTTTGAAATTTGTGTAGTCCAGTCCATGTGGACAAAGTCGCAGGTGTAAGCTAGTAGGACATAAGTTTTCATTAAACCCTGATCAGGAATAGAACCCGCGATCCTATCGTCAGAATTAACACAAATAAAATAAAATACAATACCTACAGTAGGTACCTATATAAAATACAGAAAAATAAAATACAAGAAAATATAGAAAATACAGTATATATAGGTACCTAAATTTAAAAGTATGTACCTATATGAAAACATAACACTTACCTAGAAATAAGTAGATAGGCACGTTCTAGATACAATTTGACTAATGATATCTAATTGTTTAAAGTCTAGTTTATATACAGATTTTGACCAGAAGTACTGTCGATGACAAAAGTGATAGTGCAAATGTAAAAAAATACTTAAATGTTTTTGTAGACGTAATTTAGCTTTTTTTTTTAAATTTATTTATTCATAATAATTTTACAAAGTTTCCTACATATCTATCTCGCCAAACTGGTGGGCCAGTTTGTTGGCGAGGTGGCGCTCTGATATATGCTGCTATTATTTGTGTTACTGTTATTTGCGTTACTGTTATTTGTGGAGCTGTTATTTGTGTTACATACATAGGTAGGTAAATAACTTTTGGAACTAAATTATTATAAGTACTAGGCGAGCCTTGATAGCCAAGTGGTTAAAACGTCTACCTCATATTCAAGAGGTTCACGGTTCAATTCCAGGCATGCACCTCTAACTTTTTGATATGCCTGTATGCTTTAAGCTATGACTTAATTTAATGGTGAAGAAAAAAAATATGAGGAAACCTGCATGCCTAACATTTTCTCCGTAACGTTTTCAAAAGTGTGTGAAGTCTGCCAATCCTGGTCAGTGTCGTGGACTACGGCTCAACCCCTTCGCAGTTTGACCCGTGCTCAATAGTGGGCTGGCGATGGGTTGATCCGCTAAGAAAAGATTTTTGAAAATTTAACTAAGGGGTAAAATGGTAGTTTGAAATTTGTATAGTCCACGTGGACGAAGTCGTGGGAACAAGCTAGTTCATTAAATATACCACTTTTCGATATAACTGTACCATCTATTGCAGAGCATGTGTATGCAAAAATTTTGCAAGCTTTTAAAACATAAGTCTTAGATAGAGAGAGCCCGCGAGGGCCAGACCTCTGTTATTTTATAAAAGCTGAAAGTTTCTCTGCGTATTGTCCACAAAACAGGGAGGAACAATCAGCGACTATGAAGTTTGGGTCATTGTAGCTAACAGGTAAGTGATAACATATAAAAAAACCTGAAAGTGCGAGTCAGACTCGCGCACCGAAGGTTCCGTACTACAGTCATATTTTTTCGACATTTATCACGATAAATCAAAAACTATAATGCATAAAAATAAATAAAAATCTGTTTTAGAATGTTAAAGGTGAAGCCCTTTCATATGATACCCCACTTGGTATAGTTATCTTACTTTGAAAATTGAAAATTATTTATTAATGAACACATTTTAATTTTTTTTTGTGATGTAACCACAATAATTCACGGTTTTCAGATTTTTCCCCTAACGTCTGCTATAAGACCTACTTACCTAACCTACCAAATTTCATGATTCTAGGTCAACGGGAAGTACCCTATAGGTTTTTTGACAGACACGACAGACAGACAGACAGATAAAGAAGTGATCTTATAAGGGTTGCGCTTTTCCTTTTGAGGTACGGAACCCTAAAAATTACACTATACTTTTACTTAAGATTTTTTACACCTTTGTTACCTGTTACTTATCTCCCAAAGCCACCATGATAGAAACTCCATAGTCACTGCAGAGCGTTCCTCTTTGTTGGCAGAGAAACTTTCAGCTTTTATAAAATAACGAAGGTCCGGCGCTCCCGGGCTCTCAGTCCACCATAGCTTGCAAATTGCAATGCAAAGCATCGGCCTAGAAAACAATATTCTAATACATCAGCAGATTGTACACTATACAAGACTTTGGCTGCGTAATTGCCTGTTTTAGCAATGCGATTTTTATACATGCGAAAGTGTGTTTGTTTGTCCTTCAGTCACGCCGCAACTGAGCAATGGATAGATGTGATTTTTTGCATGGATACACATATAATTAAAGACGGAGAGTGGCATAGGCTACTCATCAACCCATCGCCGGCCTACTATAGACCACAGATCTTTTCTCAGATTGAGAAGGGTTTAGGCCTTGGTTCACCACACTGGCCAAGTTCACAGTGGTGGATTGGCAGACTTAACATACCTTTGAGACCAGGCATGCAGGTTTCTTCCCGATATTTTCTTTCGCCTTTTAAGGATGTGATATTTAATTGCAACTCCGAAAAGTTAGAGGTGCGTGCCCGCTATTCAACTTTGGGACTTGACTAGGAGGCCGCGTCTCAGCCACTAGGCATCACCGACTTCTAGGTAGCAACTTCTATCGATTAATTACAGACAGACGATTTTTAGGGTTCCGTACCTCAAATGGAAACAAAAGGAACCCTTATAGGATCACTTGGTGTCTGTCTGTCTATCGAGTCAGTCAAGAAACCTACATGGTACTTCCCGTTGACCTATAGAATCATGAAATTTGGCAGGTTAGGTAGGTCTTATAGCAGACGTAAAGAAAAAAAAAGTGAAAACCGTGAATTATTGTGGTTACATCACAAAAAAATAAATAATTTTCAATTTACAAAGTAAGATAACTATACCAAGTGGGGTATCATAATATGAAAGAGCTTCACCTTTACATTCTAAAACAGATTATTATTTATTTTTATGCATTATAGTTTTTGATTTATGGTGCTAAATGTCGAAAAAATACGGAAGTCTTCCAATCGGAGGTCGGGGGTTCGATCCCGGGCACGCACCTCTAACTTTTCGAAGTTATGTGCGTATTTTAAGTAATTAAAATATCACTTGCTTTAACGGTGAAGGAAAACATCGTAAGGAAACCTGCATGCCTGAGAGTTCTCCTTCTCCATAATGTTCTCAAAGGTGTGTGAAGTCTGCCAATCCGCACTTGGCCAGCGTGGTAAACTATAGGTATGGCCAAAATCCTTCTCACTCTGAGAGGAGACCTGTGCTCTGTAGTGAGCCGGTGATGGGTTGATCATGATGAGGTATAACTACCACAAATAAACATACCTACATACTGCTTACGTAGTCTCATATTATGGACTAGATACGAAAGTGTGTCACTCTGTACGTATCGCCTACGTAGGTACCTACTTACCAAACTGCTGAATAAACTTGATGTAGGTACACCTGCGATGGACAAGCTGAAGAAAATATGGAAGAACAGGAACATTACAAAAGCTACGAAGATCCGGCTCGTTCAAACACTTGTTTTCCCCATATTTTTATACGCTGCGGAGACGTGGGCTTTGCGACTGGTCGAGAAGAAGAAGATTGATGCTCTGGAGATGTGGTGCTGGAGGCGCATGCTAGGAGTCTCATGGACCGAATTTCGTACCAACATCTCTAAACTCCAAGAACTCGGCATTAAAAAACGTCTTTCGTCGATAGTAGAGTCGCATATTAAAATTCTTCGGACACGTCTCCCGGCGTGAGAGTGACTCCATCGAGCGTCTTGTCGTGCAGGGCAAGGTGGAGGGCACCAGAGGACGAGGAAGGTCACCCATGCGATGGACCGACCAAATTAAGTCTGCTGTGGGCGGTCCTTTGCACGAGTGTACCAGGCTGTCGGCCAGCAGGGAGAAATGGCGAATGCTCGTGAGGCATATAACATCTGCCCTCAAAGAAGTTGCTTCGTGATGACCACGACCGCTTTGCCAAGAGTGATACGACAAAGAAGAAGATACCTATAGAACCCGACAGGTCGGGATGGCAATCGGGGTGTGAGGCGGGGGAACGCGCTGTATGTCACCCGCGCTCCGGGTCGTCGCAAGCGCTGTGCGGGGCGGCCCTCCCCGAATGCCATCTCGACCTATAAGTATACCTATGCGCGAATTATTAATCATCATCATTATCAGCCAATAGACGTCCACAGCTGGACATAGGTATCTTGTAGGGACTTCCACACGCCACGGTCTTGTGCCGCCGCCATCCAGCGGCTCGCTTCGACTCATTCTGTCCACCTAGTGGGGGGTCCGCCAATGCTGCGTTTTTCAGTGCGAGGTCGCCACCTACTTTTTATAAAATTTAAGTTTCTGGAAGTATAATGCGTCAATTTTTTTTTTCGCGTCAAATTTAACTCCTCACGCGCCATTTCGGTTGATGGTGACGATGATGATCATTGTACACTATAGTGATATAGTCATGTATATTAAAAAGGGGTATGTATGTAAAAGAAAAAATTATATTGCTTTACAAATTTATTTTAAGCAATTTGGACCTTATCGATTAAGTAATAAGGTATAGCACAATAATTTGTTCGTCATTATTGGAAAAATAAATAAAACGTACTTATCCTATTTCATATTTATGCTAATTATTATAAATTATAATTAATTATTAATAAGCTGCTAGCATACATAGCAGCATGCATCAAAAAGAAAAACAGGTCAAGTGCGAGTCTGACTCACACACAAAGGGTTCCGTACTAGAAATAACTTTTGTGTATTTTTTGATTTGCATGGCGGCCATTTTGAAATGACGCTTGCTGCTAGATATGATATCAGCTTAAACAAAATGGCCGACTGATTTTATTTATATAAGACTATAGCTTATATCCGTGACTTCATTCGCGTGGACTAAACAAATTTCAAACCCCTATTTTACCCCCCTAGGGGTTGAATTTCAAGAATCCTTTCTTAGTGGATGTAGACTACGTCATAATAGCTATCTGTATGCCAAATTTCAGCCCGATCCGTCCAGTAGTTTGAGCTCGATAGATCAGTCAGTCAGTCACCTATTATATATTTAAATTCCTAATTCTGTAACGGATGACACTTCCTGCTAGATATGATATCAGCTTAGACAAAAATGGCTGACACTGATTTTACTTAAATACAAGATGAGTGATTTTTTTCTTACACTTTTTAAATCAGTTTATACAAAACTACAGTACGCGGCCGAAAGTAATATATGTACGTTTAGAAGGAGATAACAAATTTGTAGAGCACTGTCTCTGTCGTTGGGACCGAGAAAACGTCATATAGTTATGAGTGACAGAGACAACACTCTACAAAGCCGAAATGTCATTCTAAAGGCTGATGTACATTACTTTCGGCCGCGTACTGCATGAAGTTAAGATGCATAAAAAAACTTATTTCATACTCTATTATTAATTCTTAGAGTCGACGCATACTGACGGAGTCAAGTAGAGCTGAGTCAAACGATCGATTTATCAATGTCACTGTCCTATATTTTCTAAAAAGAGGTAAACTGCCAAAAAACCTGGAATTTTTAAAAAACGGACATTTGTAAACCAGAATGCTTTGCAGTACCAAACATTTACAGTAGCCGGCAGAAAATATTGTGCATCGACCTTTGGAAAGGGATTTCGGCTTCGTAGAGCGTTGTCTCTGTCACTCATACCATGTGACGTTTTGTCGGTCTCAACGACAGAGACAAAGCTCTAGGAAACCGCTATCTCTTTCCAAAGGTCGATGTACAATATTTCCGATTTAAATCCGGGCCCGACAAGTGGGAACGGGGTAAAACGGATAGACGATTTTTTCCATATTTTACGCTTCTAAATTCATTTAGATGTTATCAGATTTGTAAATATAATTATTATTTATCTAAAATATTACTAATTGTAATCATTATTATTATATTGTAATATTGTTATATAATCTATATAACATTTTAAGTGTAAACGAGGCTAAACAACAAAGTAAAGGTGGATACAGACTCAAATGTAGTGACGAAAAAATGAAAAAATTAGGTTTATAATAGTATGGGTTAAAGTACAGTAGCCGGCAAGAAATATTCTACATGGACCTTTAGAATGAGATTTCGGCTTTGTCGGTCTCAACGATAGAGACAACGCTCTACGAAACCGTTGTCTCTTTCCAAAGGTCGCTATAGATATTATAGATAGAATTGGGTATTTGACTACATCAAAAATAAATTATTTCTCAGTGATTATTAAATAGAGGGTCTTCCAAAATACGTGAAATCCACGTCCTTTGTTGGTTTTAAGTGTAATAAATAACCATTTAAAATTATCGATTAAACTAAAAAAAGGCACGTCAAATGATTGTGACGTCACACACCGGTATTTCATAGAATCTCGCATACTAAGCGCGCGTTTTGACGTTTGATAAAAAGTTACTGATTTGACTAGTTGTCAAATATCGTATTATAGGATAAGGCTGACTTATACAGAAATGTAAAAGCCTGTATATATAAAAGATTTACAAAACCAGATGCGTCAAAAAAGTCAAGTCTATCTCCACCTTAACAATAAAACAACACATATTATACAAAAAAAAATTGTATCAATAGTTTGTCAAAATAATAATAATTATTATTATGAAAAAATAATTAATCAAAATACTAATAAAATTCTACGACTACAATATACAAGTGTTAGTAAAAGACACTATACCAACGACTTTGAGGGTGAGATCTATAGAGCGCACTCTGACTTAGCTTAGACTTTAGACAGAGTTAAAAAGAGACAGAGCTATATCTCTCACATAAATCTGTCTCGTTTTAACTCAATCTTATCCAAGTGCGCTCTATAGATCTCAGCCTGATTCAACTTTTAACCAACTTCCAAAAAGGAGGAAGTTCAAGCAAACTCCGTTTGTATGGGGCGTGAAAGGCACTTCCCTTAACTGTTTTCTCTACATAGTATAAAATAAAGTCGCTTCCCGCGTCTGTATGTATGTATGTATGTATTCAAACGCGTAGATCTTTTAAACTACGCAACGGATTTTAATGCGGTTTTTACCAATAGATAGAGTGATTCAAGAGGAAGGTTTATAGCTATAGTTTAATTCTCAAATAATTAGAGATCCCTAGAGAAATTGAAGTAATGTGAATTAGGTCGGAGAAAAATCGTCTCATTTGAGAGTTTCCGAGGCAATGACACCTCAATGACACCACATTAGTTGCACCCATGCGAAGCCGGGGCGGGTCGCTAGTTGCATATAAATTATAATGCATACATTTTGAGATCTCACTCGCCATTTTAGCTATGTGTCAACTGTCATGTCAAAAAAGCAATTTTAGTCCTTAAAAGATGAACCCTTTGAACCATACTTTTGACGTGACAGTTGACAGTTAAAATGGCGAACGAGATCTCAAAATGTATGTATTAAACAGCGATCACGCACTCATCCGATCCGAGTCCGTGAAAATACGTTCCTTTTTGTTTACGAACTATTTGTATGGTAGCTTATGTATGTATGCAAAGTAATGTACTTCGACCTTTAGAAGGAGATAGCAGATTTGTAGAGCACTGTCTCGGTTGTTGAGACCTATAAAACGTCATATAGACATGAGTGACAGAGATAACGCTCTACAATGCCGAAATGTCATTCTAAAGGCCGGTGTACACTGTACATTACTTTCCGCCGCGTACTGTAGATATTTTTTATATCCGTATTTTCACGGATTCGGATCGGATGAGTGCGCGATCGCAGTAAGGGTGTTACAGATATTCGCATCCGCATCCGCAGATGTCAAAATCCAATATTTTGACATCCGCGGATGCGGATGCGGTCATCCGCAACAATCCTGGTATGCACTATAGACATGTCGCTGCTACCTCTGTCTCTCACTAACACTCGTATGCATCCGTCTCTGTCGCACTCATATGAATCCTTTGCGTTTCTTGTACTCTTCCAAGTTGAGGCACCGCTTGGGTCCGGTTTCTTTGACTTTCGTTGTGTTCTGTTTTGGTTGATTTGATACTGCTTCTGTAAATGAAGTAAAAATATTAATCACACTAGTCATCATCATCATGATCAACCCATCACCGGCTCACTACAGAGCACGGGTCTCCTCTCAGAGTGAGAAGGGACCTGGCCATAGTCTATCACGCTGGCTAAGTGCGGATTGGTAGATTTCACACACATTTGAGAACATTATGGAGAACTCTCAGGCATGCAGGTTTCTTCACGATGTTTTCCTTCACCGTTAAAGCAAGTGATATTTAAGTAATTAAAACGCACATAACTCCGAAAATTTAGAGGTGCGTGCCCGGGATCGAACCCCCGACCCCGACCTCCGATTAGAAGGCGGACGTCCTAACCACTAGGCTATCACAGCTTGCTGTCACACTAGTATATTTATTTTATTTTATTTTTATTCAGATACTTATATTTTTATTCTGATACGAAGTTCGCTGGGGCACTTCGTACCGCCTAACAGTCGATTCTTTTTTAGGTTTTTTTTTAAATTTTTCTTTCTGTAAGAATATTATGGAAAAAAAACCGGCCAAGTGCTAGTCAGGCTCGCGCAATGAGGGTTCCGTACTACAGTCGTATTTTTTCGACATTTTGCACGATAATTCAAAAACTATGATCGATAAAAGTAAATAAAAATCTGTTTTAGAATGTACAGGTGAAGACCTTTCATATGATACCCCACTTGATATAGCCACGCACTTCGAAAGTTGAAAATACTAATTATTAGTTCATGACCACAATTTAATTTTTTTTGTGTGATCTAACCCTAAATTCGCGGTTTTCAGATTTTTCCCCAAATGTCAGCTATAAGATCTACCTACCTGCAAAATTTCATGATTCTAGGTCAACGGAAAGTACCCTGTAGGTTTCTTGACTGACAGACAGACAACAAAGTGATCCTGTAAGGGTTTCGTTTTTCCTTTTAAGGTACGGAACCATCAAAAATAACGAACTTGGTTCAGCTGTTCTCAAGATTTGCAATCAGCAACACATTCATCGATTCATTTTCCCTTCTCATACTGAGAGGAGACCCGTGCTCGGTAGTGAGCCGGCGATTACTTACTTGATATCGGTAAATCAATGTCGATACTTATGTCGAAGTCGTGTAAAGAATATAAACTACTGCTGTCAGTTGCGAGGTTTTTTCTCTCTTTCTGTTTTTCCGTCTCGCTCGGATTTTCTTGTTGCTGAAATGAAAACAATAGTTTAAAAAAAAGTCGGCGTATGTAAAAAGAATACCCAAGTTTGTTGTGGGCTCTTCTCAGACCTGGGCGCGTTTGGAACCCACGTAGCTTCAGTTTTAAGTTCGTAATTAATTACCCTTCTGTTACGGAAGCCTAATAAGTTATTTCATCATCTTGTAGGGACTTCCCCACGCCACGATCTTGCGCCGCCTGAATCTAGCGGCTCCCTGCGACTCGTCTGATGTCGTCCGTCCACCTAGTGGGGGGAGGGGGGTGGGGGGGGTCTTCCAACGCTATAAGTTATTTAGTAAAACAAATACTCACGGCCAGTCTCTCTTTCTCCTGCTGTTCTTTTGTCACCTTCTCTTCCTCTTCTCTTATCTTTATCTCTTCCGCGGCGGCTTCTTCATTTTTCAATAGCTCCTGTAAAAAACGAATTTTTATTATCACTACCTATTATAAATGCGAAAGTGTTTGTTTGTTGGTTTGTCCTTCAATCACGTCGCAACGGAGCAACGGTTGGACGTGATTTTTGCATGGGTATAGTTTAGGACCTGGAGAGTGACATAGGCTACTTTTTATCCCGGAAAATCAAGGAGTTCCCACGGGATTTTTGAAACCTAAATCCACGCGTACAAAGTCGCGCGCATCAGCTAGTTTTTTAGTATTTTAAAGAAATTAAATCGTTTGTCTTTAAGCGGTCTACCAATCCGCACATGGCCAGCGTGGTAGACTATGGCCAAAACCCTTCTCACTCTGAGAGGAGACCCGTGCTCTGTAGTGAATCGGCGATGGGTTGATCCTGCAAATCGTTTGTCTATTCTTTTCTCAGTACATTGGTAAGAAAAAGGTGTGCAGAATCAATGCGAGCCTCAGAGCCTCAATAGCTCAACAGGTAAAGGAGTGGACTGAAAACCGAAAGGTCGACGGTTCAAACCCCGCCCGTTGCACTATTGTCGTACCTACTCCTAGCACAAGCTTGACGCTTAGTTGGAGAGGCAAGGGGTATATTAGTCATTTAACATGGCAGTACTATTATATATTCTGTGACATGGCTAATATTGTTTAAAAAAAAAAGGTGTTTTCCGCTTAATTCTACTGTACTGATCATTACGCTACGACACACGAAATGCAATAGTTTGTCTGCACCTTAATATCATTATATGTAAAGTACCTACTTATTTACCTATTTTTTAATAAATAACTATCTACTTTTTTTAAATTGCTTATCTATTATATAATAATTGTTAAAAAGTTATTAGTGTAAAAGTTCTAAACCTATTTCTTAGTCATATCTTCTAAAACTCAAGTTCTAAGAAGGAGTTGTTATTTTGTTTTACATGATTATACTTACTTAATTAATTAGTATTTACAATTAAATTAAAGTTACAGTATTTATTGACTTAATAAACTTTTTTTAAATACATAATTTTTTTAAACATTTTATCCTAGCAGGTAATTAATTTACTTTGATATAAAAAATATTCCTCTCCAACTAAGCGTTAGTTGGAGAGGAAAGGGGAATATTAGTCATTTAACATGGCTAATGGCCCCGATTCTCTAGTCTCTGTCTAAACTAAATTTAGAGTATCTGCATCCTTTTCTTTTTACTAATGCTAAAAAAGGAACGGAACATGACTTTCACATTTAAAGACTCTAAATTTTAGTGCACAATACAAATTTAAACAGTAGGTTCGCGAGTGCGTGCTAAAATCACGGGTTTTGCGATCTAAAAATTAAATTTAAAACTGTCAAACTGTGTCTGTCCTTTTCATATTACATTAGTAAGAAGAGCACGCGAATACTCTAAAATTAGGTTGTGCTCAGAATTAGCCCCAATGTTAAGATTAAAAAAAATAAAAATGCATATATAGCTTTACCTGCGTCCTGGTCGCGCCTGTGTGCGACTTGAAGTTCATGACGGGCTTCGTGTGTCGCCGCGTGAACGGATCGTCGGTTTTCTTGCCTTTGTTCGCTTTGAACTGAAACAATGAGTGAAAACTGAAACATTGAGTGCGATCAATAAATAAAAATAATTTCGATTCAAAATGAATGCCCTATATAATTACATGATAAAATCTATTATAAAATAATGTAACACGTAGTTTGCATGTAATTGTATAATAATTATATATTTAGCATGTATGTATTGTTAATGTACCTAACTTTGCAATGCCCTAACGGGGCTTCATGTAACCATGAAAGCAAATGAATAAATAAATCATAAATCATAAATCAAACAATTAAAAGCTTAAATCAGAAGAGCAGGTATAATATAACTAATTATATCCCTTATTTTGTAAATAAGACTTTTTTTTATTTTTATTAGCGCGACTAGTTCTTTAAATTTTTATGTATAGTTTAGTCGTTTGTTTGTATTTTTATATTATTATATATATGTATGTATTGTATACGTGTGTTTATGTTGTGTCGCCCTAGTTGTTTGTAGTAAGCTGTGGATAGTGTAGTGGATTACATATTTATCAATTTTGTTAGATTTAAGTCGTACCTAGTTTTAACTTTTAATATGCAATTGTTTACTGTCCCAAATAAATAAATAAAAAATAATTTAACCGTAGATAGAGTAATAAAGGTAGATTGAAGTACTGTGTAACCGCATATGAGATAGCGATAGCACGACGTAACGATGAATAACACGACAATTATTACCATTGGTTAGTAGTCAATATTTGTATTAACCGATCAACAATAGTTGTATTAAACGGTATTTATGTGAAAACAAGTAAATAACTCATGAGAAATACAATTACGCCACGAATTCTCAAAGTTTGTTTCGCAACTAAAGTTGCATGCCTTGTATGTAAGTTGTATGTATTCTTGAAAAAAACCAGTTACACGATAAGGGACAAAAAATAGGTTAGCTGCGTCTCTGTTTATCATAATATTAGTAACTTTATCTTTGCTCTCTTTTTAGTGTGAATGAGAAAGCAAACGTTCCTGTATCTACCTTTATTACTCTATCTATAAATTTAACTAAATTTTGGATAAGTTACAATAATGTCCTCTCATATAGAGCTTGATATAAATCACAACGCGTAGATCAATCAAGAGTTTCAATCTATTAAATAACTTAACTGTATTATTTATTTTACTAGGGCACAATTGGTATTGCAACCACTCAATCAAAATCGCGACCTAAACACAAGCATTTAATAGTCGTGAATAACATGAAACAGATTTTTATTTATTTTTATGCATCATAGTTTTTGATTTATAGCCTCAATAGGTCAACCGGTAAAGGAGTGGCCTGAAAACCGAAATGTCGACGGTTCAAACCCCGCCCGTTGCACTATTGTCGTACCTACTCCTAGCACAAGCCTGACGCTTAGTTCGAGAGGAAAGGGGAATATTAGTCATTTTAACATGGCTAATATTCTTAAAAAAAAAAAAAAAAATTATCGTGAAAAATGTCGAAAAAATACGACTGTAGTACGGAACCCTCGGTGCGCGAGCTTGACTCGCACTTGGCCGATTTTTATTTGCATTATGACAATTTGTTACCAAGATTTTATGGTTTGGATTTTAAGATAATATGAGTTTAGAAGGTAGTGCATGAAATCCTAAATATTTAGATATTAACATGAGTGAGTTTATAAAACGAGCCGCAGGCGAGTCAATAAATTTCATTCATTTTTATGGACTATGCCAAAACCAAAAAATATATATATTTAGTATGTAAATAATGCTTGCCTCTTCCATAATAGCTCTTTCGGCGGTTTCCACGTTCAGCTTCCTATTCCTATTGTTGATGTATGAGATGCTCTGTATAGAGGATGTTCTGGTTTTGTCCAGAGCGCTCGCTCTCTCTTCTAACTCTTGTAGTTTGCCGTTCAAGTCTGCTACTAACTCTTCGTCACCTCTGAAATAAAATATACAGGGTGCTATTAGAAAGTTAGTAAAAACGAAGACAGGTATAAGTCCCGCAAATTGCTATTGCGCTGGAACCATGTCTCATTAACATCGAAATGACGTCACCCGAAATAAAAATGTACCATCAGCTCGAAACTTCAGTCTAGTGCTGACGTCACTAAAATGCCGGCCACGCGTATTAGCAATTTGCGGGAGTTATACTGATGTTCACTTAGATACCACAAAAAAGCGTTTTTTTTATAAAAATCGTGTATCTTTTAAAAGTTTGCAATGTATTGCGAATAAAATATTTCAACGAGGTCAACGAATGTTACGTAAATAAGTGCCGCGGGGTCAATGCAGCGTCGTAGGCGGGATATCAACCCCACGATTTGCACGTTACACATTGCGGGATTGAAAAATATTAAAAACAACCAAAAATCAGAAAAACAGTCGAAAATTTAAAGCGTTCGCACGGGATTTTTAAAAACTAAATCCACGCGGAAATAGTCTCGGGCATCAGCTATTAAATTATAATCTATATATATAAAAGGAAAACATGACTGACTGACTGATCTATCAACGCACAGCTCAAACTACTGGACGGATCGGGCTGAAATTTGGCATGCAGATAGCTTTTATGACGTAGGCATCCGCTAAGAAAGGATTTTTAAAAATTCAACCCCTAAGGGGGTGAAATAGGGGTTTGAAATTTGTGTAGTCAAGCGGACGAAGTCGCGAGCATAAGCTAGTAAAAGATATTTAGATGTAAACTCACCTTAATTGTGCTACGTCTCTTTCTTTCATTAGTTGCGTCTTTTTCATTGCGTAGTTAGTGGGGTGAGGTCTAAATCTTTCTTTTTCCGCTACCATTTTTTCTATGTCTTCTTCCTAAGAAAAAATATTTTGATAAATTCATATTTATGGCCTTTTGATAAAAAGTTACAGATTTGACTAGTTGACAAATACCGAATTGAATATTTTTAAATATATAAAAGGAAAAGGTGACTGACTGACTGACTGACTGATCTATCAACGCACAGCTCAAACTACTGGACGTATCGGGCTGAAGTTTAACATGTAGATAGCTATTATGACGTAGGCATCCGCTAAGAAAGGAATTTTGAAAATTCAACCCCTAAGGGGGTGAAATAGGGGTTCGAAATTTGTGTAGTCCACGCGGACGAAGTCGCGGGCATAAGCTAGTTTAAATATATAAAAGGAAAAGGTGACTGACTGACTGACTGACTGATCTATCAACGCACAGCTCAAGCTACTGGACGGATTGGGCTGAAGTTTAACATGTAGATAGCTATTATGACGTAGGCATCCGCTAAGAAAGGAATTTTGAAAATTCAACCCCTAAGGGGGTGAAATAGGGGTTTGAAATTTGTGTAGTCCACGCGGACGAAGTCGCGA
This sequence comes from Maniola hyperantus, assembly GCF_902806685.2. Classification (NCBI taxonomy): domain Eukaryota; kingdom Metazoa; phylum Arthropoda; class Insecta; order Lepidoptera; family Nymphalidae; genus Maniola; species Maniola hyperantus. The sequence goes on from NC_048560.1 coordinate 6,612,450, forward strand.
AGCTAGTAAAAAATAATTTATATTTTATTTACTAACAGACTGACTCACCTTAAATTCATACATAAGTGCGTCCTTAACTTCTGTGATCTTATTTCTAACAAAGTCCATGGTGGGTGGTTTCTTGTTCGCCTCTTTGATGGCGCGATGCCATTTTTGAAACTCGTTGTCTGTGAATTCCTAAAAAACAACATAATTCTTTTTATTTCTCACAAATTCTCTTCTCTTCTTCTCTTTTTTTGGCTTTATCCAAGTGGATTTCAGTTTTTTTAAATTTCGTGGGAATTCTTCAATTTTACGGGATAAAAAGTAGACAAAGTCGCGGGCATCAACTAGTTTAAATAAAAACTGAATAAGTCTTTTTTTTTATTTTTATTCAGGTACAAGTTAACCCTTGACTGCAATCTCACCTGATGGTAAGTGACGATGCAGTCTAAGGTGGGAGCGGGTTAACCTGGAAGGAGTATGGCAGTTTTTACTAAACCCATACACCTTTGGTTTCTACACGGCATCGTACCGGAACGCTAAATCGCTTGGTGGCACGGCTTTGCCGGTAGGGTGGTAACTAGCCACGGCCGAGGCCTCCCACCAGACAAAATCCCACAGTCTGTTTGTTAGTTACCTGATTGCTGACGAACTCAAGTCGGAAAACTCTGTCTTGTGTGCCGTGTCGTAACTTGAAGCCTTTGTTTGTCCGTGTGTTGCCCAGGTTGTACACTTTCGCCGTTTCGTATACGTCTATTATTTCTGCTACCTGTGAAATAAATAATTATTTAAGGCGAAATGCGTCCCAAAAGCGGTATTGAGACACATTTCGGATGTTCACAGAATCAAGTTTTGGCCTCAAAAACTACAAATGTGTGTATTTATTTTTTAACATTATCTAAATATATAAAAGGAAAAGGTGACTGACTGACTGATCTATCAACGCAGAGCTCAAACTACTGGACGGATCGGGGTGAAATTTGGCTAGCTTATGCTCGCGACTTCTTCCGCGTGGACTACACAAATTTCAAACCCCTATTTCACCCCCTTAGGGGTTGAATTTTCAAAAATCCTTTCTTAGCGGATGCCTACGTCGTAATAGCTATCTGCATGCCAAATTTCAGCCTGATCCGTTTAGTAGTTTGAACTGTGCGTAGTTATTTGTGTAGTCTATAAAAGAGCTCACCCTATAGACTGGGTTGCCGTTATTGTTGCCGATGCCGATTCTGACGTAGCATCCTTGCACCACGCGAGAGAAGAACGGCAAATGGACTAGTCTTTCTAATTTGAACCTGAAATACAACAAAAATATACAAATTATGTATACCCATACTAATATTATAAATTAATGGAGTGAGGGAACTCTGTTTGATTCTGAATCAACGATATATCAAATATTAGGCTATGGTGAGCGGCGATTATTCCTGAGGCGGAAGGTTGCAAGCTTTTTTAATAGAGATAGCGAGCAAACGAGGCGGGTCACCTGATGTTAAGTGATTACCGCCGCCCATGAACATTTGCATCACCAGAGGAACCGCTGATGCCAATAAGCTTATTACGGTTTCTAGTTAGCCTATTGTGTAGATCACCAATTTTCTTGTAACTAAGAATATTTTGTCTTACAAAACATATCTTATCTAAATATATAAAAGGAAAAGGTGACTGACTGACTGACTGATCTATCAACGCACAGCTCAAACTACTGGACGGATCGGGCTGAAATTTTGCATGCAGATAGCTATTATGACGTAGGCATCCGCTAAGAAAGGATTTTTGAAAATTCGACCCCTAAGGGGGTAAAATAGGGGTTTAAAATTTGTGTAGTCCACGCGGACGAAGTCGCGAGCATAAGCTAGTTATAAATATATTGAGAGGCTACTGTAAGGATATCTATTTCCTTAAATTTCTCTCGAAGGGAATCGCGTGGTCTGAAGTTATAAATTGCGCGTATTGCCCTGTTTTGGGCTATGGAATCGCATCGTATATGGAATGGCTCTAATTTTTTACAAAAAAAAGTGAATTTCAGATTTTTTACTTAGCAACACCGCAATTAAGGGGCCAGCGTGACACTTCACAAGATGGCGGCGCTAGTTTTCCGACACAGATATGTCCAGATATGCAACTAGCGTGGTCCCCTCAGTCCCTCTCACAGAGGTACTTAATTGTGAAATGTTATTCCGTCTATTGTACGTTCGCTTCGGCTATTGTAGCCTAGTATACTGCAACCCACCATTTATTTTTATTTTATTTATTTTATATCTAATTAGAACGGCAGTGCCACTTACACTAACTAGATGATTAATAATAAATTTAAATACAAATAAAGGTACAAGAAAAAAGACATAAAATACAAAACGATAAAAGATCAAAGAATTTTGAATATGTACGCTGAGAACATTGAATGACATATTCATGCAATGCTCTCAGCGTACTTCAGTAACTCCCGAACCAGTATTATAGACCCATCATTAAATGGGTCCCATTGAGCATTATTGTCCAAAAGCGCGTTGAATGATGCTAATGAACGGGGTATAGGTGACATAGATCTAGCAACAGTGCGATGATGTGGGACCACGAAAAGTTTATTTTTTCGTGGACCATTGCACAAAAAACAACAAAACGAATCAATAGGCTAGTTGACACTTTTTTTAAGTAGGTCTTAAATGGTTAATATTTGTCCTATTAGATCAAAAAAATTAACACTATATTTTTTTGCGCCCTAAAAACCGTAACACTTTAATTTAAAAATATATTTTTCTTAGACAGGTGAAAACACTGTCGGCCATGTTTGGCCGATAGATTATCTGTGCTCTGACGTCATGCATTTGTAAACAACAGCATAACCTACCAAAGTTTAATAAACATGACTTCTATACTAGTTTACATGAAAAATATAGTAATTATCGTTATTGTATCTATCATCCGAGAATGTAAAAAAAGTAGATAATTTAAAGTCCTGACCAACTTTTACGGACTTTAAATTTTATATATATGGATACTACGTTAGTCCACGCGTGACATAGGGATGACAGCGTTTTCTGCGTTTCAAATAAAAATAAAAATTGTATTTTTTTAAATTGGATTTATATATCCATCCTGCGTTTTTAATAATTGTTATTGATATATTTCGTTGTCTTAAGCAAAATACTATAATAAATAATCATTTATTGGACGAAATTAGATATGAGTCAAGTAGCCTATTGTAGCCTAGTATACTGCAACCCACCATTGCACAATAACTTCAACAACAAAAAACAACAAAACGAACCAATTATTTATTTACAATACTTGAGTCAACATAACCTCACTTCACGTTTTTTGCCAAAATCTCAGGTACAAATACATTTTGGCAAACAAAAAAAAGTGGCCACGGTGATAAGGACAAAACATAATCATTTTGTCTCGTTCTAATAAGAGCCTAAATGCATTTAGCTATCTCGCTCTAACAGTAAGTGTCACAATAGGGCTACTTCTAATAGTCCTTGTTCTGAGGCAACACCGCATATAAGGGGACAGCGTGACATTTCACAAGATGGCGGCGCTAGTTCCGATTTTGGCCACGCGCCAAAAGATCCTTGTCGCACTGTACCTGCTAAGTCTAAGTTTGTTGATCTGATCCCGAGTGTCCGCGTATTTGATCTCCACTTCTTCCCTTTCCCGCTTCTTCTCTTCTTCCTCTACGTCCGAAGAGGACGAACTTGACGAGCTTCTGCGACCTGAATTTTTTATTTATTTATTATCAAATCAAAATCTATATATATAAAAGGAGAAGGTGACTGACTGACTGACTGATCTATCAACGCACAGCTCAAACTACTGGACGGATCGGGCTGAAATTTGGCATGCAGATAGCTATTATGACGTAGGCATCCGCTAAGAAAGGGTTTTTGAAAATTCAACTCCTAAGGGGGTTAAATAGGGGTTTGAAGTTTTGTAGTCCACGCGGACGAAGTCGCGAGCATAAGCTAGTACAATATAAAAAGCTTAGTCTAAAAACACCGAAAAACCCACAGAGGTTTGTCCTCAGTGCCTAGCTGCAACGATTATAATAGGTATTAACTAATTACGTAAAGAAATAATACAGTTGTGAGAAAAAGAAGCTAAGTACTGCTACAATAGTTATAGATCGCGAAGAGTAAGTATGTAACATATAATCGTGACATGTAACATATAATCCATTCTAATTATAAATGCGAAAGTGTGTCTGTCTGTCTGTCTGCTAGCTTTTCACGGCCCATCTGTTCAACCGATTTGATACAAATATAGCTTACATCCTGAGGAAGGACATAGGCTAAATCTGACCCCTGAAAAATCAAAGAGTTCCCACGGGATTTTTAAAAACCTAAATCCACGCGGGCGAAGTCGCGGGCATCAGCTAGTTAGAAATTATAGAACTAGAGTGAGGGAACTCTCGGTTTGATCCTGAATCGACGATATGACAAATGTTAGGCTATGGGTGAAGTGAAATCAAAGAAAAATGGGCTATTCATAGGCTACCTAAATGGCAGGCGTCAAATGTAGGAACATTTGACGCTTGCCAGTGAGGTCGAAGCCTCGACGTTTTGTTACAAGTTCCCTAACTCTCGTGAACTGTGCCAGCGTGGCGGACTATGGCCTAACCATTCTCATAGATAGTACGCAATATGGTTTACCTTGAGATTTGTTGTCCTCAGATTCTGAGCCGGAGTCGTCAGAGTAAATATCTGACGCCTTTAACTTGACACTCTGTTTGCTTGTACCACCTATTATTTCTTCCTCTGCATCCTGGAAACAAATTTTTATACCGATACAAGTTAGGCCTTGACTGCAATCTCACCTGGTGGTAAGTGATGATGCAGTCTAAGCTGGAAGCGGGCTAACCTAGAAGGAGTATGCAGTTTTTATTAAAACCCTTATCAGTTTCTGCATCGTACCGGAAAGCTAAATCGCGTGGTGGCACGGCTTTGTCGGTAGGGTGGTTAACTAGCCACGGCCGAAGCCTCCCACCAGACCAGACCAGAAATTTAGAAATTATAAAATTCGAAACCCCTGCCGGGAATCGAACTTGGGACCTCCAGCTAATAAGACCACGGGGCTTACCACTGCGCCAGGGAAATATTTGTACATTACTGTCCTGGTTGCCGGCCGAGCAATATTTGAATGACGAGCCGAAGCCGAGGACTTTCCAAATGAATTTATTAAACTAAACGAGGTCGCTACATTTTATACTATAGTTCCCAATCTAGCCAGACTTTGCCTATTTTCTCGTTATTTCCCGATTTTCCCCAAATTCATTTCTAATTTATTTTCTACATCATCAACCTATGTTCCGAATTTTAGCTCGATACGACAAAAAGTTCGTCGCCAACTTTAAACTATGGTCCTTCGAACCGGATTTTTAACGAAACTATTTAATCTTTAAACTGGGATTTTATTGATGTAAGAAAGAGAGTAAAACTCACGTCATCCTCTTCTTTCCTCTCCTGTTCTTGAGCTCGTTTCTTCTGTTTAGTTTCAACTCTGGTCGCGCGCGCGTCTCTCTGCGCGCGCAACAACGCCATCGCGTTTACTCGTCGGTCGTCAACGTTGCGTTTTCGTTCCGTTTTCGCTCCGAATAAGGGAGAGGCGGAACGTTCCGCGTCACGCTCTTTGAAAGGAAAGGAACTTTATCAAAATTGGTCCGTCACACTGGATTTCTGTAATGACTTTTATGAATGGCTTTAGTTAAATTTTAAATTTGTTCTATCACTATTTACTACATTTTTTACTTCCGGGCACCTCTGACTTTTCAGACTTGAATGCGTTATAAGCTTTTAAGCTATTAAATATTACTTGCTACAAATATCGGTGAAGGAAAACATCGTGAAGAAATCGGCATGTCTGAGAGTTCTCCATTAATGTTCTCAAAGGTGTGTGAAGTCTGCCAATTCACACTTGGCTAGTCTGACAGGCTGTACTTATGCCCTACTTATTCTGATAGGAGATCCATGCTCAGTAGTGGGCCGGTTACTTATATTCTTACCAGCATCCTTAGAGTCATCCTCGATTTCTCCCGGACTCTGTGGCGGTTTCTCCTTTTCATTTTCTGGTTCTTTCTGTATGTCGACTTCGGACTCTGTAAGAAAATAAACTTTCTAAAGGTGGATTTAGACCAAGCAACAGCTCCTAATAGATACTGGACTATTAGTATTTCGTGCGACAGAGATAACGCTGTACGAAGCCGAAATTAGCCGACTGTCTCTTTCTAAAGGTCAATGTTCTTTACTTTTGTCCGCGTACTATACTTTCTGCTTGTGCACTTTGTACTTGGCGCAAACTAGATGGCACCACTCGTATCCTGTATCTCGCTATGATAACGCCCTCAGGAAGATATTACCTTAATCTCATCAAGCCCTAAGGCTTACCCTGTGACAGAGCTTCTGGGCACACCCAAACCATCCGAGTGATGCTGTAATGCCCAATAGGGTATATGCAGAATGCAAAAGAGAGATCCAAGCAGAGTTATGCAGTACGTTACTTAGAGTAGGTATGTTAGTATGTTGAGTAAACACTGACCTTTTCTCTCCTTCTCCGCCTCTCGCTCGCGAGCGGCCTGCGCTTGTCTCGCTTGCTCCTGCTTCGCTCGCTGCTCGCGCAACGCTCGCCGTCGCTTGCGAGCAGAACGCCGTCGAGCGACTTCCCCGGGCGAGGCTCCGCGCTCGGCCGCTGAGCGCTTAGCTAAGCGGAGTTTTCGCTCAATTTCCCATCTATAATAATATTACTGTTTTATGCAACTGAAAGACATTTTTATAGAGATGGTCCGAAATTCGGCTGTATTTGCCAAACATATCTATAAAAAGTGAGTGACTGACTGACTATTAACGTACAGCAGCTCAAACCACTTGACGGATCGGGCTGAAATTTGGCATGCAGACGTAGACATCTGCTAAGAAAGGATTTTTGAAAATTCAACCCCTACATTACTTTTGGCCGCATACTGTATTACTTACCTAGTCTTCATCAAGTCTCTCCTCTCAATCCGTTTGAATATCTCCTGTTCTCTCTCCTTCTCTGACATGGCGGCGAGACGCGCTCTGTCGTCTTCATCGCCCATGAGATTCTCGTCATACCTAAAAAACCAGCCAAGTGTAGCCAACCAGTAAGTCTAAGCTAAGTCAGAGTGCGCTCTATAGATCTCACCCTTAGTTCTTAATACAACTTACCCATCATCAAACTCTTCCTCTGAATCTATGGAGTCATTGTCTGATGAATGAGACGACACCTCACCTGAAAATAATTGATTCCACTTTGTATTTATAGTTCTTGCATTTCACGAAGGCCACTGACTCATGCTTGTTTTATTTTATTTTATTCGTTTATTAGTAATCAACAGCGATACAGACAATATAATTTTACATAATATCAGACTGAAAATAAGGCCAAATAGGATTACAATTTTGTTTAACAGATTACTTAAATAGTTATCTATACTATTATATAAAGAGGTAATGTCGTTAAGTTTGTTTACTGAACCGATTTTAAAAATTCTTTCACCAGTAGAAAGCTACATTATTCCTGAGTGACATAGGCTATACGGGATCTTTAAAAACCTCTTACGCGGGCGAAGCCGCGGGGATCAGCTAGTTAATTATAAATTTATAACAGTACGTTTGAAGAGACCAAATAATTTAAGCAAGCTTTACAATATAATAATATGAAAGAAATGTCAATTAACTAGTAAAAATACCTAGTAGGTGATTCACAACATATGCATGTGTGTGTATGTGTGAGTGTGTGTGTAACTGTGTGTGGGTGTGTATTTGTGTGTGTGGGTGTGTATTTGTGTGTGTGGGAGAGAGATAATGCGTGTGAGAGTATGCGTGAGTGTGTTTAAGTCGTACCGGTATACGTAAGGTACACTAAATGTGTGCGTTTGACAGCGCTTAAATCAGAAATGAGGAGATCTGTAGGAGAACGAGAGTAACTGTAGATTTTATTTGCTGGCAGCCTTTGTTCCACAACTACGCTCCCATGTCAATGTCATCCAAGTGCCAAAAGAGCCTTGTCGTACTGTATAAGTCCCGCAAATTGCTATTGCGCTGGAACCATGTCTCATTAACATCGAAATGACGTCATTTTGACGTCAGCCGAAATAAAAATATAGCATCAGCTTAAACTTCAGTCTAGTACTGAATGACGTCACTAAAATGACGCGCATTAGCAATTTGCGGGACTTATACACAGCCATACGAAACGCAACGCGTGGCTTCACTCTTACCTTTTTTTTTTAATTTTTCATGTACAAAATTAAGTTACATTGGAAATTGTTATCTCTAAACAGAGATTTCTTCCAGCTTCCTATTCAAGGTTGGGAGTAAGGCGTATCAAGAAGTAGAATAGGTCTTACGGTACTAGAGAATAACTATAAAATGAAAACAAGAATCCTTAGCCTTATCTATTATCCTTATACCTTCTTCTGGTTCACTGTAAACTTCTTTCTTCTTTGCAGACTCCACACTCTCAGTACTTTGTCTGACTTCCGGTTTCTTCTTATCATCAGAGTGGTCGGAGGAACTCTTTCTACTAGTCTTTGCTGGCTCTTTCTTCTTTGAGGTGTCACTTCGAGCTTCACTGTTTGATTCTGAGCCTGATGATGAAGATGATTTGTCTATAACAAATGAATGAATGAATGAATATACAGTGTAAACTCTATATTGCGAACTTCTATTTGACGAAAAACTTCTTAAGGCGAAATGCATCCCAAAAGCGGTGTTGAGACACATTTTGGATGTTCAAAGAATCATGTTTTAGGCTCAAAAACTACAAATTTGTTTATCACTTTTTTAATATTATAAAAATTAAAGATATACTTTTGTGAATTACGAGAGCCAAAACACGTTTGGCACAATTTGGCTCGATACAAATAAATCGTGAAGTTTCCCCAAAATACGCATTTTTTACACGACCATTAGGAGAAAAACCAGTTTTATTAGATTAATAAAAAACCAGTTTCAATAAAATTTCGTATTTACGTTCAACGTTTAATACACTAAGGGATTATGGTATTATAGAACATAGAATTTAAAATATAAATATTTATATATTGCGTGCAACAAAGCGCTCGGGCGGCCCAGACTACCGCTCCCATACCCCGTAAGTCGCCCGCAACGCGTCTTAGGGTGAAATCTATAGAGCCCACTCTGACTTTGCTTAGACTTAAGCTAGAGTTAAAACGAGATAGATGTATATCTCACACATAAATATGTCTCATTTTAACTCAAACTTAACTCTTTATAACACACTAAAATACCTGGTCCCTACAATTTCGCTATATACAATAGAGTGGAACACTGTCATCATCATCAATCAATAGACGTCCATTGCTGGACATAGGTCTCTTGTAGGGACTTCCACACGCCACGGTCTTGGGCCGCCTGGATCCAGCGGCTCCTTGCCACTCGTCTGATGTCGTCCGTCCACCTAATGGGGTGGTCTTCCAACGCTGCGTCTTCCGGTGCGAGATCGCCATTCCAGCACCTTGGGACCCCAAAGTCTATCGGTTGTACGAACTATGTGTCCCTCCCATTGCCACTTCAGCTTTGCAACCCGTTGAGCTATGTTGGTTACTCTAGTTCTAGTTGTACACTGTACTTACTATTTTTCTTATCGTCTTCGTCCCAGTCTGATTCACTGCCTGATGATTTAGGTTTTGGTTTTGAGTGTGGTGGGGAGCTTTCTGGTTTCTTCTTCTTCTTTGCCAGGTTTAGGAATTGCTAGAAGGCAATTAGATGAATTAAATATGGACCGAAATTCAAACTTAATCTATACTTACTAATATTATAAAGAAAAAAAAAAGTTTTTTGTAAAGTTTGTAAGTTTGTTTGTAGGGGCTAATCTCTGGAAATGCTGAACCAATTTTTTAAATTGTTTCGCCAGTAGAAAGCTACATTATTCCTGAGTGACATTGGCTATAATTTATTTTCAAAAATATTAGAGATCCCTACAAAAATTGTAATAAACTACCTGTGCGAAGCCGAGGCGGGTCGCTATATATTATCAGATTCTAGCTCAGTACTATACTACTAGTAGTAAGATGCAAGGAAAATTTATCTACCCAAGTTGAAAAGTTCCCTTGGATTTTTAAAAACCGGCTAAGTGCGAGTCAGACTCACCCACCGAGGGTTCCGTACTCAGGTTTATTTTTGTCATTTTCTAGATTTAGGGGACATGATATGAAGCTACAATATTAAACGCCATCATCAAATCCATTAAAACACTTTCTGACCAACAGAGCTGTTCACAAATGGAATAAATTGCCTAATGTGATGTGGTTATGTCAAGTTCTGTTAACCAGTTCAAGAATAGATTGGATAAACATTTGGAAAACTCGAAGCACTTCTGATATAGACGCATCAGCGAAAGCTGTTTAGTCTATGTATATCCTCTACCCTAAGGTTGCCTGGAAGAGATCGCTATTTTAGCGATAAGGCTGCCTATTGTACATGCTATCTTTGTTATATGTCTATTGTTCTTGTTTTGGTGTACAATAAATCATATTTTACTTACTTACTTACTTTACTATTAAAAAAATAAAATAATAAAATAATAATTTTACACGATTTATGTGAGAAACATCTGTCTTGTTTCAACTCTGTCTTAAGTCTAAGCAAAGACAGAGTGCACTCTACAGATTTCACCCTAACTCTACCGTGAGTAAAGAAATATGGTAATAATACATTATTTACATAAAATATCTTTGAAAAGTTACTAAAATTCTAGGTCTCTGGGTAAAAGTTTTATTTTAAAAACTATGTTCCTTTCAGTTTGGAAACATTATGTAAGGTTTTTGAACGAATGCAGCTGTTCGGTAGTAGACAGTACTTGCATATAAAGTAGGTATGACTTTAGACTCATTTATTTTTAGTTTAAACTACACGTTTACAAGTACATAACGTATTATGGATAAGAAATGTCGGCCAACGAAAGGTTAAAAACATTCCTTTTTCTTTCGTTTCCATGAGTCATGCGTATTTTGTAAAGAGGAGCCTAAACACCAATCAAAAACATTGAATTTAAAGTCGTAGCAAACGAATTTACAAAGCGCAAATTAGTGTTTTTTCTAAAAAGATGTATTCAGAAATGCGCATTAGACATAATTAGACCCTCCAGACATTGATCTTGGCCTGAATACGCCAATAAACAGCAAAGGAATGTCGACAGTTCTCGAGACGAAACTAACCTAGTGTCACTTAAAGTGCTTATAATTTAACTTACTGAGTCCAAATCTGAACATTCGCTGCTAGAATCTGAATCTATCAATGGCTTATTTTTCCTTTTAGCCATTTTGATGCACTTAAAACTACGAAATACGTTACGAGTTTTTCTTTCGTTAAAAATTTGTCTGTCAACCTCTACCTCCTTTACACAAGCAACCAATAATGTTGCCAGCATACGACCACAAGTAAATATGTTTTATGTTTTGTTTTTTTTTTAATTTATTTTACAGCCCTAGATATCAGTCCTTTAAGGCCTAGTAAATATGTTCCTTGGACTGGACTAACCACCGTACTCAGAGTCGCTAATCGTTACTTAAGATTGAGTTAAAACGAGACAGATTTATGTGAGAGATATAGCTCTGTCTCGTTTTAACTAAATTTAAGTAACGATTAAGCGACTCTGAGTACGGCGGTAAGGGAGTACCACACAACCACATTCAGCGCCATCTATGAAAATTTTCTCGAACGTTGCCTGGAAACTTCCTCCCTGGTAATATAGTAGATAATCTATGCCTCCTCCTTTTCGCCACGCGCCAAGATAGCCTTGTCGCACAAAATAATATACATCCTATCGCTACTCTATGGTCAAATCTGTGTAGAACAAAAAAAACTCTTGGGTTTCATTTAAAAAAAAAAACCAAAACATCTCTTGAAAACTGAAAAGCTCAATTTTTCGAGTATTTTTATTTGCTTTTCCGTAAATTTTCGTGTTTATTTCATCATAATTCTTGTATTCTGTTTAAAGTCCTATAGTAATTGCAGCAAGAAAAGTTGTATTGGTACAAGAATCTTTCATATTACGTGGTTAGCACTATTGTGCGACTGTGTTCTAGGAACAGTTATTTAGCCAAAATAAATAGAGTAACGGGCATCCCGTTACCACTTCATCGCAAAACATTATTATGCCTCATGATTTGAAGAGCCTAGCTGCGAGGAAAGCTCTCATGGTATGTGTGATTCTTGACTAAAATAAGCTCTTGTAAATTCGCCACTGTTATATACTTAAAATTGGAATAGTTTTGTACAAATTCTTATATTCTACGGGTATCACGTTTCGAGGCTCATTTTTTTGGTACATATCTCTACACAAGATCTACATGTAGGTCTTGCTCAGCTTGCTGGGATATTATAGACATTATCTAACGCCTTGTAAGTATAATTATGTAGGTGGATTCAGGTTTGATTCCTGGTAGGAAAAGTTGCTCTGGTAGTTGGTATCAGCTGCAGCTGAGTACCACCCTACTGGTAAAGATGTGTCATCCAGCATTTCCTATTTGTGGGTCCTGGGGTTTGATCCTTGGTACACACCTCTAACTTTTCAGAGTAAAACTGCAATACCCCTTTCAGGTTAGCCCAGTCCCATCTTAGGCGGTTTAGACTTACCATGTGATATCCCAGTCAAGGGCTGCCTTGTTAATTAATCACTACTCATATTATAAATGCAAAAGTGTGTTTGTTTGTTTGATTTGTCCTTCAATCACGTCGCAACAGAGATTGACGTGAATTTTTGCATAGCTATGGCTAAAGATCTGGAGAGTGATATATGCTACTTTTTATCCTAAAAAATCAAAGAGCTGTCGTGGTATATTTAAAAACCTATATATCCACACAGCGAAGTCACAAGCACCAACCAGCGAGTAAAAAAATATATAAATAAAATGTAATTATAATTTTCCAGGCTCCCTTGTCCCCCACGCCGTGTGCGGAGATCAGTGATGATGAGCTGGTATCCATCTCCGTGCGGGACCTCAACCGCCAGCTGAAGATGCGGGGGCTCAGCCGAGATCAGATTATAAAGTAAGAGTTACACTACTACAGCATTAGTAAGAGGTATAGAATAAGAATAGAATATGTTTTTATTCAAGTAAACTCTTGAATAATAAAAACCAGCTGAGTCAGACTCGTGCACCGAAGGTTCTGTACTATAGTTGTATTTTTGACATTTTGCATGATAAATCTAATATATAAAAGAAAAAGGTGACTGACTGACTGACTGTTTGACTGACTGACTGACTGATATATCAACGCACAGCTCAAACTACTGAACGGATGGGGCTGAAATTTGGCATGCAGATAGCTATTACGATGTAGGCATCCGCTAAGAAAGGATTTTTGAAAATTCAACCCATAAGAGGGTGAAATAGGGGTTTGAAATTTGTGTAGTCCACGCGGACGAAGTCGCGAGCATAAGCTAGTCTAATATATAAAAGGAAAAGGTGACTGACTGACTGACTGTTTGACTGACTGACTGACTGATATATCAACGCACAGCTCAAACTACTGAACGGATGGGGCTGAAATTTGGCATGCAGATAGCTATTACGATTTAGGCATCGCTAAGAAAGGATTTTTGAAAATTCAACCCTTAAGAGGGTGAAATAGGTGTTTGAAATTTATGTAGTCCACAAGCATAAGCTAGTCAAAAACTAATATGCTTAAAAATAAAAGAAAAATCTGTTTTAGAATTCACAGGTTAACCTCTTTCATATGATACCGCACTTGGTATCATATGAAAGAGGTGGTTAATCTTACTTTGAAAGTTGAAAATAATAATTTTGTTCATGAACACATTTTAATTTTTTTTGGTGCTGTAACCACAAAGTTGCGGTTTTCGGATTTTTCTACTACTACACAAATTTCAAACACCTGCTTTACCCTCTTAGGGGCTGAAATTTCAAAAATCCTTTCTTAGCAGATGTCTACGTCATAATTTCAGCCCAACCCGTGCAGTAATTTGAACTGTGCGTTGATAGATCAGTCAGTCAGTCAGTTACGTTTTTCTCTTTTATTTGTAGAATGAAGCAACGTCGACGTACTCTCAAAAATCGGGGATACGCCGCCTCGTGCCGCATCAAACGAATAGAGCAGAAGGATGAACTGGAAACAGAAAAAAGTCAGGTATAGTCCGTACTAAATGACTCCTCACGTACCATTTTAACTCTATGACTCTTCTCTTTACTGAGAAGTGCCACTGGCAAGAGCTAGACCAATAATGCCTCGTTTCGCACAGCTCCTTCGATTTTATAGTCTCAAAAAATTCTCACAACAAAGATGGGGCAATGACGTAATTTTCAATGAGCAAACTGTTTACAACCAAAGACGGCGCTGCCGTCATATACATTAAAAGGAAAAGCTTACTGACTGACTGTCTGATCTATTAACGCACAGTTAAAACTACTGGACTGCGGGCTCAAATTTGGCATGCAGATATTATGACGTAGACATCCGCTTAGAAAAGATTTTTGAAAATTCAACCCCCTAAGGTGGTAAAACGGGTTTGAAATTTGTGTAGTCCACGCGGACAAAGTCGCGGGCTTAAGCTAGTCCTTCTATACCTGGGAAGTACAGTATGCGGCCGAAACTAATGTACATCGACCATTAGAAGGAGATTGCAGATTTGTAGAGCACTGTCTCGGTCGTTGAGATCGACACAACGTCATATAGGTATGAGTGACAGAGACAACGCTCTACAAAGCCGAAATGTCATTCTAAATGCCGATGAACATTACTTTGACTATTAAGTATTCTGTAATATTAGTTACTTAGTATATCTTGGTTTGAGGCCTTAATCGGTCGGTTTGTTTCCAGGAATGGCACGATATGGAAGCGATGCAAGAGGAAAACACGCGCATTCGCGAAGAGATCGAAGCGCTGCGAAGCAAATACGACGCGCTCAAACGCTTCGCTCATCTGAAGAGCATCCCGCTGCCCGCCGAGCTAGATATGCTGCCGTGACTCACCTGATACCTTTAAGTGTATATTATAAAGTTAGGTTTAAGTATTTTATATTAGATTAAGTGTTGATAATAAATTTTATTTTAATCGAAATTTTTGTTTTATTTTAGCAAAACTATTATTTAAAAAAATACAAAAAAAAACAGTACAAATCCTAATGAATCCTACATCTCATTCAATGGTAAACACTACCATATTACCTAATATCTAAAAGTGACTGAGGTTTAGGATTGAATCTCGTCTGCATATACTGAGGGGAAGAAGGAGGAAACACGGCATTCGCGAAGAGATCGAAGCGCTGCGAAGCAAATACGACGCGCTCAAACGCTTCGCTCATCTAAAGAGCATCCCGCTGCCCGCCGAGCTAGATATGCTGCCGTGACTCACCTGATTAAGTGTATATTATAAAGTTAGGTTTAAGTATTTTATATTAGATTAAGTGTTGATAATAAATTTTATTTTAATCGAAATTTTTGTTTTATTTTAGCGAAACTATTATTTAAAAAAATACAAAAAAAAAAAACAGTACAAATCCTAATCCTAATCCTACATCTCATTCAATGGTAAACACTACCATATTACCTTATATCTAAAAGTGACTGAGGTTTAGGATTGAATCTCGTCTGCATATACTGAGGGGAAGAAGGAGGAAACACGGCATCCGCGAAGAGATCGAAGCCCTGCGAAGCAAATACGACGCGCTCAAACGCTTCGCTCATCTGAAGAGCATCCTTTACGTGTATAATAAATTTAGGTTTAAGTATAATTATTTATTAGGTTAAGTGTGTTTATAATAAATTTTATTTTAATCGTTTGTTTTATTTTAGCGAAGCTATTATAAAAAAATACAAGAAAAAAAACCAGTACAAATCCTAATGAATCTAAATTGCATATTAATGCAACTGAGGTTCTAGGATTGAATCTTGTAATACCTACGTATCTTGCCTATACTAAAATCGGCTACGATGTAGGTAAGATAGGTAATATTAGGTACAGTTCTTGCAATTCACGAAGGCGAGTGAACTTTTTTTTTAATAGATAAAACGAGCAGGCGGGTCAGCACCAGAGGAGCCGCCGCGCGATGCGTTGCCGGCCTTTTAGGAATTTGTACTTTTAGTTAGGTTGGATTCACGGGCAGTCAAAGTCAAATGATTTATTCAAAATAGGTAATAAATTACTCGTTTTGATGGTCTGGTATGGTGTTACATTTGTAAGATATAGTGGTGATAATTATTACGCAAACTTAAAACTAAAGCTACGAGGCATTGCGTAAGTGTGCGTGCATGTCAGAATAGAATATGTTTTTTATTCATGTAAACTTTTTACAAGTGCTTATGAATAGTCAGGTAGTTTTAATTTACCACTGGTTCGGAATGCCGTTCCTACCGAGAAGAACCAGCAGACCAACCAGTCGCGAGTAAGCGCTCGCAAACGCACACATTCAGTGTACCTTACTTATACCGATACGACTTAAACACAAGCATGAGCCACTCGCCTTCGTGAATTGCAAGAACTGTATAAGATACCTAATCTATGTAAAATCTATGGACCTATATCTGTATATATAAAATTCAAAGTCCTGACTGACTGACATATATATCAACGCACAGCCTAAACCGCTGGTCTTAGAGACATGAAATTTTGAGGGTGTGTTCTTTGTAAAGAGTAGGTATCCACTAAGAAAGGATTTTTCGAAATTCTACCCCTAAGTGGGTTAAATAGGGGATGAAAGTTTGTACGAAAGTACGTCATTTTTCAAATTATTTGCATGAAAATTGGTATTTAGGTTTTCGGTCACAAATGAAAAAATACGTGTTCCAGGATTTTTGGAAAAACCCCCACCTCTATTTTCTAAATTCCACACGAGCAAAGCCGGGGCGGGTCAGCTAGTAATATTATATAGGAATCAGCTTAGCTTATTTTAGAACACAAACGCTAAATCCGGTACCTACCTTCAGTCATCTAAAGATAATTACCTAGAATGTAGATACATAGTTTCTGAATAGAAGTAGGTATCTATTGCTATCTAAGTTGTACTAAGTGTAATCTATCTTCGACCGTCGGCGATTAGGTTCGCTAACTTAAGTGGTTATCTACTGTTAAGAAGGCAAACCTCCCGCTAAGACTAACATCAGTTTATTTGATTTACGGTATTCACAAGGTACTATAATACTTTAGTTACTGTACCTACTTACATACCTGTTCAATATTTATGTATAAACTTTGCCGTCGCAATGATACTGGCACACTTCACACAGCGCACATGATACACATTAAAAATACATTGACATTAATGTCACTAATATAAAACGAAAATATATTTTATAGCTATGATTGACTTCAGTCACACACACACACCCACACACACACACACACACACACGCACACACAATATTGTTACTAAAATAGCCTAATTTAAATTTAAATTTGTACTCCATATTAATCAATGGATCCAAGGGATGGCTGCGGCGCCCGTAACACAGGTTTACCTAGCACGGACGCCAAAGCACTCCTTCAGGTTCTTATATTTTTATTGTTTCTACCTTTTTTATGTGTACTTGTTTTAAGGAGTCTTTGTCTTGTACAACATTTTTGAATAAATAAATATATTATTATTATTATTATTATTTTAGTCTATTCGGTCGGGGAAAATTAGTAAAAGCGTTGTTGGAAAACTATTGCGGTTGAAGCTGGTGAAACAGTGCGGCACCAGCAAGAGCGGAAGACTTCAACAGTTGCGGGTTTGGGTGAGTTTAGGATATAAGTCATATATACGTAGTTTATAATATTGCCCTATAACGACGGCAACCATACCCACGCAGCTGCTGATAGCAGCCAGCAAGCGGAAAGCTGCAAAGCTTAAACAATACCACTTCCAGCTTAGTTTTGTCATTGGAGTCCAATAAATATTTCATTTATAGGGCCCCAAGGGTCGAGGGTCTAAAAGCACTCGTCTGGTTCGAGTGGTCATAATGTTGTCAAATAAACGCAGACCCTTTAAACGCGTCATTTGCTATGTGCGTGCCCAATTTACTTAGGTACGTATTTTTTTTTTACATTACATTACATTTGATAAACAATAAACGTTTTTCTTTCTTTCTTCTTTCTTTCTTTCTGATAGCATGCGGTTGTTGATTTCTATGTTCATAACCATTAGGTTATGAACAAGTCATTTGTGGGTATGGGTATTACCTTTTGATAATAAAATCCCGCAAACTATTTTGGACTTACCTTTGCACAAGTTTAAAAAATCTATTAAAATATGCTCCTGAAAAAAGCATATTACACAATTGAAGATTATCTAAATGATAAAAGAGCGTGGATTTGACCTGCAGCTCGTTCCGGCGACGCACAAGACTGCAAATACTATTTTATACATGGCATAATCTTGTACCTACCTATATCAAATATTTGAAAAGAGCAACCGCCGAGTTTCCTTCTGGTTCTTTTCGGTAGGAAAGGCATTCCGAACCAGTGGTAGATGCATCCGACTATTCGTAAGTACCTACTTGTAAAAGTTTATTCGAATAAAAAGATTTTTATTTATTTATTTATTTATAGAAATTAACAACTGCACAAAGTTTCAACTCAATCGGATGAAGCGCGAACGCCTGAACGAATGGACACACAAATATAATTTTTATGTTCATAAGTACTCGTAGTACAGAATAGAATAGAGCATGGTTAACTATTTATAATTAGTATACAGTACACGGCCGAAAGTAATGTACATCGACCTTTTGTAGAGCGTTGCCTCTGTCGTTGAGATCGACAAAACGTCATATAGTCATATAGGTATGATGAGTGGCAGAGACAACGCTCTATAAAGCCGAAATGTCATTCTAAAGGTCGATGTACATTACTTTCTGCCGCGTACTGTGCCTATTACCAAATACATACTATTATTCTGTGCTATTACCTATCTATGCAGCCTAATACCGGCTTCCCATGGTGTGTGAAATTGCGGACGAAAGCGGACCAGTCCGCATTGGCGCACCATGAGAAGAGTATCGCTCCTTGGTAGCGCAGACACGTCATACTCGTCGTGTCGTCCATGCCTTGTCCGTGGTGCGTGGTCGTTCGTCGTCTGTGCATGATAATCCGCAGAATCACGGACCCTGAGAAACTATAATATTAGATCACTAGCCGATGCCCGCGACTTCGTACGCGTGGAATTAGGTTTTGTAAAAGTCCCGTGGGAACTCTTTGATTTTCCGGGACAAAAAGTAGCCTATGTCACTCTCCAGGGATTTATCTATACCCATGCAAAAATCACGTCAATCCGTTGCACCGTTTCGACGTGATTGAAGGACAGACCAACAAACCAATAAACAAACACACTTTCGCATTTACAATAAGGGTACTGGTAGCGGGCTAAATCTGGATCCTGAAAGGCAGGACCGGCTTAAGCAATTTGGCGCCGGGGTACGAAGAAAGTTAGCCTGCAACACACCCCCCTCGATGAAAAAAAGGCAGTAGTATGCGAAGGGGACAGGCGTAGTCGCAGCCCAAGTTTTTGTGAAGTCTTGGTATAGTTCCTAGGGATTTTGGCCCCCGTCCCTCGAGGACTGTGGGGCCCTTGGTCCGTGAGCTTGTCACATTTTGCCCGGCTTATCACTCTATTGTTACGCCACTGGCGGTGCCCGCGGCTCCGCTCGCGTGGTCCCAGTGTAGTAGGTACCTATCGAAAATGGCGGTCGCCTTGCGCACCTTAGGACTCTGCGCCCGGGTGCACCGCACCCCTTGAACCCCCGGGTAAAGACGGCCCTGCTGAAAGGGGAATGACAGTTTTAGACAGGCGTAAACAGTAAGTTTAATATCTACGCAAACCGAAAAACAATTTTTAGCGAAATTTAATCACCCAACTTTCTCAATCCAATCTTGAGTTGAATTTTCCGAATATTATCTTCCGAAAAGTTTTCCTATTGTTCTTCATTGAATTTGGAAAATATGGTCTTATGGTGGCTTCATACGACGCGTGATATTAAATGCGTGATGCCTCCTACGTCCCAATACAGTAGTTTTTGGAGTTCCGTATATCAAAAGGAAAAAAGGAACCCTTTTAACCGTCTGTCTGTCGTGTCATTGGAATGGAGATAGCTTATGCCCTGACTTTAACATATAGGCTACTTTTTATCCCGGAAAATGAAAGAGTTACCGCGGGATTAAAAGACATATATTCACGCGGACGAAGTCGCGGGCGTCATCTAGTCATTAATATAATTATATGTATATGCTTACATAGAGCTAGCGCGTATTACGGTGCGGCGAGTTGCGGTGCGTTTTAAAATCCGTAATGTATGAAAATCTGGTGCGGATTCCGCAGTGCGCGCGCTTCTATGTACAACTCGTTTACTAAAAGAATGGACCAGAGGTCGATTAAAAAAAAAAAACTTAACAAGTGGCAGACAAAAATTCGTGGTCCGTGTATCAGTGACCAAGATGCGAACATATACGTACTACGAATTTTTGTCTGCCACTTGTTGAGTTTTTAATTTTTAATCGACGCCAGGTCCATTCTTTTAGTAAACGGGTTGTAGTTTTATAGTTCGCAGATTTTGCGGAAAAAAGCGTACAGAAAAGAGATGGGCAAAAATTGTATGGAGGAGTGCCCCAGAATGTACAGAGATGATATATGTGCCATTTAATAGTAAAAATCTTCTATTTTAAGAAAAAAAAGTCGCATGTTGTTTTGCAGTCGTGGCATTAAGTTTGTAATAGGCAGAGTTCAGGCTGGGGTAAATTTTGTCTATCTCGTTTACCGTGGTGCGCGCTAGCTCTTAGGTACGGTTGCTTCAGCAAATTTTAACAGACACCTAACCGTTAAACAGCTTTACAGAACAAAATGTCAAAGAAAACCATTTTAACGAATGTATGTAACGATAACAAACGGTTAGATTAGTCTGGCAAATAAACGCTTTGAAATCAAAGCGTTTAAGCCGCGCAGTGTGTAGCAAACATTATGTTTTGAGTAATTAAAGCTGGTGAAACTTCCGAGTTGATTTGGAAAACAGGGACTTGATAAGATTCGGCTGCCTTCTAAATGCTCATTGCGTTTATTTTTGCGCGGAATTAATTAATATTTTCACAACGGGCCCCGACGAATCATTTGTTACCGGGATATTGGGACAGCCAAAACTTTGGATCTAATTTTGCTGACTCTACCCTAACGCCGATTTTCTAAATTCCACCCGAGCGAAGCCGGGGCGCAGCTAGTTCATTACAAGCGAACGCTTGACCACAACCACACCTGATGGAAAGTGATGATGAGGCCTAAGATGCGACGCGTTTACCTAGAAGATGCCTATTCACTCTTGTTTTAGAGATAGGTAGGTATATACATATCGGCGATTCAAGATCAAACCGAGAATTTCTTCACTCTAGTTCACTCTGCTATACGACTATAACCATTCAATGCTCAGCTTTTACCTGAGGAGCAAGAATTTCTAGAATCTAGAAAGTAAATAGTGTGAGTCGTTTAGTACGTACCGAGCGGGTCAGTTAGATGAGATCTATAGAACGCACGTTGATAGAGAGGAAGCTATGATGGCCTAGTGGGGAAGCTGTGATAGCCTAGTGGTTAGGACGTCCGCCTTCTAATCGGAGGTCGGGGGTTCGATCCCGGGCACGCACCTCTGACTTTTCGGAGTTATGTGCGTTTTTAATTAAATAAATATCACTTGCTTTAACGGTGAAGGAAAACATCGTGAGGAAACCTGCATGCCTGAGAGTTCTCCATAATGTTCTCAAACGTGTGTGAAGTCTACCAATCCGCACATGGCCAGCGTGGTAGACTATGGCCAAAGCCCTTCTCACTCTGAGGAGGAGACCCGTGCTCTGTAGTGAGCCGGCGATGGGTTGATCATGATGATGAATACAGAGTTAAAACGAGAAAGAGCTATATCTCTAACATAAATCTCTCTCGTTTTAATTCTATCTTAAGTTTGAGCAAAGTCAAAGTGCGCTCTATAGATCTCAGTCTTGACAAAAGGGTTTGTTAAAAAAAAAGTAGGTGATTTTTCCAAGTCTCCAGTTTTCGCGATCCATCCCCATTTGGAGCCGGGCAAAGACAAATTACTTTATTTCTTCCCCTATTTATTTATTATGGCTCCTTCTGCTTTCATTATTTTTTGTTTCCAACTGTCCTCCGTTATTTTCCGGCTGGGTTGTTTATCGACTCAACAGTCCATTGTTTTATTGGTGTAACTTTTATATGTCTACCTCATACCTGTGTACCATAAGTGTAAGGCGCAACGCTCACAGACAGAATGGAGTGGCACAAATACATAATATATTAATCTATGCTCCTACCTTCCGCCTCAGGAAAATCCAAAAGTCATTTGTGGGTATGGGTATTACCTTTTATAATAAAATCCCGCAAACTATTTTGGACTTACCTTTGCACAAGTTTAAAAATTTATTAAAAATATGCTCCTGAAAAAAGCATATTACACAATTGAAGATTATCTAAATGATAAAAGAGCGTGGATTTGACCTGCAGCTTGTTCCAGCAACGCACAAGACTGCAAATTACTTTAGTATACATGGCATAATCTTGTACCTATATCAAATATTTGAAAAGAGCAACCGCCGAGTTTCTTGCTCGTTCTTCTCGGTAGGAAAGGCATTCCGAACCAGTGGTAGATGCATCCGACTATTCGAAAGTACTTGTAAAAGTTTATTCGAATAAAAAAGATTTTTATTTTATTTTACTTTTATGAGTGGCACTGAGTGTACGCTCGACGGAAATTACCGGCGCACGTGGATATGTAACCTGTGTTCTTTTCACCTGACATTGTATGAGAAAGGTGAGAGGCACGATGATTTTCCCCGAAATCAAGCGCGCGACAAGGGTTTAGGAAAAGTATTTTTGAGAAAAAATACTAAACATATAATATTTGCAACGTAAAGATATTTCAACTAATCAGTACCCTTATTTCAGTACCCTTATTATAAATGCGAAAGTGTGTTTGTTTGTTGGTTTGTCCTTCAATCACGTCGCAAAGGTGCAACGGATTGACGTGATAAAGAACTGGAGAGTGACACTGCTACTTTTTATCACGGAAAATCAAAGAGTTCCCACGGGATTTTTAAAAACCTAATTCCACGCGGACGAAGTCGCGGACATCAGCTAGTAAATAAATAAACTAGGTATGTCTAATGTTAAACTGTTTTAGAATTTTCGTAAGTACTCCTAATCTTATTTATTAACGCCCAAAGTTGTCGTAAAAGTTGTAATATAGGAATATTTCGAGGGCTCGTAACTTTAAAAAAAAAATTTTGAAGTCTTGTATATCAATAAATCTAGATAATGGCGAGATCGATACCAAATCGTATCGACACGGTATAGTTATCGAAGTGTTCTGAATCGGCCTGCAGGTCAAACACACAACATAACATATAGCTCAACCGGTATAGGAGTGGACTGAAAACCGAAAGGTCGACGGTTCAAACCCCGCCCGTTGCACTATTGTCGTACCTACTCCTAGCACAAGCCTGACGCTTAATTGGAGAGGAAAGGGGAATATTAATCATTTAACATGGCTAATATTCTTTAAAAAAAAAAAAAACTCTACTTTGGACTTCGCTGCAATCGGGTAAAAACATAGATAGATAACAAGTTATTTATGGGTAAAGACAAAACATGAAGTCCAAACTGTTTACGAGTCCAAATAATATGACAGCAATGGCGGCCAAATTTCCCGCCTCTCACGTTCGCTTTCGTTCAGGAAGCAGGTGCGGATACATTTCAAACTCCACTTAAAGATTCAGAACGAAACGTCGGAGTTTTCGCCACATTTTGCGAACATTACAGAGGTTTTTACTTGACTCTATTCTCTAATATTATTAAAATGTGTTTGTACATTTACATGAAAAAAAACCAGAATCCACGTACAGTGCACGGCCGAAAGTAATGTACAGTGCGACAAGGCTATCTTGGCGCGTGGCGAAAATCGGAACTAACGTTGCCGTCAAGTGTGCCCTTTGTTCTTGTTTGAATATTCTAAGCCTTTGTTCTCCAACAGCGCCCCCCTGTCAATGTCATTCAAGTGCCAAGAGACCCTTGTCGCACTGTAAGTAAGTATTTTTTTAACTTTTAATTAATACAGCTCTGGGTTCCAAGTAGTTTAGAGAATTAATTATTCGAAAGCAATTACCTAATATAACTAACTATTGTAGGTATATTAAAAGAGTAGATATATTATTTTTATTCTACCCTATTTTTCTAAATAATAAGAAAGTAGCAAGGTAGCAATAGTCAGTAGCGACCCATAGTGGTGAAAGCCCCACAGTCCCTCAGGGCCACGATTTTCCCGCCAAAACTTGTAGCTCAGCTGACGTTACGCATGTATAATCTGTGCTCATTTCCGAACTTGCCGCTTTCGCTTTTTTAGGGTTTCGTATCTCCAGAGAAAAAAGGAACCCTATCCTATAGGATCAGTTCGTTGTCTGTCGTGTCTGTCACGACCCGTCAAGAGGATCAAAACCTATGGGATACTTATTCCCGTTGCCCTAGAATCATGAGAGGCAGGTAGCATTTTTTTATAGCACAAGAAAAGGGGAAAATCTGAAAACCGTCAATTTGTGGTAATATCACAAAAAAATTAAGTCTTATTTCTTGTACGATGGTACGGAACTCTTCGTGAGTGAGTCCAACTTGGACTTTACCACAATCAAGAGGCAAAAGTTTTGGGTTCCTGTCTTGTTTTATTTATCACTAGTAAATTTTTTGTTTTCCTTTGGGGACTAGGATAATTTCCCGTATTTAAAAGACAACCTAAGAGACCAACCTCACAAATATACGCGTAGTTTCAAGCTGAAATGGCAATGGGTAGGCCATGCTTGTGCAAATGTACATCATATATTTTTTTTAGTTTTATCATTCTCATATTTTAGAAGTGTAAGGGAGGGAGGGGGGGTTCCGTTTTTTGCCATTCGGCTACGGAACCCTAAAAAGGGTCCCAGCTCAGCATTATGCTGTATGCCTTGTTGCACAAGAATATCATCATCATCAACCGATAGACGTCCACTGCTGGACATAGGTCTCTTGTAGGGACTTCCACACGCCACGGTCTTGCGCCAGCTTGCACAAGAATATACAGCGCTGATCTTCAGCTAGTACCCTGAACCGGGTGACGCTACGGAATCATAAACTGTCAAGTACTTATTAACAATAAATATAATAATAGAATCAGCTAGTTATCATTATAAATGCGACTGTGATAGGTTGATTTGATGAGTATAAGTTATAATAAATATTATAACGTCGGCGCAGCGAGCGAGCGGCGAGCGAGCGGCGGGCGAGCGGTTTGAGCGATCGCTCATTTCTATCACGCGGACGGTTATCCGTTCGCTACGTTGAATTATTGTTACTACCCGCTCACCACTACTACGGGAACCTACTACAGGGTGTTTTATTTTATTTATTTACACTTTATTGCACACAACACAAAGTAAACATTGAGAAAACACATGTTACATATCCTAACGATAACCTAGTTCAAATCACTTACGCAGTAAACCATCTTTGAAGGCTAAGTCACTAGGTCATAAGTCCAGCGCTCCGTCAGCAAGAAACTACCTCATTGCCATACGTGACTCGTGAATTGGGATTTAGCTATATTTTAACATTAAGGTATTTAAACCAAGTGAGAGATGTGAAGAGGGGCAGTCTGTCGTCACACCTCGACGCAGTCTCTTAGTTAGGTTAGATTAGATTTAGGTCGTCACCATGTAAAACTCTGCATCTAACCTCGGTGCAGAGTGCAGACGTTAGGTTAAGTTAAAATGTAAAGATTTAAGAATAAATTTAGTAAAAGCCTATCTTCGTTTCCTTCAAAAATCATTCTGGTTGCCCCTTACGTAACTCACAATACAGGATCTTAATCTAATAGCTGTAGCATGCAAAGGCGGCCTTATCGCTAAAGCGATCTCTTCCAGGCAACCTTTGACGATAGGAATCACGAAAGCACGGGTTGGTGCGGCAGCCGAAAATGGCCCTAGGTATATTATATTATTATAAATTAGACTACATACATTAGGTGTTATTAGAACGCTAGCAAAAACTTAGCGCTATTATTATTTATTATACTATTACTTAAAGTATTACTTGTAGTATTACTGCCGTACTCAGAGTCGCTAATCGTTTCTCAAGATTGAGTTAAAACGAGACAGACTTAAGTAACGATTAAGTGACTCTGAGTACGGCAGTTAGTCATTTAATATTATTCAAACTCGCTATGTAACGTGCAAAACTCGGTATCAATGCCCCGCCTACGATGTGGCTACATTGCCCCGCGGCACCTATCTACGCAACGTTCGTTGACCTCAAGCGTCAGTCAGATGTTTTATTTGCAATACATTGCGAACTTTAAAAGATACAAGATTTGGAATGCACATTCAACTGAGAAGAGGTGAAAATACGTTCTTTTTTGTTTTGTATGGGAGCTTTCGACGTATGTCGTAGATAATAATCGCTGGTACTCTCACGGATGACGGATAGAACTCGGATGACGGAAGTGTAGTGCGTAATCGCCGTCACTGTCGAGAACTCTCGCTCAGTCAAGATTTTTTAACAACTAAACTACGTGAGATAAGAAAAACTTCACATTGGTAGGGGCCAGATCAGATCGGGCAAATCCACGATTTAGCAAAAACGATTTATTTTAGCGTAATCGTCTGATATCACAGGGGTATCATTTTTCTAGTTTGATTTCTAGACGATGCTGCGCAATTTATGGTGAGCTTTTATGAAGGCTTTAAATTATAGCAGCCTGTCCTACTGTTATATTCAGAGCCTCAATAGCTCAACCGGTAAAGGAGTGGACTGAAAACCGAAAGGTTGACGGTTCAAACCCCGCCCGTTGCACTATTGTCGTACTTACTCCTAGCACAACCTTGACGCTTAGTTGGAGAGGAAAGGGGAATATTACTCATTTAACATGGCTCATACTCTTTAAAAAATATATACCTTCTTATATATTAAAAGGAAAAGGTGACTGACTGACTGATCTATATCAACGTACAGCTCAAACTACTGGACGGATCGGGCTGCAATTTGGCATGCAGATAGCTATAACGACGTAGGCATCCGCTATGGATTTTTCAAAATTCAACACCTAAAGGGGTAAAGTGGGGGTTTGAAATTTGTGTAGTCCACGCGGACGAAGTTGCGAGCATAAGCTAGTTTACATGTAAAAGAAAAAGGTGACTGACTGACTGACTGATCTATCAATGCACATCTGGACGGATCGGGCTAAAATTTGGCATGCAGATAGCTATTACTTATGACGTAGACATCCGTTAAGTAGTTTTAAAAATTCAACCCCTAAGGGGGTAAATTAGGGGGTTGAAACATGTCTAGACTGTAGTCCACGCGTACGAAGTCGCGGGCATAAGCTAACCTATTATAATTATTGCGCCATCTAGTTTTACGTATTAAATCTCTTAGGCATTACATCTTAAAGCGCAAGTAACCCAATTTCCCCCTTTCCCCTAAAGGATTTACATACGTATCTCTGGATTCGGTGTCATACAAACATTAGCATCTATCAAGTTAGAGGGAGACAGTGATACGGGCTTGTCGCGTGCCAGAAAGGGACGGAGGAATGTAGTTTCATATTGTGCTCATCTCAATATCGAGATTAAAAGTGACGCTTCGCTTGGCGCAAATTATTAGGCGTAGAGATAGCAAAAAAAGAAACGAAATTTTGAATGACTAATTCTTTCTAAATAATGTCCTAAGTAGAATCGTTTGTTGGTTTGTTGGTTTGTCCTCCAATCACATCTCAACAGAGCAACCGATCAGCACACATATCGAGGGACGTGTGGCCTAGTAGTATAGTATGTAAGTACCTAGGTAGTGTTTTTTAGTTTAGTAAACAAAATAGTTAAAAATTGTAATAATAAAAAATTGTATGTAACCAGTATTGCACGCCACAAAGTGGCAAACTGTTAGAACTTTATAACAAGTATAACACCTAATGTACCTACACAGTTAATGCAATAAAATTTATTCTATTCTATTCAATTCTATTCTATTCTATTCTAGTCGTGACAATGCATATCAATCGATTGCAATTGTTAAGCAACGTTGACCCAAGTCAGTAATTGGATGGGTGACCGTTTTCGTTTCCTCCCGTGCCTCGGAGAGCACGTTAAGCCGTCGGTGCAAGTTTTTATCACTAACGTTTGAAAACAACTGTATTAACTAAGAATCAAAATCTCGTTCTCTTAGTGAGTTTGTATGCGGAAGGATTTGGGAACCCACCGCATTAGTATCCCAAGAGAACTCCTGCCATTATGTGATTAATGGAAAGGAGTCACGACCCTCAGCAATAAAGAATACGACTGTAAAGAAATAAACATTAACTGTGCATAAATTGGTCATTTTTTTATGGTGCTATAAAAATATTACGATAAAACTTAAAGCTAGCTATATCTAATATGTAATTATACAAATCATGAACGCGTGGAATGGTGCCAAGAATACTGGCTGCATTTCCGCGCTGGGCAGGCAGGTCGTTGCGCAAAAAATGAGCCAGCCCATTTGCCATTTAGTATGAAACTGGTATGAATAGAAAGTGATAATATGGCCTTTTGTCCGCGATAGGTTGACATGGCAATCGGAGTATGAGGCGGGGGGACGCCCTGCACACCCGCAGCCCGCACGTCACCCACGCTCGCCCGCACTGGGTTAGCGCGGGGGCTGTCCTCCCCGATTGCCATCTCGACCTGTCGCGTGCTATAAGATAGGACGAGTTTACCTAGAAGATGTCTATTCCATCTTTTTTAAAAATACCGCCGGATGTTGGCGGAAAACAGATCGCGGAAGAGTATTCCATACGTAGATAGAATAATAGGTAGATGTAAGTACTGTGTAACCGCGTATGAGATAGCGATAGCACGACGTAACGATGAATAACACGACAATTATTACCATCGTTTAGTAGTCAATATTTGTATTAACCGATCAACAATATTTGTATTAAACGTTTTTAATGAGAAAACAAGTAAATAACTCATGAGAAATACAATTACGCCACGAATTCTCAAAGTTTGTTTTGCAACTTCTTGTATGTATTCTTGAAAAAAACCAGTTACACGATAAGGGACAAAAAATAGGCGTCTCTGTTTATCACACACTCTGTTTAACACACAAATATTTGCACACTATTAATTTAGTAGAATGTTATGGCCTCTGATTATAGTGTAATTTCCATCTTTCTTGTACAAACATTCTTGCAAATAAATGATTATTTATTTATTTATTTATTTATTCACATTGTAACTTTATCTGTGCTCTCTTTTTAGTGCGAATGGGAAAGCAAACGTTCCTGCATCTACCTTTATTACTCTATCTACGATTCCAAACCTTAGCCATGCGTATGAGGAATGATGAGCTTCAATAGCTCAACGATTGAGGAGCGGACTGAATTCCGAAAGGTCGGCGGTTCAAACCCCACTCCATTGTACTATTGTCGTACCAACTGCTAGCACAAGCTTTACGCTGGAGAGGAAAGGGGAATATTAGTCCTGATAAGCATGGATAATATTCATTTTTAAAAAAGAAAAAAGAAAGAAAATAAAAGATGACGAAAAACGTTTCGTGCGTGTAGATGGAACGTCGAGAACATAAGGATGGAAACTCGCTCGACGTCTTGCTGTACGATGGTAAAAAGGTAAAGGGAGGATAAGATCGAAACGCTTTTCGCGTGTATTTTTTTGCTATCCCTACACAGCGCTCACTTCAGTTAGATGTCGGCAGATGTTTTTGCGCACTATACCTCTGACACAGACACCTTTTTATGTTTAGGTCGGGGAAATAGGTCAACTGGAAGACACAATTTTTTATAGGATACCCAGATGAGCTCATGCGTTGACTGTTTCTACTATTAGACTATCTATTAGTCTACCTAGCCTATGAACAGTGATAGCATAGTGGTTAAGACTTCGGGTTCCTATTCGGGGGGTCCCGAGTTCAATCCCGGGTACGCACTTCTTACTCTATGGAGCTATGTTCGTTTTAAACGATTTGGTATGCTTTAACGGTGAAAGAAAAGTTTGTGAGAAAATCTTGCCTGAAAGTTCTCCATAATGTTCTCAAAGATGAGTGAAGTCTGCCGATCCGCACTTGGCCAGCGTGGAAGACTACATTACCGTCCGCCGTCCCACTACTGGGAACGGTTCTCCTATCAGAATGAGAAGGGTTTACGCCATATTCTACCACGCTGGCCTAGTGTAGATCGGCAGACTTCACACACCTTTGAGAACATTATGGAGAACTCTCAGGTATGCAGGTTTGCTAACGATGTTTTCCTTCACCGTTAAAGCAAGTGATATATATTACTTACTTAAAACGCACATAACTACCCACCCACTAGATTACAACATGGGGTTATTCAAGGGGCGGACCAACAAATTCCTAAAAGGCCGGCAACGCATCGGCGGTGCCTCTGGTGCTGCAAATGTTCATGGGCGACGGTAATCACTTAACATCAGGTGACCCGCCTGCTCGTTTGCTCGCTATCTCTATTTTAAAAAAAATAACTCCGAAATTTAGAGGATCTGCTTTCAGCAGATAGATTTAGCTCCCGGTGACTCTCCTGATGTCGTCCGTCCACCTCGTAGATGGTCTTCCAACGCTGCGCTTTCTG
The DNA here is from genome assembly GCF_902806685.2 of Maniola hyperantus. Lineage (NCBI taxonomy): Eukaryota > Metazoa > Arthropoda > Insecta > Lepidoptera > Nymphalidae > Maniola > Maniola hyperantus. Next base: position 6,643,057 of record NC_048560.1, read on the forward strand.
GTGTGAGGTCGCCAGTCCAGCTCCTGGGTTCCCCAACGTCTAACGGTTTTTCGAACTATGCGCCCTGCCCATTGCCACTTCAGCTTCGCAAACCGTTGAGCTATGTCGGTTACTCTACTTCTCCTACAGATCTCCTCATTTCTGATTTGATCACGTAGAGAAACTCCAAGCATAGCTCTCTCTTACATAAATTCCAGCCAAATATCACGGAAGTCTAGTCCAGTCTATTCCAGTACTACTACATCTTTGTTCATATTCGTACGTATGCTCGTATTCCGATTCAAAGGGATATTTTTCCTCTTTGCAAATGCTAGGCAACCAGATTCTGTTAATTTAGGTATCTGTCTTGGATGGATGCTACCCTCTTCGTGGAAACCGCTTTTTGACCCTAAGACATGGTACATGGTAATGGTACAGTCGTGGGATAGGGCACTATTAGCGATGAAGATCAGCAAGAAAAAAAACTCGTTTAGAAGTTGTGTGTTTTCTGGTAAAGTCAAACTCAAAGTCAAAGTCAATTATTATTCATTCAGAATGGGTTACTGATGGGGCACCGAAGGGAAATTGTTAATTTGTAAGATGATAATATAGTGGTGATAACTCTTTGCGTACTTAAAACTAAAGCCACGAGGTAAATTATCTCATATACTACCTACTAACCTACTCTCAGTTGTTTAAACTCCCAGTTGTAATTATGACTTAGTTAGTCGTTATAGCCGTCTCCCTAGAACAAGGACACAATGAGTTGCTTTGCATTCGATATGACTAGCTAGTGATGGGACTGAGCCAATATTATACCTACATATCGATAGTATTGATACGTATCTACTTATCGATTTTTGTGTTTTGAGTAGCAGCCCTTATGATAGTATTATGACTTATGAAAACTTAAATAATTTTAAATACATATCAAAAATTGCCGACCGGCAGGAATCGAACCCACGTACGGCTCGCTTGCTGCCAGTGACGAAATTTGGGATATGTATGTTCACTCAGTACTGAAGCAACTGTTTATGCCATCTAGTGGCGCCACTTTTGCAGCTATCGAAACACAAAATTTTATAATAATAGACATTTTGACATTTATAATATTAAAAAAGTAAGGAAGTATAAGGGAATTACGGGTTAAATGTATTATATTATGTATTAACTAGCTGACCCGCCCCGGCTTCGCTCGGGTGGTATTTCGAAAATCGAGGTCGGGGTTAAATTTCCAAAAATCCTGAAATACATTTTTCTTCATTTGTTTCCGAAAACCCAAATACCAATTTTCATGCAAATAACTTGAAATTTGACGGACTTTCATACAAACTTCCATCCCCCATTTAACCCGCTTAGGGATAGAATTTCAAAAAATCATTTCAATTTCAATTTCAATTTCAATTTTTATTTATTGCATTTCTTAGTGGATACCTACTCTTTACAAAGAACACACCCTCCGAATTTCATGTCTCTATGACCAGCGGCTGTGCGTTGATATATATGTCAGTCAGTCAGTCAGGACTTTAAATTTTATATAATAAAATATATTTAATAATAAAATCCAGGACTGACCCGACTTTATTTGCCAAAATTCTCTAGAGATTATTTATTAGACCTTTTTACACGTTTTATGTATTTTAAACCGCGTATATATTTACTTGCAAACATAGCTTCGTGTTGTTTGATCGAGCCTTGTTTGTGTTGGGGATAAAGGGAAAAATTGGTCAAGTTCGAGGCGGACTCGTCCACGAAGGGTTCCGTATATCATCATCGTACAAGAAATAACGCTTTTTGATTTTTATTTATTTTTATGCATCATAGTTTTTGAATTATCGTGCAAAATGTCGAAAAAATACGACTGTATTACGGAACTCTCGTTGCGCGAGCCTGACTCGCACTTGGCCGGTTTTTTTTTATAATTTTGTTATAACGGCAATAAAAATACACACTATTTGTAAATTTCAACTCTCTAACTATTATGGTTCACGAAATACAGCCCGGTGACAGACAGATGGATGGACGGACGGACGGACTGAGTCTCAGTAATAGGGTTCCATTGGAATCCTTCGGGTACAGAACCCTAGAAATGACCATTTTTAAATTCGTTTCAAAACGTTCAGAAGTGTAACTTTTGCCGTATAATTTTTCAGTGTAAACCTTACAATGTTTTATGAGGCTTAAAACAAGTATGTACCTACATAATGTTTTTTTTTAGGATTCCGTACTTCAAAAGATAAAAAGTGTCTGTCAGTTTGTCTGTATGTCTGTCTGTTAAGACTATTCTCCTCAGGATCGCGTGAAGGTATGGTAGGTAGGAAGGTTTCAAGTTTGAATTAATTCGACTACTTAGGTTGATACGTACGACGATGCCTAAACTTTTTAGGGTTCCGTGCCTCAAAAGGAAAAATGAACCTTTATCACTTCGTTTTCTGTCTGTCGTGTCTGTCAAGAAACCCATAGGGTACTTCCCGTTGACCTAGAATCATAAACTTTGGTAGGTAGGTCTTATAGAACTCGTACTTAAGGGGAAAATTCCGAAAACCGTGTTGTTTGTTGTTATATCACAAAAAAAATTGAATTGTTTTCATGAACAGATATTTTCAACTTTCAAAGATTAATATACCAAATGGGATAACATATTATGAAATTGCTGAACATTCTAAAACACATTTTTACTTATTTTTATGCAAAATAGTTTTTGATCTATCGTGCAAAATGTCGAAAAAATACAAGTGTAGTACGGAACCCTCGGTGCGTGAGTCTGATTCGCACTTGGCTTTATCGATATCATGACCAACACTAATGTGCAAGGAGGGTCGATAAAGAAGCATAAAGGAAAATCTTACAACAATATACAGCGGCGACGAGTTAGGTCGGATGTACCGTTGAAACAAAAATATAAAATTTATTTAATTTTGTGACATCATAATCAACCGCTCACCGGTACACTTTAGGCCATAGTTTGCTACGCTGGCCCTGTCCGGATTGGCAGCCTTCACACACTTTTGAGAACATTATGGAGAACTCGCAGGCATGCAGGTTTAATCGCGATGTTTTCATTCACCGTTAATTTATTACTTGGGTAGTAACCACAGACATAATATTATATTGTACCTATGTACCGTAGGTCTGTAGTAACGCTGCGCTAAATCGCCTTAATCGTGTCTATAACGAGTTGCCAGTGTTCAAGAAGTCGACATTTTTCGGCAGGGTTCAAATTTTTTTAAAAAAGCTATTGCGGCTGTTGTTTCATGCTTTGAGAGATTAATCGATCAGTTATTATTTCTGTTTCAGTTTTAGGTTTTTAATTGTTGTTCTATTGTATTTAATTAAATAATTATATTTTTTTGTTTACTAAATTTAGTAGATTAAGTTATTTATTGTTCCATTACACGTTCGGAGCTATATTTTTTTAAAAAATATGTACAAAATGTGAGCGATCGTTCTTATTATATAGTTGTCCTACAATAGCTGTGTATATCTTTAAGTGGCATGTCACACAGAAAAAGACTGTATTATTTATTTAATAAGCGCATTGTGAACTTCCTGTTGGTGTACCGAAATTTAATCCATACTAATATTATAAATGCGAAAGTGTGTCTGTCTGTCTGTCTGTCTGTCTGTCTGCTAGCTTTTCACGGCTCACCCGTTTAACCGATTTTGATAAAATTTGGTACAGAGATAGCTTGCATCCCGGGGAAGGACATAGGCTAGTTTTCATCCCGTAAAACCAAAGAGTTCCCGCGGGATTTCTAAAAACTTACACGCGGACGAAGTCTCGGGCATCATCTAGTAAATAAATAAAAACAAGTGATATTTAATTGCTGAAAAGTATGTGGAAGTCCCTACACCTATGTCCAGCAGTAGACATCTATCGGTTGACAATCATGATGATGATGATGCTGTTATTAGCTGTTGTTTTTCTACACTCTTAAAGTTTTTTGCTAACCGTACAAACACCCCGAGTCGTATTTGCAACAAATTGTATTTTACTTATCTGTGATTCCTCACAATAGGTCTTTGATGTAATGATACTTAGGGGCTAGGGGGTAATAGTAGGGTATTATAGGATTTTTTTTCTATAAAATATTATTTGTAGGTAAAGAGGTTTTTTCGCAAAAAATATGATCTAAAATCCATACTAATATTATAAATTATCGGCAACCGCCGAGTTTCTTGCTGGTTCTTCTCGGTAGAAACGGCATTCCGAACCAGTGGTAAATTAAAACTACCTGACTATTCATAAGCACTTGTAAAAATTTTACTTGAAAATAACATATTCTATTCTATTCTAAATGCGAAAGTGTGTGTACTAGCTTTTCACGGCCCAACAGTTTATCCGATTTTGATGAAATCAGGTACAGAGTTAGCTTACATCCCGGGAAAGGACATACTTTTTTCTACTTTTCATCCCAGAAAATTAGAAAGATCCCACGGGATTTTTTAAAAATGCGCTGAGCTGGCAGGGAGTGGCTTAAAATTTTAACCTCATATAAAGTTACGATACCAGTATTTCGTCAGATTTATAGCAGTTTCCGTAGTGTAGCGGTTATCACGTGTGCTTCACACGCACAAGGTCCCCGGTTCGATCCCGGGCGGAAACATTTTTTTTTGGTTTTTCATGTAGAATTATTTTTGTTTTTTTTCACACCACTCATCACCAGGGAGGTCTCCTTGAGGGTCAGAGAGACAGAGTGAACTAGAGTGAGAACTATATTGTATTATGTCAAATATTAGGCTGTGGGTGACGTGAAATCAAAGAAAACCACCCGCACAGCCTCTGCCCTAACCCGGCGCGGGCAAGCACAGGTTACGTGCGGGTGTGCGGGGCGTCCCACCGCCTCATACCCCGATTGCCATCTGGACCTGTTGCGGACTATTTATGTTTTGTTACAAGCTCCCTAACTGTCGTGAACTAAACACTGACCTCTAGTGTAATATTGACCCTCGTCGCTTTAATTTTAAGTTCGCGTAAAAATTAACGCTACTATAATTTTTAATTCGGTGGAATTCTGACGTTGTCATTTTTATACATCAGGGGAGTTATTTGTATGAAAAACAGTGTGATTACCACCTGAAGTTCGATTTTACCCAAAATTACATTAAATCCCTATCAATATAAAAAGCCCCAAGACATAACTTCGCACTAAAATAGGGTGCAATCTTTAACAGTGGAAAGTGGAAACTGGCAGCAATGGGATCGGTTGATTTGAGGATGTAATCTTGACTTATATATGTTGAACATTTCTGAGTTCATTTTTAGTTCCTTTTAATTTTAATCATCTTGATGTGCCTAAAAGTACACGCTTAGATTATGATTCAGGATTTTTTAAGAAATTCTCTCACAAATACCTTGTTCTTTACGAAAACAACAAAAAAAAAGGTCAAATCGGTTGATTTGTTCTCAAGTGATGATCTTACATACATGCGGCAATTGATTTATGTACTTAAATTTACCTATGTACAATATTTAAAGCTTTCTTCTTTGTGGGAATTGTTTTATCTCTGGTAACATTAAGAAACGTCAGAATTCCACGGAATTAAAAATCAGACTATAGGTACCTACATCATCTGACAAATGCAACAACCGATCATCAAAAAGTGTAATTTATTACAGAGCGACAAGGCTATCTTGGCGCGTGGCGAAAATCGGAACTAACGTTCCCGTCAAGTGTCCTCTTTCTTCTTGTTTGAATATTCTAAGCCTTTGTTCTCCAACAGCGCCCTCCTGTCAATGTCATTCAAGTGCCAAGAGAGCCTTGTCGCACTGTACCTATCTTGAATAAACTATTTGACTTTGACTTTGACTTGACTGTCATTGGTAAAGGTAATAGGTACAGTATAATTACAGCGAGCAATTTGGAAGGTAACGGCTCGAATGCGCCACAATAACTCGTTAGGTGTATTTAGCAAGACGCATGGCGCAATAATGGAGCCCGGCCGAGTTATTGCGTTACATACCGCTGCTATACTGCTTATATACAACCGGTATATAACTGTAATCTATACAGAATGGGTCGGTTCAAAGAATTTCAGAGTGTCTCCATCGTTGGGCTCACTTGGTCACGTGATCCGAGACAATGCTACCTAATTCAAATTCAAATTTCTTTATTGCGAATATGGGTAAACAGTGCAGATATTACAAAACAAAAAGGTACAGCCAAATATCAATATAAATCTGCCTATTAGCATGCAATATGTTATGATATACCTAACTACGTGTACATATTATGTAGTTTTGATAAAATTAGTCACATTAAATACTTAGTCACAAAAAAAAATACAAATTTAAATTTAATTTGTATTTGTAGCTGATGCCCGTGACTTCGTACGTGGATTTAGGTTTTCAAAAATCCCGAGGGAACTCTTTGATTTTCCGAAATAAAAGTAGCTTATCTCACTCTCTAGGTCTTTAACATACATACACGTGTACATAGGTAGAAAAACAAAACTCCTCCTTTTTGAAAGTCGGTTTAAAAAGTAAAAGGAGTAACATAGGCATGTTACTCCTTGGGTATTCCTCTATTTATCTGTGAAAGTCCCGTCAAAATAGGTCCAGCCGTTCCGAAGATTAGCCCGTTCAAACAGTTAGAACTTCAATTTTATTTAATTAGTATAGAGTATAGATGCAAAAATGTGATCGTTTGTTGGTTTGCCCTTCATTCACGCTACAACGGAGCACACTAGTAAGCTACACTTGTAAGTTTTGCTTACGACACTAATGTAAACACGCTTACAAATGCATTCACAGTAAAGTTGTCAGTTAATTACGTAAGCTATTTACGTGAGTAAAACTTAGAGGTGTGAACACGGCCTTATATTGCTGACATAATCTCTTTACAGTCAAACGGATTTTTTTTGTGCCACCAATAAAGAAAATTTCCCCAAATAGTTTTCACGTGAATACGGAATGTTTGAAGAAGGAAGGAAGGAAGGTAGGGATAATGGTCTTTCCGCCTTCAACCCAACCAAAACGCAAATTCTAGTTGCGGATACACCTGTAAGTTTTACTCACGTAAGTAGCATACATGATTAACTTACGACACTAATGTAAACACGCTTACAAATACACACACATTAGTAAGGTGTCAGTTAATTACGTAAGCTATTTACGTAAGTAAAACTTACAGGTGTGAACGCGGCCTTATATTGCTGACGTAATCTCTTTACAGTCAAACGGATCTTGTTTTTTTTTGCCACCAATAAAGAAAATTTCCCCAAATAGTTTCCACGTAAATACGGAATGTTTGAGGAAGGAAGGAAGGAAGGTAGGGATAATGGTCTTTCCACCTTCAACCCAACCAAAACGCAAATTCTAGTTGCGGATACACCTGTAAGTTTTACTCACGTAAGTAGCATACATGATTAACTTACGACACTAATATAAACACGCTTACAAATACACACACATTAGTAAAGTTGTCAGTTAATTATGTAAGCTATTTACGTAAGTAAAATTTACAGGTGTGTACGCGGCCTTATATTGCTGATGTAATCTCTTTACAGTCAAACGGATTTTGTTTGCCACCAATAAAGAAAATTTCCCCAAAATAGTTTCCACGTGAATACGGAATGTTTGAGGAAGGAAGGAAGGAAGGTAGGGATAAGGTAAGGTCTTTCCGCCTTCTCCGTATAAAGTTACATAGTAAGAATTCCTTAACTATTTCGGCTCGGTTTAAGGTTGGGTTAACCGCTTATATTTTAGAGGAGTGTGTGGCAGAGTGAACTAGAGTGAGGGAACTCTCGGTTTGATCCTGAACCGACGATATGTCAAATATTAGGTTACTAGCTGATGCCCGCGACTTCGTACGCGTGGATTTAGGTTTTCAAAAACCCCGTGGGAACTCTTTGATTTTCCGGGATAAAAAGTAGCCTATGTCTCTCTCCAGATCTTAACCTATACCCATGCAAAAAATCACGTCGATCCGTTGCTCCGTTGCGACGTGATTGAAGGACAAACCAACAAACAAACACACTTTCACATTTATAATAGGGGTAGTGATGTTAGCGTTTAGACTACCGTGAGTGATTTCCAATATACATGGACAAACTGAGTCCCTGTGAATAAGGACCCTGGATGGGTTCGAAACTAGTCGGGCTAACGTCGAAAAAATACGTGAGTAAAGCTGTTTTGTCATCCATGTGCTAGGCTATATGGGTGAGATGAAATCAAAGAAGAACCGAAGACTCACGAACCGAGGGTTCCGTATGACAGTCGTATTTTTTCGACATTTTGCACGATAAATAAAAAACGGTTATGCATGAAATTAAAAAAAAACCTGTTTTAGAATGTAGGTACAAGTTTCCCTTTCTAATGTGTATTTTAAACAATTAAATATCACTAGCTTTAACGGTGAAGGTAAACTTTGTGAGGAAACCTGCGTGCTTGAGAGTTCTCAAAGGTGTGTGAAGTCTGCATGCCTGAGAGTTCTCCATAATGTTCTCAAAGGTGTGCGAAGTCTGAGAATCCGCACATTCGACGTTAAAATGGAACTAAATCTAAACGCAGTAGTTATAGGGCTTCCTCTATATCGAGGAAAGGTGATGTATATTATTGACAATAACTGAACGGCACGTAGCCCCGCCAACGCCATGTCGACGAACAGTGAAACTATAGAGTGGACAATTTGTTTTTCTTTCGCTATTGGTGTAAATTCGTGGGCCACTGTCCACCTTCGACGGCGAGAGCTGGAGCGGACTGTATGCGGGTTGTTTTAGAGTTTAGAAGGCGTCCACGCAGGTGAAAAGGGGCACATGAAGGACAAAGGATTCGTGCACTAACCTTGACAGTCTGCAGGCAGGAACAAACTCGGCACACGCACTAAGGGGTCCCTCGAATATGCACAATTCACTTCACGGGACACTTCGGGGCGTATCTTCAGACAAACAGCGGCGAACACGGATTCACCTTCCTTATTGGGTTGTATGAACACGACGATGCGAATTGTCAGCGTGGCGTCTCGCGGAGCACGCAGAACATACTGGCGTCGTGGCGTTGTATTTGACACCACGAACATAGGCAAAAGTGCACAAAGGGGAAAATGGAGGGTAGGTAGATAAAATAATCGTGAAAACCTTGTTAAATTATGTTTATCCAAAAGTACCAACAGGTGGCGCCACCACCTATAAAAATATTTTCGTAAAATACCTACCCTCCTTAATCTAAAACCGCACAGCACGCCACCGCAAACAATATTTAATTAAAATATAATATTTTGCAATAAAAATAATTTTATCTCTATAAGTACCTACCTACTATAATAGAGATAAAACCACTGAGTTACTTCAGCAAACTGTTTATTTACTTTAAACACAGCGTTTTCTCTAAAGAAAGGTAGATGTGCCTTAAATTTTTGAAGGTATGGGTACAAAGATCCGAGTCATATGGATCCGAGACATGGTCGCTAACTATGGGCCTCATAAGAAAGCTCAAAGTCACTCAATGGGCGATGGGTGGATGGCTAGCTATGCTGGGAGCATCGAAATATAACGCTGGGAGTTTCTCTACGTGATCAAATCAGAAATGAGGAGATCCGCAGGAGAATTAGAGTAACTGACGTAGCTCAACGGGTTGCGAAGCTGAAGTGGCAATGGGCAGGGTACGTAGTTCGAAAAACCAATAGACGTCGGGGTCCCAAGGTGCTGGAATGGCGACCTCGCCCTGGAATGCGTAGCGTTGGAAGACTCGTTTGATATAGTCTGTCTGAGCCACTGGGTTCATTCGGTGCAAGACCGTGACATGTGGAAGTCCCTACAAGAGACATATGTCAAGCTGTGGACGTTTATCGGTTGATAATGGTGATGATGATTATCACACAGCCTCTCCACACATTGCCTTGTTCCACATGGAGCCACGCGCCGGACAGCAATACGCCAATAAAATGGACATTAGGCGGACCAGTGTACAGCACGCGGCACGGACACACAACACGACCTCTATCTTTACACTACATAATAAGGGAGGTCACCGACGGCAACTTTTGTAGTGATGAGGAAATCTGCATGCCTGAGAGTTCCATAAAATATCTCGTCGGTGTGTGAAGTTTGCCAATCCATACTTGACCGTAGTGGACTATGACCTAAACCCTTCTCATTCTGAGAGGAGACAAGTACCTATAGTGTAGTTTTAGTGTAGAGTAGTAGTGGGCTGGCGACAGGTTTAAAAAAAGTAGCGGGCAAACGAGCAGGCGGGTCACCTGATGTTAAGTGATAACCGCTGTCCGCTGTCCATGAACACTTGCAGCACCAGATAAACCATGAATGCGTTGCCGGATTAAGGGGATTTTATACATCCTCTCCACAATAGAAATCATTATAACATTGCCTTGTTATCAAAATTCCTATGCTCCCACAAAGTAGTCCGCGTTCATAGATTCATTCGGTGCAAGACCGTGACATGTGGAAGTCCCTACAAGAGACATATGTCCAGCTGTGGACGTTTATCCCACACACATAATCGCTACAAAATGTCACCGTGGGTGAGGTCCCCTAACTGCTATAACGTCTCTCCGTGTCGGTCGCCCACCGTACATCCTACTTTACTATACGCAAACAAGCATCATCAGGTACAAAATGGTTTTACGTTATAGTTTGGAAGCTAACTGACAAAACTGAGAAGTTTTGGGTTAGATGCGTTGCATAATCATAATTAATTTTGCTCATGCTCATGCAATTATACATGGGGTCTTAAAAATTAGGTAATCCTTTTGAGCCTCAATAGCTCAACCGGTATAGGAGTGGACTGAAAACCGAAAGGTCGACGGTTCAAACCCCGCCCGTTGCACTATTGTCGTACCTACTCCTAGCACAAGCCTGACGCTTAATTGGAGAGGAAAGGGGAATATTAGTCATTTAACATGGCTAATATTCTTTAAAAAAAAAAAAACATATCCTGCCATCAAAAGCATGAAATTAAATGAACCCAGCATCTCATCTCACCTTCTTAAAATATTATTGTGTCATTATGTAAAAATTATTAATTATTCAAATGCATTATTCAGAATTTGTCATTCAAAAACTCATCAATATTATAACAGACTAGCTTATTTCACGACTTCGTCCGCGTGGACTACACAAATTTCAAACCCCTATTTCACCCCCTTAGGGGGTGAATTTTCAAAAATCCTTTCTTAGCGGATACCTACGTCATATTAGCTATCTGCATGCCAAATTTCGGCCCGATCCGTCCAGTAGTTTAAGTTGTGCGTTGATAGATCAGTCAGTCACCTTTTCCTTTTAGTATATACTAGCTTATGCTCGCGACTTCGTCCGCGTGGACTACAAAACTTCAAACCCCTATTTCACCCCCTTAGCAGTTGAATTTTCAAAAATCCTTTCTTAGCGGATGCCTACGTCGTAATAGCTACCTGCATGCCAAAGTTCAGCCCGATCCGTCCAGTAGTTTAAGCTGTGCGTTGATAGATCAGTCAGTCACCTTTTCCTTTTAGTATATATTTAGATTTTGTTTAATAAAAAATTAAATACTTAACGTCTACAAGATGAAAGGTTCATTAAATTCATGCAGGGTCAATGCATCCGAGGGGAAGAGCAGTATTCGGGCCGGTGCACCCCGGTAACATGGCTAATAATTTCTCTTCAGCGATATTGTTGGCCTTGGCTAATGGCCTGGCAGGGGGAGGTTTCTCCGCGTGTCCCTCTGACTAGCAGAGGGCACAGTGGACGAAGCGAAGGATGGGACGCGGGCGATCGCGTTGTCGCCCGTTGGGTCTCCGGTAGCTATCTACCGGCAAAGCCGTGCCGCCAAGCGATTTGGCGTTCCGGTACGATGCCACAAAAGGGGTGTGGGTTTAATAACCCCTTCCAGGTTAGCCCGCTTCCATTTTAGACTGCATCATCACTTACCACCAGGTGAGATTGCAGTTAAGGGCTAACTTGTATCTAAATATTAAAAAAAAAACCCTCAGAAATGAGCCGGCATAGGACGCAGACAAATAGAGATAGAGAGAGACCTTTTGTAATCTTTCCTTAAAATATCTTCCGACCATCTCCGCAACTAACGCTTTTACTTTATTTATTGTTATTGTACGTATAAATAAGACGCACGCACACCCCGACAGTTAGTATTATGTGTAATGAATCTTATTTACCGCGGTGATGATAAGGGAGTATAGAGAGAGAGCCAGCGCGTGCCAGACCTTCGTTATTTTATAAAAGTTGAAAGTTTCACTGCGTATTGCCCCTGACGACCTCCTGGGCACAGTGGTATTTGCTGTGGTCTTTTGTAGAAAAAGAAGATCTAGGAGTGATCAGAAACAATATACCTAAATATCTTAAGATGGAAATAACGGATGTAAAAAAAATCAAACGCGCACATACACAACCGGGAAAAATCGGCCTTCTAGTGGGAGGTCCCGGGTTCTATTTCTGGCAGGGATTTGAAATTTTATAATTTCTAAATTTCTGGTCTGGTCTGGTGGGAGGCTTCGGCCGTGGCTAGTTACCACCCTACCGGCAAAGTCATTCCGCCAAGCGATTTAGCGTTCCGGTACGATGACGTGTATAGAAACCAAAGGGGCATGGGTTTATTAAAGACTGCCATACACCTTCCAGGTTAGCCCGCTTCTATCTTAAGTAAACTGCATCGTCACTTACCACCAAGTGAGATTGCAGTCCAGGGAGAACGATGAACTAGTTTTAGAATTTAAGAGCGTCTGGCAGGGGGTTGCTACGACTCTAGGTGTCTGGCAATGCATGACTTGATTCTTAACACTATTCCGAACGAAATATAAGAACAATTACTTTATATTTTGACGTAAGGTTTTTACACCTTTTTTACACGTTATCTACCAAAGCCACCAAGATCCAAACTTCACAGTAGCTGATGGTTTTTCTATGAGTTGAGAACAATACGCAGATAAACTTTCAGCTTTTATAAAATAACGAAGGTCTAGCCCTCGCTGGCTCTTAGTCCATAGGAAGTACCCAAACAACCTCGATAATGGTCAGAGGTATTATTTGATTTATTTCGCCACTCTTTATTATAATATTATCTTGTTTTATTGAGCCAATAATATTCTACTTACTTATATTATAAAATAGCTTATTCCCGCAACTATGTCCGCGTGGACTACACAAACTTCAAACCCCTGTTTCACCCTCTTAGGGGTTGAATTTTCAAAAATCCTTTCTTATAGCGGATGCCTACCTAAGTCATAATAGCTATCTGCGTGCCAAATTTCAGCCCGATCCGTCCAGTAGTTGGAGCTGTGCGATGATAGATCAGTCAGTCAGTCAGTCAGTCAGTCACCTTTTCCTTATATATATTTAGATATGTTTTCCAAGTTCCAACGCATTTTCGGGTGCGAAGTCGTCATTCTAGCACCTTGGGACCCCAACGTCTATTGGTTTTTGAAACTGACCTTTACCACTCCAGCTTCCCAACCCTTTGAGCTATGTCGTTATTCTTGTTGGCGGGGTGATTACGTAAAACGTTGCAGTAGCGACAGCAACGCGACAGCAGTAGCAATGCGATAGTTCATTTGCTGTCTCTCTTCTTCTTCTTTCTTATTTTGCTTTGTGGCTATTGCTGTCTCTCTCTAGCTGGACATTTGACAGCAATGTTCGCGAGATTTACGCCTGCCGCAAGCCTGTCGCGAGATACGTAATCAACCCGCTGATCTCCTCATTTTCTGAGTTGATCACGTAGAGAAACAGTGGCGTGCACAGGGTTTGAAGCCAGGGTATGCATTAGTTAAGTAGGAACCTGTTTACTGGCAGGTCATAATGAAAAATATGCATTGAGCTAAACAACTGGGGTAAGCAGTGCATTTATGCCTCTATGACCTGCACGCCACTGTAGAGAAACTCTAAGCATAGCTCTCTCCATCGCCCGCTGGTTGACTCTGAGCTTTCTTATGAGGTCTATATTGAGCGACTATGCCTTGGATCCATATGTCATCACTGGCAAGTGACAACACGCACTGGTCTTTGAGCATTAGGTGGACAGAAGACATCAAACGAGTCTGCGGGAGCCGCTGAATTCAGACGGCTCAAGGCAGTGGCATGGGGAGTCCCTACAAGAAATCTAGCTATCCAGCCGTGGACGCCTAACGATTGATTATGATGGACGATGAAACCATGAAATATACATGTAATATGTTACATGAAAAATACTATTAAAATAATTTGTTTCCTATTATTATTAAAACCCCCATAACCCTACTACTAACCGACAAATTCTCCAAAAGTTTGCAATGTTCCGTGAATTCAGGAACTAAGATTAACTGCGTACAAGGCGCTCAGAACTGGTTCAACGCCGGTTAAACCCGGTTTCATCCGGTCTGATCCGGTTAGTCGATCGCTTAGTAATACCAAAACGTTTAAGAATTCTTGCATCCAAGACAAGTTCTTAAAAGACATTCAACAGACGAAATAGAGTAAGCTTTTGTGGTAGGTACATAGATTTATCGTAGGAGTGCTTTGGATTTAACTAGATTATGCTCGCGACTTCGTCCGCGTAGACTACATAAATTTCAACCCCCTATTTTACTCCCTCGGGGTTTAATTTTTAAAAACCTCTTTTTAGCGGATGCCTATGTCATAATAGCTAGGCATGCCAAATTTCAGCCCAATCCGTCCAGTAGTTTCAGCTGTGCGTTGATAGATCAGTCAGTCAGTTAGTCACCTTTTCCTATTATATATTTAGATTAAAGTAAGTACCTAATGAAAGTAAAATCAAATGCATTTGCTGGCACCATCACCATTGTCATTATCAACTGATAGTCGTCCACTGCTGGACATAGGTCTCTTTTAAGGACTTTCACACACCACGATCCAACAGCTGTTATTCCAGTCCAGCTGCTGTCCAGTAGAGGGGGATCTTCCGACGGTGCGATTATCGGTTGAGGTTGCTATTCTAGCACCTTGGGACCCCAGCGTCTATCAGTTTTTCGAACTATGTGCCCTCTCCATTGCCACTTCAGCTTCTTGAGCTGAGTAACTCGTTGAGCTATGCCAGTTACTTACTGTGGTTCTGCTCTGGATCTCCTCGTTTCTGATTTGATCACGTAGAGAAACTCCAGGCACAGATCTCTCCATTTCCCGCTAAGTGACTCTGAGCTTTCTTATGATAGAGGCCCATAGCAGAGTGAGCTACGGTTACCATAGTTAGCGACCATGTCTCAGATCCATGATATTATATCGTCACTGGCACTAGGTATGCGAATAAACAAACAATTCATCATGCCAAAAGAATCTGATTTGAGACCTGCTGCTAGAGTATTGACCAGCCATAAATTTAGACTTAAATTAAAAATTTTGGGCATCTCAAATATAAATATCACAGTTTTAAAAAGTCTCGTAAAACCCTAAGTAGACAGATTAACTGCATGCACGAGGCGCTAAAATCTGGTTTTATAGCGGAAAAATCCGGTTTCATCCGGTCTGAGCCGGTAGCGATCGGTTGGTAATATATTAGGGTCGCCGATGTCCGAAGAGGGACAGACACGACGATTTAAATATTTTTGACTTTTGACAGACAGTACAAAATGTCTCCATCATAGACTTGTATTATCAACTGAAAGACGTCCACTGTTGGATATAGGTCTCTTGTAGGGACTTCTACAGTCTAAATACCCTGGTGTTGAATAGATAAATGTATAGATATAGATACATTAAATAAGTTATTTAATAAAGCATAATATCTATCTATCCTGTACGAGGCAGCTAGAAGTAAAGCCTATTTAGTGCTTCCATGCAACTTTGTTACAACTTTATTATAAGTATCATCATCATCATGATCAATCCATCACCGGCTCACTACAGAACACGGGTCTCCTCTCAGAGTGAGAAGGGTTTTGGCCATAGTCTACCACGCTGGCCATGTGCGGATTGGCAGACTTCACACACCTTTGAGAACATTATGGAGAACTGTCAGGCATGCCAGGTTTCCTGACGATGTTTTCCTTCACCGTTAAAGCAAGTGATATTTAATTAATTAAAACGCACATAACTCCGAAAAGTTAGAGGTGCGTGCCCGGAATCGAACCCCCGACCTCCGATTAGAAGGCGGACGTCCTAACCACTAGGCTATCACAGCTTATTATAAGTTTACTTCGACTTAATGACGATTTTCCTGGCGCAGGCGTTGGTCGCTGTAGTCTTATCTGTGGGGGGTTCCCGGCAGGGGAAATCAGGAATTTTATAATTTTTAAACTTTCTCTGGGTTGGTGTAGTGGGTTTCGGCCGAGGCTAGTTAAAACTCTACCATACCACCAAGTGATTTAACGTACCGGTAAGAGGCTGTGTAGAAACCACAGGGGTATGGGTTTAATAAGAACTGCAATACCCCTTGCAGATTAGCCCGCTTCCATCTCAGACTGCATCATCACTTACCATCAGGTGAGATTGCAGTCAAGGGCTACTTTGTGTCTGAATCCATACTAATATTGTAAATGTGAAATGTGTCCGTCCGTCTGTCTGTCTGATAGCTTTTCACGGCCCAACAGTTCAACGGATTTTGATGAAATTTGGTACAGAGTTAACTTACATCCCGGGGAGGTCGGACGGATTTTAAAGAAAAACCTAAATCCACACGAAAGAAGTCGCAGGCATCGTCTAGTAAAAAAATAAAGAAATAAGTAGTTTTTACACTTTACGCGAAGAACCCTAAAAACCGCTTCTATTTGGCAGCGCTAATATATTAGGGTCGCTAATGTCCAAACGGCCGGACAAGGCGATTTAATTCGATTTGAAAAAAATAGATAGGGCTTTAAGATGGTTCCGTGAGCTTTGTAAGTGATATTTTGTGGTTTAGGAAGGGTGTAATGAATATAGGGGTAATAGCGATTGTTTTTTATTTTATGGGGGTCTTATATTCTCTATCTCTACTTCGATTCAGTCTCGTGTCATTTCTTTCTTTCAGAGCCTTTGGTCAACATTAATGTGGAGGTAACTACAGATAACTACAGATTTTTTTGAAAATAAGAATATTAGCCATGTTAAATAATTATCTACTGGTAGATATCTCTTATAGAGATAAGTGCTTCCCTGTCCACTTTTACTCTCTTTTTCTCTTTATTGTAAATGTTTTTGGTACAAATTAAAAAAAAAAATATCCCCTTTCCTCTCCAACTAAGCGTCAAGCTTGTGCTAGGAGTAGGTACGACAATAATAGATAGTGCAACGGGCGGGGTTTAAAACGTCGACCTTTCGGTTTTCAGTCCACTCCTTTCAGTCAATTCCTAAGTATTTGTACTTACAACCTGGATCGCATTGACCGCAGAGATTTTGAGCGGAGGGATTTAGTCCTCTGCACGAGTTTCCCCATCAGAGGACCATCCATCTTATCAGCTAGGTATCATGCGCAAAATGCTGTTGCTGGTTCCACGGTCTGGATAATAGCGAGGCTGTTGAGGCTGCGACAGATGGCATCGAAGCGATCTGTCCGGGCAACAGTAAACATAGCCGATGCACTACAGAAACCGCCGCAACAAAATCATGAACGAATTATTATATTGGACTCGCAGCGCATCGCGTGTACTGAAACCAGGCTTGCCGAATAAGCATTTGGTTCTTTGAATGATGAAGTTTATTGATAAATTCAAGGGTGCTAGTGAGTTTCTTGAAGTTAGGTCCGGATACTTTAATCCAAAGCTATCCCTAATCTATTCGTGGACTATCCCGCCATGAGTCTTTAAAATAATGACAAATTACTGACATTAGCAAGCAGGCTAGGTCCATTTGTCACAATAACCTAGATTCAGGCTAGATTTAGGCCTACATCCGCTCGTTAAGGCCTAATTGAGATATCGCAGACTCACGTCCATTTAAACTTAACGAATTTATTACTGGCGTGGATGGCAGAGTCGAAATGGAGAAGGCATTTCTAAACTTTACTTGACAGACAGACAAACAGATACAGTTTATTTTACGTAAAAATAACATTGACATAGTACCTACGCAGTAAGTAATTTCGCTAAATCAAAGAGTTGCCATGGAATTTAAAAATAACCTAAATCTACCCGGACGAATTATATCACGCAATTCATCTAATAATAATAAAAATAAATATGCTTTATCTAGTAGGGACTTACTATAGTATAGTAGGTACTCTAAATTTTATCGAAGTACCTACATACTAGATGAATTGCGTGATATAATTCGTCCGGGTAAATTTAGATTATTTTTAAATCCCATGGCAACTCTTTGATTTAGCGGGATAAAAGTAAGTCTGTCTAGCTAGGTCTTTACATACCTACCTATCGATCGATGTGATTGAAGGACAAATCAACAAACAAACATATATTATTTGTTTGTTGATATACTATTACTTAATAGATAAAAAGGATAAAGATATTAGATAATAGTTGGTAGATCTCACCTGGTGGTAAGTGATGATGCAGTCTAAGATGGCAATAAAGCGTTTTTCATTAATTATTTCATTCCATTCATTAATTCCACATATTAGACCCAGCCGCTCATCGCCAAGGTCATAAAAAACAGAAAAAAAAATTCTGCCTAAAAAATTTAAAAAAAATGTTTCCGCCCGGGATCGAACCGGGGACCTTGTGCGTGTGAAGCACACGTGATAACCGCTACACTACGGAAACTACTCTGATGCTGGCGAAATACTGGTATGCTAACTTTGTGTAAATAGTTAAACCAACTCACTGGCCAGTGATATCTACTATCATAGACCTCCTATAGTCTACTATCTACTAATCTAAGTACGCTGGAAGTGCGATTGCCGACCTGTTTTTTGATAGTTAAACCGACAAAGATGTCAGTGCCTCTAAATACAAGTACAGTATACGGCCGAAAGTAATGTACATCGACCTTTAGAAGGAGATAACAGATTTGTAGAGGAGTCCCTGTTGTTGAGACCGACAAAATGTCATTTAGGTATGAGTGACAGAGAACGCTCTACAAAGCCGAAATGCCATTCTAAAGGCCGATGTACATTACTTTCGTTGGCGTACTGGACTTGCTACTGCTGACCTGTTTTTCAAGCAACTTAACTTAATCGCGCTTAATTTTGGCGTTGATAGCAGCAGTAAGCGTCATCATCATCAACCGATAGTCGTCCACTGCTGGACATAGGTCTCTTGTAGGGACTTCCACACGCCACGGTCTTGTGCCGCCTGAATCTCAAAACCGCCCACCCGCCCGGCATAGTGACTCTGAAGCTAAGAGTCACTCAGCGGGAAATGGAGAGAGCTATGCTTGGAGTTTCTCTACGTGATCAAATCAGAAATAAGTAGATCCGTAGAAGAACTAGCATAACCGACATAGCTCAACGGGTTGCGAAGCTAAAGTGGCAATAGGCAGGGCACATAGTTCGTAAAACCGATAGACGTTGCGGTCCCAAGGTGCTGGAATGGCGACCTCAAACCGGAAGGCGAAGCGTTGAAACTTGGAAGACCCCCACTAAGTCGGCGGACGACATCAGATGAGTCGCAGGGAGCCGCTGGATTCATGTTAGTGTGCTCGGAAGCAAATGACAGATCTCATTTCCTTCCGTGTAGTAAATGACACCTGTCTGTAGAGGAAGCAAATGACACCTGCTTGCGAATTTAAGCCGATCCATTTAAGCGATTTTGACGAAAGGTACAAAAATGGCTTGCGTCCCGGGGACGAATAGATATAGGCTACTTTATATCCCGGAAATTGAAAGAGCTCTAACAGGATTTTTAAACAATCTTTATCCCGCCACGCGGACGTAACCGCGGGGATCATCTAGTATTCAAGATGTATTCAAGTATCTTTTGTTTTACCTTAAAATCATATTTTTAAGCCTGTTTAAGTAACGTTATAGCTTAAAGCACTTGTCCCATTACAGACGAGGAAGCGGCTAGCTATTGCCTATTTTTTTAAAGCGAGCAAATGAGCATGCGGGCCGCCTGATGTTAAGCGATTACCACCGCCCATGAACATTTGTTGCCAGGCGTCCGGATAAAGCCGGACACAGTCAGGCTTTTTGGTTGTATGTGCGGCCAAATTAGTCGGTGTCCGGCCTGTCCGGCTTTTGTTAGTCTTTAGTCTTAAGTTTGTCAATTTTTTACATTTTACAATAATAGTAAGTAAAGTAAAGGATGATGATTAATAAATACGACAGGTTCATTCATTTGAGTTTTGTTGAATTTTGTATTCCATTGCAAATTGCAATAGTATTAATCGAAAAAGAAGACTGATTCATTTAATTTTTTTGTTTTTTATTAGAATTTAAGAAGATTTAAAGGTAAATGATATAGGTATGAAGTGATATACCTACTAAGACTTAAAAAATTAAGTTTCTCCGGCCTTTTTACCTAAATATCCGGCTAAACTGGCTGGTCTTTCCGGCTTTTCAGTTTAAAGACCTGGCAATCCTAGTAGCACCAGAGGAACCGCCGATGCGTTGCCGACCTTTCAGGGATTTGTTATCAATTAAACTTTTACAAGTACTTTTGAATCGTCAAATGCATCTACCACTGGTTCGAAATGCCTTTCCTACCTAGAATAACCAGCAAGAAACTCGGCGGTTGCTCTTTTCAATGATTTGATATAAGTACAATATTATGCCATAACATTAATAATTGCAGTCCCGCGCATTGCTGGAACTGTAAATTTAGGTGTGTCTGAACCTATTTTATTTATTTACTAGCGATCTGCCCCGGCTTCGTACGGGTAGCTTATTACAATTGTCGTAGGGATCTCTAATGTTTTTGAAAATTTGTGAATTTGTGGCTATGTACATTACTAAAAAAAAACTAAAAACTTAGGTCAATGTATGTATTAGTTTATTCCGGCGCTTCTTCTGCTTGAGGTCTTTTGACATTATTACTCAAGTATTAGAGGCGCCGGGATAACTAACCTAACTTTACAAAATAAACGTTTTCTTTCTTTCTTTCTTTATCTTAATCGTCGGCTGTCGAACAAGTGCCTATAAGGACGGTGGGGTAAAAACGTTACGGCTAAAATCCAAAATCCAAGAGGATTTGCCTAAAATCATCCACTCAGACCTGCGTTACGACTAAATATCTTTGTTTATTTAAGATTTAGTGGAAAAGTGGAAAAACCTACCTATCTAATGGAAAAATATTCCATCGAAAAATACACAGAACACAAAATAAGTATAGAAATGATAAATTCAATTTTATTTAATATAGACTAACTTGTGGCGCTTATGCTAAACCAAGACTCTACCACCGGTTCATACAGCAGATTCTACTTAGAAGAGCCAGAAAGAAACTCAATAGTTACTCTTTTACTGAAGGAATGCAGTGAACTTAACGCTGCGTAGATGACTAGTGAAACATCAGTGCGCGTTACTCTAAAAACAAACATATTTGCATAGCCTTACAGCTTAATTTACGTTGCTTTGTATGCTAGAAAATTATGCTCTTTCAAATATTTTTGTATGAGTAGTTGCTTAAAAGCCGTCGATATACTGTTACGGTTAGAAATACATCTTCATCATCAACATTATCTCAAAACATCATTGGTCTATTTAGCACAGGTCTCCTCTAGGAATGAGAATGGTTTAGGTCATAATCCACCCAGCTGGTTAATTGCGGACTTCGCATACCTTTGAGAACATTATGGAGAGCTATCAGGCATGTAGGTTTCTTCACGAAAAAGTTAAAGCAAGTGATGTTTAATTTAAAGATAGCATTTCTATTACCTTATTATGATTCTGTGGTGGAAACCTACTTAGTGGAAAAAGTATTTCACCAGCATAAAAGGTTACAATGCCTTCTTTTATCCTTCTTTTGTGTATTTTAGGTAATACTTTCCTTAAACCGTGACTTCGACCGCGTGTTTTATAAGCCCTATAATACCTATCTTAAATAGAAATCTATATTATTACGCTACGACTAGCTTATGCTCGCGACTTCGTCCGCGTGGACTACACAAATTTCAAACCCCTATTTCACTTCGTTAGGGGTTGAATTTTCAATACTCCTTTCTTAGCGGATGCCTACGTCATAATAGCTATCGCATGCCAAATTTTAGCCAGATCTGTCCAGTAGCTGTGCGTTGATAGATCAGTCAGTGAGTCGTCAGTCAGTCAGTCAGTCAGTCAGTCACCTTTTCCATATTTAGACTAGCTTATGCCCGCGACTTCGTCCGCGTGGACTACTAAAATTTTAAACCCTTAGTTTAGGGGTGTAATTTCGAAAAATCCTTTCTTGGTGGATACCTAGTCTTTACAAAGAATACACCCTCGAAATTTCATGTCTCCAGGACCAGCGGTTTAGGCTGTGAGTCAATCAGTCAGTCAGTCAGTCAGTCAGCTCAAACTACTGGATCGATCGGGCGGAAATTTGGCATGGCGATAGCTATTATAACGTAGGCATCCGCTAAGAACGGTTTTTTGAAAATGCAATCCCTAAGGGGTTTGAAATTTGTGTAGTCCACGCGGACGGAGTCGCGGGCATCAGCTAGTACAATATAAAGCAAAATTAGATAGATAGATAGTATATTGGCTCAGTATGTAGTTCCTCATTCCGAGACTCAAATATTTATACGAAATCGCTGTAGCCGTCCCGCGGGACCATAATAAAGGGGACCCGAGCGTTGACGACCCTTGACGAATATCGACATAGGCTGAGAGACCACGTCAAAATAAATGAAAGTAGCCTATGTTACTCCCTGGTATTTCTCTACTTGTCTGTGAAAGGCCCGTCAAAATAGATTCAGCCCGCTCAAACAGACAGACAGACTAAAATTAAAAAAAAACGGGAGAAATAGTTATGGTACAGTTCTAATAATAACCATTATGAGTTTAATATGTGGTAGTTATTTCGAAATTACAGACAGACACTTCAATTTTATTTATTAGTATAGATAAAAAGAATTTTAGCATGTCTTGGAACTTGAGGTTAACCAATGAACATGACGTAGATCTGTTCAACACGCAGTGTCCCGTTATTGCCCGCACTAGAGTTCATAAGTATTTCATAAGTAGAAGTCCTTCTTATTGAAGTCTATTATTATGGGTTGGTATGGTTCATTCCTGGGTTTCTTCATCGGATGAATGTGTGAAAATAAGTAAGTCTATCTTCGGTTGTATGCCCCGCCTTCGGACATCTCAATGCCGCAAAAATCTCAAGGCCGGTTGAGTTTGTTGTGGGCTCTTCACAGACCTGGGCGTGTTTGGAACACTCGTAGCTTTACTGTTAAGTTTGCGTAATAATTATTACCACTATATCTTACAAATCCAACAACTGACTATCGAAAACAGTAATTTATTACCCACTAGCTGATGCCCGCGACTTCGTACGCGTGGAATTAGGTTTTCAAAAGTCCCGTGGGAACTCTTTGATTTTCCGGGATAAAAAGTAGCCTATGTCACTCTCCAGGTCTTTATCTATACCCATGCAAAAAATCACGTCAATCCGTTGCACCGTTGCGACATGATTGAAGGACAAACCAATAAACCAATAAACCAACAAACAAGCACACTTTCGCATTTATAATAAGGGTACTGATTTTGAATAAATCATTTGACTTTGACTTTGATTTTCATATAATTTGGTTTGCGACCGTGGTCTCCTGGCCTATAAAGGGGCCGAGCTGATGCGTCCACATTTATACGCGAGTATAAAAGAAAGGCACGTCCCGTCCTGTGATGGCGCATGAAAATTTGATGTTTCCTACCTGTGATAATGGGACATGTATTAAACGGATCTTGGAACTATATAGCTACCTTAATGCTACCTTAGTAAAATAGGTACTTTACTACGTATTTTACTTACTTTCTTCAAGAAGGTACCTATATAAAATCGACAAAGAGGTTAGCCGATGAATCCAACTCGGTTGCTTCGAGATGTCTACTCGTCCAAAATCTTTGGACATAAATAGTACGTAAGTCTTCGAACAATACGAGTTGCCAGCAATGAGTTTGTACGGGAGCGGTGTGTAGGCTGTAGATCTCCTACTGAGCGGTTGGTTTGCTCAGGAGCGCCAGCTGGGCCGACCATTGTCTCTTGAAACTTCTTGATAATAGGCTACTTGACTCATATCTAATTTCGTCCAATAAATGATTATTTATTATAGTATTTTGCTTAAGACAGCGAAATATATCAATAACAATTATTAAAAACGCAGGATGGATATATAAATCCAATTTAAAAAAAATACAGTTTTTATTTTTATTTGAAACGCAGAAAACGCTGTCAGCCATGATGTGACGTCATTAAAATATGTAAACAAAGAAATGTCATCCCTATGTCACGCGGGGACTAACGTAGTATCCATATATATAAAATTTAGAGTCCTGACTAACTTATATATCAACGCACAGCCTAAACAGCTGGTCCTAGATACATGAAATTTGGTGGGTGTGTTCTTTGTAGGTAAAGAGAAGGTATCCACTAGGAAAGGATTTTTTGAAATTCCACCCCTGAGTGGGTTAAATGGAGGTTTGAAATTTATGAAGTCCACGCGGGCGAAGTCACGTGCATAAGCTAGTTTTATATATTTCTAAAAACTCATAGTAAACGTAAAAAAATATCGTTTTCTCTTTATAAATTGAATAAGTTATTAAGTAAGACTTACAACAAAGTGATCTTTGCAAAAATAAATTTGGGTTGAAGTCGTTAGTCATATAGGATCCCTTTAAGCAAGTCTTTGCGTGTTACGTATATTTATTTCACTGGGCACTCTAATCCACAACTTTCCTGTGGTCTTTATCGATGCGTTTTTTACTTTCTCGGATGATACAATAACGATAATTACTATATTTTTCATGTAAACTAGTATAGAAGTCATGTTTATTAAACTTTGGGAGGTTATGCTGTTGTTTACAAATGCATGACGTCAGAGCACAGATAATCTATCGGCCAAACATGGCCGACCAGTGTTTTCACCTGTCTAAGAAAAATATATTTTTAAATTAAAGTTTTACGGTTATTAGGGCGCAAAAAAATATAGTGTTAATTTTTTTGATATAATAGGACAAATATTAACCATTTAAGACCAACTTAAAAAAAGAGTCAAGTAGCCTATTGCAGAAAACTCCGTTAGTGCGAGTGTTGTCGTCGGTACATTTGTTCGGAACTGCGACATGAAACATTATCGATTGAATTGCGCCATCTAGTTGCAACTATGGCAACCGCCACATGTTGAAGACATTCGAATTCGAGACATGGTCGCTAACTATGGGCCTCTTGGAAACTTAGGTAGAAGAAGAAAAGAAAAGGTGTGTGAAGCCTCCCAATCTGCACTTGGCCAGCGTAGTAGACTATGGCCAAACCCTTCTCATTCTGAGAAAAAGACCAGGGCTCAGTTGATGCAGCGATTGGCATGACAGAGTGAACTAGAGTGAGAGAACTTTCGGTTTGATCCTGAATAGACGATATTATGTCAAATATTAGGCTATGCTGACATAAATCATAGAAAAATAGTGCTACATTCGGGCTACCGGCGTCAAATGTATTAACGTTTGACGCCTGCCAGTGACGTCGAAGCCTCGACCATTTGTTAGAAGTTCCCTGACTGACGTAAACTGTGATGATGATTGTAATAAAAGTAGGTATTTATGATCATTTATTTCATTCAGTAATTTCCATAGTAAAGGTTACATATACCGAAATGTTAATAATGGTAGACCAAAGGAGGTAGGTATACTTGCAAAATGCGCGCTTTGCCCAGCGATGCGTGACGTCATTATTACAGGTGTGCGAGAGGGACAGCAGATACCGGGCTCAGATTAAAGTAATGCGCCGTTTGATATGAGCTCTTGTACAAGTTTATAACTTAAGCGGGCCAGGGAGCGTTTTCAAAAACTTTCAAATATTCATACAGTTAAAGGACAACTTACGTCTCTTATGCTACGAGTACATTAAGACTCTACCGGTTCGGAAAGCAGGTCAAGAAACTCAGCAGTTGCTGTCTTCCAAACTTTGCTTAACCCGCTTTAGTCTGCTTTGACCCGCTATTTTTGAGAGCACAAATCTCCTTACCCGCTGTCGCTCTTGCTGTAAAATAATAGTTTTTAGTTAAGTCCTTTTATGTGGTTGACGTATTATGTATACTGTAATATTACCTAGTATTACTGTAATATTATTACTGTTTTTTTTCTAAGCACTGCGTTACTGTTTGTTGATCCGAATAAATAAAAAATTAAATAAAAAAGTCCTATGTAGCAAATTTTTAGAAATATCAACTTTTCCAGAGTTCCATGTTATTTGGCCCATAAGCTACTTTTTAGGTTAGTTGCCTTTTAGCAAAAGGACAGCAGCCCGCTATCTCTTCTGCCTTATACAAATCACCAGCTAACAAGCGACGAACAAACACAGATTTTCGTATGCAAAACATTGATTAACTTTTGACCCGCTATTCTTGAGAGCACAAACTCTGTACCCGCTATCTCTTATGCCTTATACCAATCGTCAGCTCGCAAGCGACGAACAAACACGGATTTTCGTATATAAAACATTGATTAACTTTTGACCCGCTATTTTTGAGGGCACCAAAATAATGTGTTTGAACAAAGGCGATTTAAGGCTCGTTTATCCCGGCTTTATCCCGTTTTTAATTATTGTCCCGAAATATTGAAAATTGCTTCATTTTAAAACACTATACTTAGTATAAAATAGTCTAGTCTGTCCTGGTAGTCTTTTTTAACCGACTTCCAAAAAGGAGGTACATCGATTTTTTCCAGGTTTCTGGACCGATTTGTCCGTGGTGGTCAAATAAAAAATTCTGGATCCAACTCCTCAATCCTGATGCTGCAGCGTTACTGCCCGCCTAAGTTATCAAGATTCAGGAAGTGTTCATAGTGAATTAATGTTGTAGGAACCAAGCAACGACTTTATGCTTGAACTACAAGTCCCAACTCCTTAACCCTGATGATGTACAGCACTCCTAAACTATAGTGATTCAGGAACTGCGGATGATGCAATATTTTTTTGGTGCCAAGCATAAACTACACAGGTATGAGTGACAGAGACAACCCTCTACAAAGCCAAAATTTCATTCCAAAGGTCGATGTACATTATTTTCTGCCGCGTATTGTATGTATCCATTTCATATTAATAAATAAAATTAACAATAAATAATTTATTAATCACCGAAACATAGTCAGATGTCAATTCCATATGGCGCAATTAAAATTATATTCGAATTGATTTACCGATTACAAAACTAACAGTTTAAATTGCTTTTATTATTTTACTGCAATATCGAAATTCCACGGACTCGTACGAAGCGATTCGCTTCCTCGTTTCTAATACGTGTCTGCCTACAGTGCGACAAGGCTATCTTTGATTTATTAACTAGCGACCCGCCCCGGCTTCGCATGGGTGCAATGTATATACTAATGTGGTGTCATTGAGGTGTCATTGCCTCGGAAACTCTCAAATGAGAGGATTATTTTCCGACCTAATTCACATTGTTTCAATTTCTCTAGGGATCTCTAGTTTTTTTGAGAGTTAAACTATACCTATGAACCTTCCTCTTGAATCACTCTATCTGTTGGTGAAAACCGCATTAAAATCCGTTGCGTAGTTTAAAAGATCTACGCGTTCATATATACATACATACATACAGACGCGGGAAGCCACTTTATTTTATACTATGTAGAGACTAACACACACACACACACATTTAGAATAAACTAGCCCGCGACTTCCTCCTCGCAGATTTCGGTTTCAACAAGTTCTCTAGGAATTCTCTGATTTTTCGGCATAAAAAGTAGCCTCTGCCACTCCAAGAGAGTGGCATATAATCTAGTCTTTAATTATACCTATGTAAAAAATCTCGTCGATCTGTTTATTTTATTTATTTAGAACACATACAATACATAAATTTAACATACACTACGATACATATATAAACTCAGGCTGATAAATGTATCTTTAAAATGTGTACACAGCATTTGCAAATTATCTTGACAAATAAAAAGAACTAATATAATTATTATAAGCATTAGCAATAATTATGACTATATAAATATAAATTATAGAATAAGACGTAGGTAAGTAGGTAATTTAATTTAAACTATTTTCAAGTCAGCCAAACGCAAAAAATGTGAAGAAAATTTAAAACTAGACAAACAATAGTTAAACACCCGATTCTCTCTCTCTCTCTAAACTAAATTTATACTATCTGCATCCTTTTCTTTTTACTAATGCTAAAAAAGGAACGGAACATGACTTTCACATTTAAAGACTCTAAATTTTAGTGCACAATACAAATTTAAACAGTAGGCTCGCGACTGTGCGCTAAAATCACGGGTTTTACCATCTAAAAATTAAATTTAGAACTGTCAAACTGCGTCTGTCCTTTTCATATTACATTAGTAAGAAGAGCATGCGAATACTCTAAAATTAGGTTGTGCTCAGAATCAGTGCCATTAGTTACTTATGAGATGAACCCACCGTTGCTCCGTTGCGACGTGATTGAGGAACAAACCAACAAACAAGCATACTTTCGCCTTTATAATATGGGTAGTGATAATAAATAATTAATTCAGTATCCATTTATTACATATTACATTCATGCGACATTCAATGCAGGCTTGGCATCAATTATATCAATTGTAAATTATTTTAACATGGTTCCGCATATATAAATCATGTTAACAGTTTGTATTTATTAAATACGAAACTCATTTTTAGTTACATTTAATTGTTCAGCTTTCGATAAGCTTGTAAGTTTAAATTTACAAATTAATGACTTTTCCTGTAACCAAAATTCGTCATTATATTATAGACTAGATGATGCCCGCGACTTCGTCCGCGTGGAATAAGGTTTTTAAAAATCCCGTGGGAACTCTTTGATTTTCCGGGATAAAAAGTAGCCTATGTTAGCTTATATCCACGGGATATAGGCTAACTCTGTACCAAATTTCATCAAAATCGGCCGTGAAAAGCTAGCAGACAGACAGACAGACACACTTTCGCATTTATAATATTAGTATGGATTTATAATTTTTACAATCTCACCTGGTGTTAAGTGATGATGCAATCTAAGACTAATAAGACCACAGCGCAATTACCACTGCGCCAGGGAGGTCGTCAAAAAGAGACAAGAGATCAAGGGCGTCAAGAGATAAAAAAAATCAAGACGCATCTTAATCGCAAGCACGTCCGAAGTCGGGTGATGGATTAGTTTCGCAATTAGCAGAATTCAGATTAAGATTGTGAGAGTTCGCTCCTAATTTGTTTATTTAGGGATCCGCATCTCTAGAGAAAAAAGAAACTCTTATAAGATCACTTCGTTGCCTGTCTGTCATGTCTGTCAAGGGAATCAAAACCTATAGGATAGGTCTACGGGAAGTATAAGAAAAAAAAAAAGTATCCTTATTCAATTAAATCAAATCAAATTTCAAGATTCTAGGATGCTAGAATCATCCTAGAATCTTGAAATTTGGCAGGCCGCGTCAATAACTAATAAGTAAATGGAAAATCCGAAAATGTGATTTTGTGGTTCATCATCACAAAAAAAATGTTATTTCTTGTACGATTGTACGGAACTCTTCGTATGCGAGAATGACTCTCGCTTGACTGGTTTGCAGGGTTCCGTACCCAAAGGGTAAACGGGACCCTATTACGTATTTACGTATTATGTATTTCTGTTGTCGCTATAACAACAAATACTAAAAAAAATTTTACAAAAAAAATAAAAACCGACTTCGATACACAAACACTAAAAATTGAAAAATAATTTAATTTATTACCGAATATATTATGTATACAAGAGTTAATATAGTTCCATAATAATACTTTTTGGTGCCGGTGCCAATTAGCTTTAGCTGCGCGAATCGTCTAGACTTCATATTTTTATGAGACTCCACAATGGCACCTCATTGGCACCGACCCCAAAAAATATTATTATGGAACTATATTAACTCTTGTATACATAATATATTCGGTAATAAATTAAATTATTTTTCAATTTTTAGTGTTTGTGTATCGAAGTCGGTTTTTATTTTTTTTGTAAAAAATTTTTATTTCACAATTTTTAGTGGTCCCATGGAATTATGCTATGACTGGTTAAAAATCTACTGTTTACTAAGCTATTACACTGATCGCGAGCAATTTACTCTTATCCGTTGAGGAGTTCCAGTATCTATCTTCGAAGATCTTCATCAGATCTTCACCAAATTTACATGGGACCAACTTTGAAGTATACCCTTTCAAACAAAAAAAGAATTTTCAAAATCGGTCCAGGCGTCTTCGAGTAATCGGGGAACATACATAAAAAAAAAAAAAGATTCCGACGAATTGAGAACCTCCTCCTTTTTTTGAAGTCGGTTAAAAAACAGAATAAATTATATATTTAAGGGCGCTCCCATACAACAAACGTGATTGTTTGCCGTTTTTATAGATAATGGTACGGAACCCTTCGTGCGCAAGTCCGACTCGCACTTGGGCGGTTTATTTTATTTAACTGACTCTGTGGAGTTTTTGAATCACTTCAAACAAAAGTCATTAGAGATAATTGTTTTAAGAAGATAGCAAGTGCAACAATTAATAGCAATTTTACACGTACACGTGGGTGAAGTCACTGGCATAAGCTAGTATAGTAGAGAGTGTAACCAGAACGTTAGCAAAAACTTAGCGTTATTGTTATACTATTCATTAAACCATATGGTTATATATAACCATTTGCATCATTTTGTAGTTTTAGTGATTTAGTATTTTTCAAACCCGCAATGTATAGCGTGCAAAGCTCGGGTCAATGCCACGCGGCATTCACTCCGAGTGGCCTACTTACGCAACGCTCGTTGACCTCTAGCGTCAGTCAGATGTTTTATTTGCAATATATTAGGATTTTTACAAAATTAAAGATTTTTACAGTGATATGTACCCTACTATAATAAGTCAATGCTTTTTTTCAGCGTTTTTTTTGTGGTATCATATTATCCGTAATCATCAGAACTCTCACCTGTCTTCGTTTTTGCCAGCGTTCTGGTTACACCCTGTATAAGTATATTTTGTTATATTTTCTCTACATTATTATCAAGGTTGTTACCAAACGAAACCTAAGTAGGTAAAAGTAATTAGGTATTCAATGAAAACTGTAAATCTAGTTGAAAGATGAAACAGTTTTCGCGAGCTCCTGAAAATATTTTTCACGCCTCGATCGCTTTCATTTCATGAAACTTAAATGAAGGAGATTTTATTAAAAAATTATTTATACCTACTTAATATTTTCTCTTTTAATATGGCAATTTACGATTTCACTATTTTCGCTGTGGTCTTATAAATTGGAGGTCTCGGGTTCAACTCCTGGCCATAGCCTTTGAGAACATTATGGAGGCATGGCTCAGGCATGCAGGTTTCTTTACGATGTTGTTCCTCACCGTTAAAGCAAAGGATATTTTATTACTTAAAACGCACATAACTCCGAAAAGTTAGAGGTGCGAGCCCGAGTTCGAACCCCCGACACTTTCCATAGTCAGGCAAAAATAAAACAAATCTGTAACCAATAGCAAAAGATACATTACTTTTAATTCGCATTAAATCCAATAAAATGCATTTACAGAGGTTTTTAATCGGACATACATTACACGCAGTATTGGTTTATAGTAACGAAAATATCTGAATTAAGCTGCTTTTAATTTAAAACTGATTTTAAAGAAGCACTACCTACAGTGGCGTGCACAGGGTTTGAAGCCAGGGTAGGCACTAGTTAAGTAGGAGCCTGTTTACTGGCAGGTCATTATGAAAAATATGCATTGAGCTATTCAACTGGGGTAAGCAGTGCATTTATGCCTCTATGACCTGCACGCCACTGACTACCTATATTATCACTAGTGATGTGCCGGATCATTAAAAATGTAGATCCGCGGATACGGATACGGATCATTGGCGTCACGATCCGCGGATATAGGAGTAGGTACGACAATGGTGCAACGGGTGGGGTTTGAACCGGCGACCTTTCGGATTTCAGTCCGCTCCTTTAACCGTTCAGCTAACTCTATTAAAATGTTGTGAAGAAGAGAATAGCTAGCCTACCTACAGATTCCCGCGTCGTATTTACTTTGTGTGACACACACTATAACCAGTGGCGTGCACAGGGTTTGAAGCCAGGGTAGGCATTAGTTAGGTAGGAACCTGTTCACTGGCAGGTCTTAACGAAAAATATGCATTGAGCTTACAACTGGGGTAAGCAGTGCATTTATGCCTCTATGACCTGCACGCTACTGACTATAACTTACCTTTAACTCTGCAAAATACCTACAGTAAAAGAGCGATTTTTATAAGAAATTGTAAGAGGCACTTCCTGGATCTAGGTGCCTCTTTGGATGCCTAGTCTAGGTCTAGGAAGTGTTTCATGTAACGATATTTTATATGTACAAATATGCACTAATTTACAGCTTTTAATTTTTAGAACAGTTTTTTACCTAGATTTTATTAAATTTGTATAACGCGAACTCGCCATCCTCACATAAACTTTAACAGTTTCTAGAGGATGGCGAACTGTTTATTTTAAAATGTATTATTGAAATTTACGTGATCAATAAAAAAAAAAACTGTTGAATAGCTGTGGTAGCCTAGTGGTTAGGACGTCCGTCTTCCAATCGGAGGTCGGGGGTTCGATCCCGGGCACACACCTTTAACTTTTCGGAGTTATGTGCGTTTTTAAGTAATTAAAATATCACTTGCTTTAACGGTGAAGCAAAACATCGTGAGGAAACCTGCATGCCTGAGAGTTCTCCATAATGTTCTCAAAGGTGTGTTAAGTCTGCCAATCCGCACTTGGCCAGCGTGGTATACTATGGCCAAAGCCCTTCTCACTCTGAGAGGAGACCCGTGCTCTGTAGTGAGCCGGCGATGGGTTGATCATGATGATGATGATTTACTTTGTAAATGAACAAAAGTAAACATTTTGTAAATAAACAGAATAATGCAAATTAATTTGAATGACGGGGTGTGAATAACTGGAAACTGTTGGTTGCTTAAATAACTTCGCTTTGCTATTTAAATTTTGTTCCATTTGTTGTAAGTTGTAACAGAGACGAGATCGTTTTAAAATGGACTTTATGCATCGTCCAAACCTGCGCGATCAAAGCGACTACGAAGCGGGAACGTTAGCCAGAGTCAACTAGAGCGAGGAAACGCTCGGTTTGATCCTGAATCGACGAAATGTCAAAATATATTAGGCTATGGTGACAAAAATAAATCCTTGCATAACAATACTAGCTTAATATGGACTACATAAATTTCAATCCACTATTTAAATTTTCAAAAATCCTTTCTTAGCGGATGCCTACGCCATAATAGATCTCTGCATGCCAAATTTCAGCCTGATCCGTCCAGTAGTTTGAGCTGTGCGTTGATAGATCAGTCAGTCAGTCAGTCACCTTTTCCTTTTATGTATTTATATTCCGCAATCTATTGTGGACTTGCCTTTACACAAGTTAAAATAATCTATTAAAAGTATGCTCCTGAAAAAAGCGTATTACACAATCGAAGTATGGTATAATAATGTAGATCAAATCTTTGAAAAGAACAACCGCCGAGTTTCTTGCTGGTTCGTGAGGTAGCCCTAAAGTAGTTCTATTTACTGACATATGACGTCTCGAAACCTCAACGTTTGTTAGAAGTTCCCTTGTCGTAACTGTGGTGCGACGGACACCTCCCACGATATTTAATGGCGGCATGCACACTTCTCACTCTGAGAGGAGACCCGTGCTCTGTAGTGAGCTGGCGATGGGTTCATCATGATGATGATGATGATGATGATGATGATGATGATGATGCACACTTACGCAACCACTACACCTGCACGTATAGATTTGCGTCATGGACGCTTCCGCATCACATCCCGCAGCCCGTGTTTATGACCTGCAGATGTGGCTGGCGCCACGCAACCTACTTGACTACCACAGCCACGCAGGTTTGCACGTATAGATTTGCGTCATGGACGCTCCCGCATCACATCCCGCAGCCCGTGTTTATGACCTGCAGATGTGGCTGGCGCCACGCAACCTACTTGACTACCACAGCCACGCAGGTTTGCACGTATAGATTTGCGTCATGGACGCTCCCACATCACATCCCGCAGCCCGTGTTTATGACCTGCAGATGTGGCTGGCGCCACGCAACCTACTTGACTACCACAGCCACGCAGGTTTGCACGTATAGATTTGCGTCATGGACGCTCCCACATCACATCCCGCAGCCCGTGTTTATGACCTGCAGATGTGGCTGGCGCCACGCAACCTACTTGACTACCACAGCCACGCAGGTTTGCACGTATAGATTTGCGTCATGGACGCTCCCACATCACATCCCGCAGCCCGTGTTTATGACCTGCAGATGTGGCTGGCGCCACGCAACCTACTTGACTACCACAGCCACGCAGGTTTGCACGTATAGATTTGCGTCATGGACGCTCCCACATCACATCCCGCAGCCCGTGTTTATGACCTGCAGATGTGGCTGGCGCCACGCAACCTACTTGACTACCACAGCCACGCAGGTTTGCACGTATAGATTTGCGTCATGGACGCTCCCACATCACATCCCGCAGCCCGTGTTTATGACCTGCAGATGTGGCTGGCGCCACGCAACCTACTTGACTACCACAGCCACGCAGGTTTGCACGTATAGATTTGCGTCATGGACGCTCCCACATCACATCCCGCAGCCCGTGTTTATGACCTGCAGATGTGGCTGGCGCCACGCAACCTACTTGACTACCACAGCCACGCAGGTTTGCACGTATAGATTTGCGTCATGGACGCTCCCACATCAAATCCCGCAGCCCGTGTTTATGACCTGCAGATGTGGCTGGCGCCACGCAACCTACTTGACTACCACAGCCACGCAGGTTTGCACGTATAGATTTGCGTCATGGACGCTCCCACATCACATCCCGCAGCCCGTGTTTATGACCTGCAGATGTGGCTGGCGCCACGCAACCTACTTGACTACCACAGCCACGCAGGTTTGCACGTATAGATTTGCGTCATGGACGCTCCCACATCACATCCCGCAGCCCGTGTTTATGACCTGCAGATGTGGCTGGCGCCACGCAACCTACTTGACTACCACAGCCACGCAGGTTTGCACGTATAGATTTGCGTCATGGACGCTCCCACATCACATCCCGCAGCCCGTGTTTATGACCTGCAGATGTGGCTGGCGCCACGCAACCTACTTGACTACCACAGCCACGCAGGTTTGCACGTATAGATTTGCGTCATGGACGCTCCCACATCACATCCCGCAGCCCGTGTTTATGACCTGCAGATGTGGCTGGCGCCACGCAACCTACTTGACTACCACAGCCACGCAGGTTTGCACGTATAGATTTGCGTCATGGACGCTCCCACATCACATCCCGCAGCCCGTGTTTATGACCTGCAGATGTGGCTGGCGCCACGCAACCTACTTGACTACCACAGCCACGCAGGTTTGCACGTATAGATTTGCGTCATGGACGCTCCCACATCAAATCCCGCAGCCCGTGTTTATGACCTGCAGATGTGGCTGGCGCCACGCAACCTACTTGACTACCACAGCCACGCAGGTTTGCACGTATAGATTTGCGTCATGGACGCTCCCACATCACATCCCGCAGCCCGTGTTTATGACCTGCAGATGTGGCTGGCGCCACGCAACCTACTTGACTACCACAGCCACGCAGGTTTGCACGTATAGATTCGCGTCGTGGACGCTCCCACATCACGTCCCGCGTCCTACGTTCTTGATACAAGGTATACCCGTAGCTTTAATTGCACCATGCACACCTACATCACTACAAAAGCCGCGCAAATGCGCACGTATAGATACGCGTGGTGGCCGCTCTCGCATCCCGTCCCGCATCCCGCGTTTATGACACGCAAGTGTGGGCGTAGCTTTATATGAAGTTGGTACACTGACGGACGTCCAGACTCCAGTGGTGTTTGAATTTGAATAAATAATCCGACTTCACTCTAGTTAGCACGGGTCATGGTGCAATTCATTTGCAATTTTTCAAAATTCTTTTATAGTGGGAATGTATATTATTTAGAGACCATTACATTTGAAAATCTCAAATTTCTGCAGACCCAGCGGATTGAGCTGGATATTGTATATGTCAGTACTTTATCAGTACAGCCGTATTTTACATCATCTCACTCATCCGTGAAATCACGGATTCCATAAAAATACGAATCGAATGACTACGTATTTGTATGATGGCCACTTCGAAGAATCACGGAAACGAACCGAATACGAATGAGTGCACAAACGAACTTAGGAGTGGATTATCAAAAATCCTTTCTTGGCGGATGTCTACGTCATACTAGCTATCTGCATGCCAAATTACAGCCCGATCCGTCCAGTAGTTTGTGCTGTGCGTTGATCGATCAGTCAGTCAGTCAGTCACCTTTTCCTTTTATATATTTAAGAAAGATATAAAAAAATTGGTTGGCCTTTGAAACGCAGCGTTTATAAGCCCACTATCGCCCCGTATGTATCAGAGTCAATGACGTACAAAGTCGGACGCGCGTAAATTTTAGGGGTTGAATTTTCAAAAATCCTTTCTTATCGAATGTCTATGTCATCTAGCTATCTGCATGCGAAATTTCAGCCCGATCCGTAAAGTAGTTTGATCTGTGCGTTGATCGATCAGTCAGTTAGTCAGTTTCCCGTTTTATGTATAAAATGTATGCTTAGCACGGGTCCACCGGTGTCACGATAAATTGCCGGTTACATTTAATTCGGAGGATCGAATTTACGCGCGTCCGAATTTGTACGTCATTGACTCTGATACATACGGGGCGATAGTAGGCTTATAAACTCTGCGTTTCAAGGGTCAACCAATTTTTTAAATCTTAAATATATAAAAGGAAAAGGTGACTGACTGACTGACTGATCGGTCAACGCACAGCACAAACTACTGGACGGATCGGGCTGAAATTTGGCATGCAGATAACTATTATGAAGTAGGCATCCGCTAAGAAAGGATTTCTGAAAATTCAACCCCTGAGGGGGTGAAATAGTGCTTTGAAATCTATGTAGTCCACGCGCACGAAGTCGCGAGCTAGTGTAAATGTATATTTTCCTTTTTTCTATGTATTGTTAAATTTATATTTATACGGTGTCCTCTTGTACACTTGTTCCGTTCTTTCCGTTCCGTTAAGGGGACGCGTCCCGATAGACGTTCAAACACTATAACACTTACAGACTAATTCTAAAAGTGTACATGCTACTCGTAAGTTATTAAAATCTAATTACATTCTTAAATATTCTAAGTATAACATAACTATAATTTATTTAATTACAAAAAATTGCTTTTACTTACAAAAGCTGCTTCTTTCAAGTAAAACACGGCGGCATCTCGGACTTGATCCAGCACCTTGTTTAGCTGTGCAATGAGGAAGTTTCAGAGCGAACGTTCCATAAAATTTTCATAGATGGCGCTGTTTACTGCACCCACTAAAAACGAAAAATAATACCTATATCTATATAATTTAGCCAGAATGTCAGCATTTTCGTTGCCAACTATTCCAGCATGCTCTGGTACCTAGCGTAGAACCACCCGGTATTGGGCCAGGGTGTCTCTGCAGTTTTCAACCAGTTTTGAGTTAACAACCTCAGAGGACAGAGCTGAAAGAGCTGCCTGGCTGTCCGTACGTTTTATTGACGTTGTTGTTTTGCAGGATGTTTTACGCACAAATTATTATAGCGTATACCTTCGCTCGGAAATTATTTTTCATTTTTAGTCGATGCAGAAAACAGCGCCATCTATGGAAATTTTATGGAACGTTCGCCCTGAAACTTCCTCATTACCCTGTGGGTGGATGCGGCCGAATTTCTGATTTGATCACGTAGAGAAACTCCAAGCATAGCTCTCTCCATCGCCCGCTGACTGACTCTGAGCTTTCTTATGAGGCCCATTGCTAGCAACCACGGCTCGGATCCATTTGTCATAACTGGCAACACGTACGAACGTTTTCACAAACAATATCGGCCCGTGAGTCTCTGCGTTTATTCAAACAGGAGCTATTTTATGCCGCACAAGCCGATTTTGGGACGGGTCGCCTTCCTAATATCGCCGCTAACTAGTTCACTTGTTATTGAATCACATTTCGATTGGAGGCGCGTTCTGAATATTACTGTACATTTGAGTAAACATTGACGGCTTCATAACGCCGTATACGCAATAATGGTATTTCTCGTTTTTCGCTGCAAGATAAAAAAACCGGCCAAGTGCGAGTCAAACTCGCGCACTGACAGTTCAAAGTCAAAAGTCAAAACGTTTATTCAAAGTAGGTAAAAAAATTACGCTTTTTGATAGTCGGTTTGCATTTGTAAGATGATGATATTATAGTGGTGATAATTTTTACGCGAACTTATAACTAAAGCTACGAGGGTTCCAAACGCGCCCAGGTCTGAAAAGAGCCTACAACAAACTCAGTTCCGTATAAACAATCGTATTTTATCGACATTTTGCACGTTAAATCGAAAACTATTATGATTAAAAATAAATAAAAATTAGTTTTAGAATGTACTAGTAAAGTCCTTTCATATGATACCCCACTTGGTATAGTAATCTTACTTTGAAGGTTGAAAGTAGCAATAAGTATATGTTCATGAACACATTTTAATTTTTTCTTGTGATGGAACCACAAATTCACGTTTTCAGATTTTTTCCCTCATGTCTTGCTATAAGACCTACCTTTCTGCCAAATTTCATGATTCTAGATCAACGGGAAGTACCCTATAGGTTTCTTGACAAACAGACAGACAACAAATTAGTGATCCTATAAGGGTTCTAGTGGAGCCAAGTGCCCTGCACGTATTGTTGAGGGATATCTCGGGCGTCCAAAATAATAGTGAACTGTATTACACGTTATATTTTTATTATTTAAGAGAACAATTATTATTTACACAGTCGTCTGACATGGTCACTTTGTAGTCGTGTATATGAAAGTGAATGTGTGGTCCGCTAGTCGTACGCGGTCGCGTAATACGCGAGCCGTTGCCGACGCGCGACCTTCTCAACGCGGCCGGATAACCGCGCCTATCCTGAACAGTTCCTTTTTTTCCTTTTAGACAGACAGACAGACAACTAAGTGATCCTATAAGGGTTCCGTTTTTCCTTTTAAGGTACGGAACCCTAAAAACAAAACAAGTTCCATAACATGGTCTAATATTTACTTAGAATAATACCTACAAGCTCAAAGAACCGCCTTGGATTAATATTGCCTCTGTATTTTTTTTTTGTTATCGTATCGAGTGATACCTGATCAGTGATCAGTTTATCAGCTAAATGAAAAGAAAACATATTTACGGAGGGATATGACCTATACCCATTATTAAAAATGGGAAAGTGTGTTTGTTTGTTGGTTTATCGGTTTGCCCTTCAATCACGTCGCAACAGAGCAACGGATTGACGTGATTTTTTGTATGGGTATAGGGAGTGACATAGGTTACTTTTAATCCTGGAAAATTAAATAATTCCCACGGGATTTCAAAAAACCTAAATCCACGCGGACAAAGTCGCGGGCATCAGCTAGTAAACTAATAAAATAGGCGTTTCCTCGGCAAGCTAAGACAATACCGAATTACTGCGCGCGTTTAAGATTAATAAGACCGCACTGAAAGACATCTGATTTCATAATGTCTGCCAACCAAGAAAATATGGACATGGCTTTAAAAAAATCGTAATTAAAAAAAAAGAGTTCAAAATAATTAGCTCTACGCTTAGTATAAGATTTTACAACAACACAACACACACAATAACGTCAAAGTAAAATGGACCTAACGAGCCTTGAATTAAAGTAAAAAATGCAATACCATTGGTTTTAATTTTGCAACGTTTCCGCTTGGAGCGCTAGCTGTAGATGTGTAGACAAACTTGAGCTTTAAAACAAGGTAGATAAGATTCAGTTTACTATAACGCGGAAGTGTTTCGACACTCGAATGCTATCAATGTTGGTGAGACATACATCATATCGTACTAAGCGTATTGGTAAACAAAACATAAATAGTTACATCAAGATGTTTTTTATCTTTTCATACCCATCATCATCATCATCATCATCATCATCATCATCATCATCATCATCATCATCATCATCATCATCATCATCATCATCATCATCAACCAATAGACGTCCACTGCTGAACATAGGTCTCTTGTAGGGGACTTCCACACGCCACGGTCTTGCGCCGCCTGGATCCAGCGGCTCCCTGCGACTTGTCTGATGTCATCCGTCCACCTAGTGGGGGTCTTCTAACGCTGCGTCTTCCGGTGCGAGGTCGCCATTCCAGCACCTATCCATCCCATCCCATCCCATCATAAATAGGCAATCCCCAGCTGGACTAAAGCCCTCTCCCAACGAGAGGGTTTGTACCCGTAATCAGCACGCTGGGAAGACATGTAAATGATCGCAGTATATGGTTTGGCCTCCATTATCAGCCTAAGGTCTAAGTTATTTATGTACCTAGTTAATAGAAGTCTTGTTTGAAATTTTCCGCCATTGTCTTCAGTTCTGCTATCTCGGCAATGACGTATTTTTCTTAAACTCTCTCTTTCTCCCTGTCTCTCTCTTTCTCTCTCTCTCGCTCTCTCTCTCTCTCTCTCGCTCTCTCTCTCTCTTGTGAGGTTAGATTTACGCGGTAGCTGTCGTATTACAAAATATTACTAAGTATAGCTATTACAAAATGAAAATTCTTTCCTATTTTTTTTTAGGATGAAAATTACCCTATCCAAGTCTAATAACAGCGCGATGTTCCAAAGACCTCCATATTTCCGCCATTCTGAGACCGTCATTCGCAGGCGCGCCGCGAGTCCTTATGGCCCGGCAATAAGGACTAATTTCCTCTGTCATCCCCCATTGTTTGGCCTCCATTATCAGCCTAAGGTCTAAGTTATTTATGTACCTAGTTAATAGAAGTCTTGTTTGAAATTTTCCGCCATTGTCTTCAGTTCTGCTTTTGACGTGATGAATTGGATTTTATCTCGGGGTTTATAATACGCAGGTTTTTGAATTGCCCACGCCTGTATCGGTTTTTCAATACATAAGTACTACCTATTTCCATTAGAGAACCCATACCCCTTCCACGTCAGCCCGCTATCATCTTAGACTGCATCATCACTTACCATCAGGTGAGATTGCAGTCAAGGGCTAACTTGTATCTGAATAATAATAAAAAAACAGAGCAACGGATTGACTATTTTTTGTTAAACTTATTTCAATTAAAAAAAACCAAGTAGTGTCAGGCTTGGGAACCGAGGGTTCCGTACTAAAGTCGTATTTTTTCGACATTTTGCACGATAAAACAAAAACAAAAATGCATGAAAAGAAATAAAAATCTGTTTTAGAATGTACAGGTAAAGCCTTTTCATATGATACCCCACTTGGCCACTTGGTATAGTTATCTTACTTTGAAAATTGAAAAACTAATTGTTTGTTCATGAACATACTTTAATTTTTTTTTTGTGATGTAACCACAAATACACAGTTTTCGGATTTATTCCTTTACTTGTGCTATAAGAACTATCTACCAAATTTCATGAATCTAGGTCAACGGGAAGTACCCTATAGGTTTTCTTGACAGACACGACGGACAGACGGACAGATGGACAGGCAACAAAGTAATCCTATAAG
The DNA here is from genome assembly GCF_902806685.2 of Maniola hyperantus. NCBI lineage: Eukaryota > Metazoa > Arthropoda > Insecta > Lepidoptera > Nymphalidae > Maniola > Maniola hyperantus. The sequence goes on from NC_048560.1 coordinate 6,684,545, forward strand.
AGTTCATTTTTCTTTTCGAGGTACAGAATCCTAAAAAAATCTATTTCTATTTCTATAATAAAAATGGTAAACTTTTTAGAATGTGTTGTATCTAAATGCCATTTGAAATCAGCAATATTATATATATTTTACTCGCGACGTAAAAAACCCGATTTGAAATTAAAAATAACTTAGGATTTTCAAATTCAAAGACTCGTAATCTGTCTGGCGAATATTCATTCAAATGAGCTTTGAAAAGTTCGAGATACTTTGAATTATGAGCACAAAAACACTATTTATCTTTGAAATAAATCTCTAAGATAAATGTTTTAGTTAAAAGATTGTTGTTTTTACTCTGTTAAAACTAAGTTTTCACATTAAATGTTTTCTCCAAAATTAAGTCCAACTGAAGTCGTGATTTGTGTTTGTACCACTACCCACATTATATATACGAGAGTGTTCATTCGTTACTCCGTTACGGAGTGTTGAAGGCTAAAACAACAAACCAGCAGACAGACACACTTTCCCATTCGTAATATGGGTAGTGATGTAGCTGTAGAAAAAAAGAATATTATTCAAAATCATTGTAATATTTGTAATAGAAACACTCATTCCAACGCTTCCCGCGATTTGTAATTCGAATCCGCGACTTCGAATTTCAAAACAGTTTTTACGTTCCGTAATTTCCATTTCTGTAGGATGTTAAATATTGTAATAATTCTTTGACAACTTTTGCGAGCCGCGTTTTAATTTGTAAATAATTGCAAATTAATTTTCTTCCACTTGCTCGTAATTGACTACTTTACTAAAGAAAGGTTTTCACTACAGAGGCCTGCTGTCGGGTCTTTACTGGCCGCACGCCAACAATTTCCAAGAGGACTGTAATGGAAATTGCTGGACAGTTTCATACTGATGACGAGTATATTTATGGTGTAGACTAAAATAAATTAAGTTTTTTTAGGTACACGATTTTATTAATATTCTGACTTATATTAATAAAATCGTATATAATTACTGTATATAACTATTTTTTAATTTTTATTTTTTTATCTCTTTTTCAATAGTTTTTATTTATTTAATTATTTAATTAGGTATTATATCTATTTTTTATATATTTTTTATCTACTGTGATCAAAAAGTACCAGGAATTCATAAAAATGAAGAAGGCTCAGTTACTGTTGTTCTGCGAGTCGACAACAACTGCAGTGACCGTCTTCTTTATTCTTATGAATTCCTGGTAGTTTTTGGGCGACTTTTCATACATTTTGACCAAAAACTTACCGATATTGGATTTGAAGATAGGATTTGTCCTTATCTATTGTGCAAATTGTTAGTCGACCAATTTGAGTTTTTTTTACTGGTACATAAACAATAAACATCTTCATAGGAATTAAAACTTTGTTTCTTCTATTATTTTTTTATTGATTCCTCGCAATCGGAAGAAAAGTACTATACAGTTCTCGACCGAAATTAGCGATTACCAACCTCGTTTAGTTTAAATCACTTCCACACACACAATCCTCGGCTTCGCCTCGGCCTTCCAATATAGTACTCGGCCAGTAATCGCTATATTTCAGGCCTGGAATGTAATGTACTATTAAATGAATGAAAAAGTACGTGCCGAATTGCGAGTTTCTTGCTTTTTAGGAGTCGGTAAAATATGATAGTAGGTACCTCTAAGAAGAAGTAAATTATTCTTTTTAATAATGAATTCTAGCGCCATAAACTACCACTATACAAAAAATCGTTATATTATTCGGGAAATATCACACAGCAAGACAAGAATAGAACATAATCCGATCGATTGCTCAAACGATACCCGTTTATACAACCTTTGTACAGCTTATCCGTAAACCCGTTTCAAACTGCGTTGTAAAGTGCTTGCAAGCTTTTGAGACCTTTCGAACTTTATAGAGGACTATTTTTAGAATAGTATAATCCATTTATTAGATACTAATATTATAAATTCGTACAGTCTGTCTGGTTATACGTTACCTTTTCACGGCTCATTCGTTAAACCCTTGTTAAACCATTTTACTAACCATTATTTTTTGATATAGCTTTTTTAACTGGGAAGCGTCACAATCCGTAAACGACAAATATTTTTCAATTTTTTTTATCTTAAAAATAGAGTTATTAATGTGGGAAAATATTTTTTATGTTAAAAAATTTAAAAATATATGATCGTTAACGAATTGTGACGTCATTAAACGCCTTTCGTACAGGCGTGACGATGATAATTAATTATTTTAAAAATAAATAAAAAACATGATTTTTAAATTATTCTCTTTAATAATAAATCTAGCCCCATAAACTCCAAGACCCTATTGTAGCTCTCAATTTTTGTTCCGAATGCGGAATGACGCGTCCCTAGTGCAATACTGGTACTGATTCTGGGCACAACTAAATTTTAGAGCATTCGCATCCTCTTCTTACTAATATAATATGAAAGGGACAGACATAGTTTGACCGTTTTAAGTTTAATTTAGAGCCGTCAAACCTAGTGATTTTAGCTGCCAGTCGCGAGCGTATCGTTTAAAGTAGCGTGCACTAAAATTTAGAGTATTTAATTGTAAAATTCATGTTCCGGCCTTTTTTAGCAATATTAAAAAGAAAAGGATGCAGATACTCTAAATTTAGTTTAGCGAAAAACAACAGAATCAGTCTCTGATTTACATATTTAGTATGTAAATCGGTACAAAACATAACGAAACAAACTAAGTTAATTTCCAGTGAGAAATGTTGCACAAACAGACGGACGGACGGTCATTTATTATCTGTCAGGGAAAACGAAACTTGAGAGAAGTAATTTCACTAGCTTAATGCGATGCTGTAGTTTTGTGTGTAGGTCCCGCAAATTGCTATTGCGCTGGAACCATGTCTCATCTACATCGAAATGACATCATTTTTAAGTCAGCCGAAATAAAGCTCGAAACTTCAATTTAGTGCTGACGTCACTAAACTGGCGGCCACGCGTATTAGCAATTTGCGGGTTTATAATATTATAACAGAGCAATCTATGTAATATAGCTGCTATGCTTTATCCATGGAGAGAAGTTAGTACACTAACGTACTTTTTCGACATTTGGTACGATAAATCAAAAACTAATATGCAAAAAAAATAAATAAAAAAAAAACTGTTTTAGAATGTACAGGTAATGCCCTTTCATATGATGCCCCACTTGGTATATTAATCTTACTTTAAAAGTTGAAAAAACTAATTATATAATAATAAGTTCATGAACACATTTTTTTTTCAGGATGTAACCACAAAATCACTGTTTTCGGATTTTTCCCCTTAATTGTGCTATAAGACCTCCTTACCTGCCGAATTTCATGATTCTAGGTCAACGGGAAGTACCCTCTAGGTTTCTTGACAGACAGACAGACAATAAAGTGATCCTATAAGGGTTCCGTTTTTCCTTTTGAGATACGGAACCCTAAAAAAGACGCTATTACAGCTTAAACCCTAAAAGCACTCACTCCGACGTAGTCAAAGCCCGCTGTAACAACAAAAGCAAGCTAAACAAGCTTAAGAAAATGCTGTAAAAGCTAAAATAAAGCTGCTCGATTCCACAATAGCTTAGTGACCGCGGCTTCGATGGGCGACCTAGATTTTGAGTAGTTAGCAAATTATGCGCCCATGAAGGTTACTATAAACCCTACATCTATTTTTTAATCCCATATTTTAATCCATACTTTGGGTTTTTTTTAATTTTCTCTGATCTGGCTTTGCCGGTAGTGTGGTAACTAAAGCCGTGCCGCCAAGCGCTTAAGCGTTCTGGTACGATGCCGTCTAGAAACAAAAGGGGTACTTTGTGAAGTAATACTTTTATTTTGAACTTTAAGTACTTTTTAAGGGTAGGTAAACAGAGGAGAGGGTACTTTTGTCTCGGAAAATTAAAGATTTCGACGCGAGATTTTTACAAACCAAAATCCAAGTGGATGAAATCGCACTCATTATTTATTTGGTACACAGATACCTTCTATCCTGGGGTTGAACATGGGCTACTTTTGATCCCGAAAAATCAGAGTTTCCACGGGATTTTTAAAAACCTTAAATCCATGCGGACGTAGTTGCATCATCTAGTGTAACTTTATTTTAAGCCTAAATTTTATAAAAAATAGAAATTATTTATTTAAAAAAAAATGGACTTACATACCTATAGCTAATGTGCTTATATTTTATCTTGTTTCAAACCTGGGCGCGTTTGGAATTCTCAAAGCGTTAGTTTTAAGTTTGCGTAATAATTATCACCACTACTTATATCTTACAAATCCAACAACTGACAATCAAAGAGAGTAATTTATTTAATATACCTATTTTGAATAAATCATTTGAATTTGAAATTCGGATTTCAATTTTTGCATCGTACAATCTTTTTTTCAGACTAAAAAACCAGTCTACACATATTTTTTCGTGGAATGGAGAAGACAGTAATTAAATTTTTTATAATAATCTAGTTAGATTATAGCAACAATGGGCGGTTTTGAATGAGGGTCTAAAATGCCCCCCGGATGAATTCATTTCATTGTTCAAAACTCATTAGTCGGGCACAATGGAAGATAGTGTAAAGGCGTGTGTAGACTTCAGATTAATCTAAATATATAAAAGGAAAATATGACTGACTAACTGATCTATCAACGCACATCTCAAACTACTGGACGGATAGGGCTGTTTGGCATGCAGCTATTGCTACGCAATGATTTTACAATTGTAAGCTCTATATTTCCTGATTAGCTTATGCTCGCGACTTCGTCCACTTGGACTTCACAAATTTCAAACCCTTTCATCCCCTTAGGAGTTGAATTTTCAAAAATAATTTCTTAGCGGACTACGTTATAATAGCTATCTGCAAGCCAAATTTCAGCCCAATCCGTCCAGTAGTTTGAATGAATAAAAAAAATAGTTTGAGCTGTGCGTTGATAGATCAGTCAGTCAGTCAGTCAGTAACATTTTCTTTTCATATATTTAGAAGTTTAAGCTTTTTTTTGTACAAGTAAAAGGAAAAGTCCGAAAACCGTGAATTTGTGGTTACATCATAAAAAAGTGTTATTTCTTGTTCGACGGTACGGAGCCCTTCGTGTGCGAGTCCGACTCGCACTTGACCAGCTTTTTTAGAAATAGGACGACAAAATAGTCAGACTGTCTTGTCGTAAGTCTGCACTTTCCCTAAGACTTATGTGACGGTTGGCTGCAAGCCAATATAAAATCGGGCCGATTTTATTGGCACTGTTTTGAGCGGAATTATGGGCGGCCGAGGACGTTTGTCACCGCGGAGCCGAAACGATTATTATTTATATTCTACAATTTCACATTTTAACTGCAGCGATGACTTTTTTGAAGGATGACGGACATTATTTACGGAAATTTTTCTAAAATTTTTTTTTCTGAATAACAATGTTGCATAGATTGAAAAATTTAAACACGCTCCATTTATTAAAGTTGTTGTCAAGCGAAAGCCTATCTTGCAATAAAAATAAAAGCATAAGGTGACTGAGTGAATAACTGACTGACTGATCTATCAACGCTCAGCCTTAAACCTTGGAAACTAGAAACAAGTCTTCACATAGGTATGTAGATACCTATAGATTTCATCATAATCACCATGATCAGCTTATTGCCCGCACGGGTCTCCTCTCAGAATAAGAAGGGTTTGGCTACAGTCCACCACGCTGGCTAAGTGCAGATTGGCAGACTTTACATACCTATGAAAACATTATGGAGAACTCTCAGGCATGCAGAGTTTAAAAAAATTGCGAGCAAATTAGCAGGCGGATCACCTGATGTTAAGTGATTACCGTCGCCCATGAACATTTGCAGCACCAGAGGAACCGCTCATGCATTGCCGGCCTTTTAGAATTTTGTTGGTCTGCCCCTTGAATAACCCCGTGTTGTAATCTAATGTGTTTGTAAGAAAGAGATCAGCCGCCGAATCGAACTCGGTTGGGCAGCGTTCAGGAAGCTTCGAGATGACTTCTTGGCCAAAATTCCTCAGTGCTTGAAGACCAAAGTCTTAGAACAGTGCGTGCTGCCAGTGATGACATATGGATCCGAGACATGGTCGCTAACTATGGGCCTCATAAGAATTGCCTAAAACGCACATAACTCCGAAAAGTTAGATGTGCGTGCTTGGGATCGAACCCCAGACTCTTAGAATATAAGTCCGACGTGTTCACCACTAGGCTATCACCGCTTCACGTTTTAAGTTAATTTGAGCTAATTTAATAATTATACTGTTATGATTTTAGTGCGAATGCCGCCCCATAGTTTTCTTTATGCCGTTTTGACCTGGCCGTAATTAAAATTGGATATTAGTTCTACCTGGAGGGCTTCAGATATAAGATATTTGATTTTGACCCGGGCTCATTTTGAATTTAAACGGATTCACTTTAAAGTCCAATAATTTTGAGGTTTTAATGAAAAAATGTGGACATCTACATTTCTATACTGTAGGTACTAGCTGCCCTGGCGAACTTCGTTCCGTCTAACAGTCGATCCAAATTTTTTAAATTTTTCTCTCCGTAAGAACCATCCTCGTACTTCAAGGAATACTATAAAAAAAGCATTAGCGAAATCGGTTCAGCTGTTCTTGAGATTTGCGATGACCAACACATTTAGTGATTCATTTTTATATTATACTTATTATTTTTATCCATACTAATATTATAAATGCAAAAGTATGTCTGTCTGTCTGTCTGTCTGTCTGTCTGCTAGCCTTTCACGGCTCATCCGTTCAACCGATTTGATGAAATTTGGTACAGAGTTAGCTTACATCCCAAGGAAGGTAATAGTTAGGCTACTTTTTATCCCGGAAAATTAAAGAGTTCCCGTTCACTGGATTTAAAAAAACCTAAATCCACGCGGACGAAGTCGCGGGCATCGTCTAGTAATATTATAAATGCGAAAGTGTGTCTATCTGTCTGTCTGTCTGCTAGTCTTTCACGGTCCATCCGTTCAACCGATTTTGACGAAATTTGATACAGAGGTAGCTTGCATCCCGGGAAAGAACATAAGCTACTTTTTATTCCGGAAAATCAGAGTTTCCATGGACTTTATAAAAGCTTAAATCCACGCGGATGAAGTTGCGGGCATTATCTAGTTACTTATAAACTTAATATTTAATTGGTGAAAAACGAATATATAACTCCGAAAAGTTAGAGCTGCGTGCCCGGGATCGAACCACCGACCTCCCGAATAAGAAGGTGGACTCTTAACCACTAGGCTATCGCCGCTTCACCACGTGAATTTGTCATTTATATGTAAATAGACCCAATACATGATGTTACATAACATAAGATACATTACAATATGTTGATTGTGGACATTACATTAATAATCCTAAGTTCTATCATCGATGTAGCGATTCCATTACGGAATACAGATTATGACGTAACAAGCATAGACCTATAATAATAATAATAATAAATAATAATAAAGTATTTTTATCAAAGGCAAAGAACCCAGTTTACATATTATTCATTAAATAAAATATACCATTATATAAATTAAAATAAAATAAAGTAAAACGAACTACATGTACATACAAACTTATAAACTAACTGTGAATGTTAAAAAACTCTTCACAGGCGTCCTTGTCAACAAATCTATTTCTATATACTGTAACAAGTATATCTATAATACTGTAACTAGTTAGAATGGTGCTAATAATCCTATCGCTGAAACATACACTCTAATAAACATCATCATCATGATCAACCCATCACCCTCCCCTCTCCTTTCGGAGTGAGAAGGGTTTTGGCCATAGTCTACAACGCTGACTATGTGCGGATTGGTAGAATTCACACACCTTTGAGAACATTATGGAGAACTCTCAGGCATGCAGATTTCCTCACGATGTTTTCCTTCACCGTTAAAGCAAATATTTAGGTAATTACTTAAAACGCACATAACTCCGAAAAGTTACCCCCGACCTCCGATTAGAAGGCGGACGTCCTAACCACTAGGCTATCACAACTAATAAACATAATCACCCTTATTAATAAAAAATGCTTACTTCAAGCACTATCCTAAGCTACACTTGGACTAGTTACTTCCAGGACCAACGTAGTATTAGCTTCGTTTTAACAATCTTATTAATAAAAATGGAACAAGCATTTATATAAGGGCTGAACTGGCAATGGGCAAGGCCACATAACGAAAAAACCGATAGACGATGGGGTTCCAAAATGCTAGAATGGCAACCTCGCACCTGAAAGCGCCGCGTTGGAAGACCCCCCACTACGTGGACAGACAATATCAAACGAGTCGCAGAGAGCCGCTGGGTGGCGGTTGCTCAAGACCATGGCGTGTGGAAGCCCCTACAAGATACCTGTCTCCAGCAGTGGACGTTTATCAGTTGATAGTGATGATGATGATGATGATGGTCACCACACTGGCCTAAATTTTTCTTATTCAAAGAGGAGACCCATGGTTAGTAGTGGGCCGCCAATGGGTTGAAACGTTGACAACAGTTGAAACCGTTTTGTTAGTATAACTTAATTAAATTATTAACGAATTCACGGACCGAAATCTGCAATAGTGTATAATATTAAACGATCCACATTTATCGATATTCTGCGGTATGGATTAAAATTCTCGCTTCCCTACCCAATAAAGGCTGTAACACACAGAACGCGAGTGTAAGGCGCAAAGCACACCAGCAGACTCGAGGTACGACATCTTTTTAAATTAAACTTTATTTTCTTTGCATAACGCTGCCTCCATACATTGGCCCCAACGTTGGCCCCAACACTGTTCGCCCAACAACTGAAATTAGCTTTGCCAACGTTGGGCCAATGTTAATTTCCCGATCCACACATTGGGCGAAAAGTGTTGGGGCCAACGTGTGGAGACGGCGTAAAGGCGGTGGCGCGTGGCAGACGGGTCTGCCGTCTTCCGTGTTTTGTTTTCAGTATGTCAACGGTGTATCAGTTCATAAAGCCACATGTTAACTCTGATAAAGCTGAGTTTAAGTTGCTATCAAAACAATTGGCAGTCAGAGGGGCCTGCTGACAAAAGTGAAAACTTAAAACTATGAATGAAGTAACAGTGGTTTTTTCAATCAAATCTATACATATATATTATAAAGTTTGTAAGTTTGTTTGTAGGAACACTCTGCATTGTACACACATCGTATCGGAACGCTAAATCGTTTAGCAGCACGGCTTTGCCGGTAAAGTGGTAACTGGCCACGACCAAAGCCAGACTAGACTAGACTAGACCAGAGACAATTTAGAAAATATAAATTCCTAAACTGCCCTGCCGGGAATCTCACCCTGGACCTCCCAGTTATAAGGGTCGTTTACCACTGCACCAAGAAGGTCATCCAGCAGTCGCATAGTCGCGGAAGTGTGGCTGTAGCTTGAGTCCTGTCGTACCTTTGTTTCAGGCTTTATCGATATTCTGTGGTGAGGATTAAAGCCCTCGCATCCCTACACAATATTATAACGGTTTGTGTTATGTTAAGTTCACCGTAAACGTAGAACCGCAAAACTGTTTGACAAATATTCGATGATAATTTCAATATTATTGAATAAATTAATAAATAAACAATAATTGAATAAATTATTTTGTGGGAGGTTATGAATATGTCCTCAAAGTGAATAAAACATTAATCTTAGTTGCATACTAATGTTAATAATGCATACATTTTGAGAATGCATTCGCCATATTTGCTCTAAGTGTCAACTGTCATAGCAAAAGTACATTTTACCCTTAGATTAAGGGCTTTTGACATGACAGTTGACACGTCAGTACCCTTCTTATAAATGCGAAAGTGTGTTTGTTTGTTGGTTTGTCCTTCAATCACGTCGCAACGGAGCGACGGATCGACGGGATTTTTTGCATGGTTAGAGTTAAAGACCTGGATAGTGACATTGCCTTTTTATTCCGAAAAATCAAAGAGTTCCCACGGCAATTTTAAAACCCTTAACCCCTAATTTATGTAGAGAGATGAAATTTGTACAGTGTTTATTTCTATTGCCGCTATAACAACAAATATAATAAATTTCAAAATGACTGCCATGCATATAAATAAAAAAGTGATCCTATAAGGGTTCCATTTTTCCTTTTGAGGTACGGAACCCTAAAAATTAAAAAGTAGATCATTTCTTGTACGATGGAAACCTTCGTGTGTAAGTCCAAATTGCTTGGTTTTTTTAGCATTAATTACTCTACGATTTTTCAGGTACCTTTTTTATTATAAATTTCTGATAACGCAAGATTGATGAGTAAACATTTTCAAAAGTACTTCATAAATTCATCAACCCCTTTTATCGGACTTTTTGTTTATTTTTAATTTCGTTTTGTAACTTTCATTACTTCATTTTAATTTATTCCATCTATGTACACTGTGTATTTATTTAAATTTTTAATGGAAAGATGGAATCAGCAAACAGGTTGGGTAGATTACATACTAATACATTTTTGAACGTTACATTTTAGCTGTAATAAAATTCATCATCATCATGATCAACCGATTACTGGCCCACTACTGAGCACGGGTCTCCTCTCAGAGTGAGAAGGGTTTTGGCCATAGTTTGCCACGCTAGCCCAATGAGAATTGGCAGACTTAAACAAACTTTGAGAATATGGTGAACACTCAAGTTTCCTCACGATGTTCCTTCACCGTTAAAGCAAGTGATATTTAGTTGTTTTTTTAATAAAATTATTTTTAATTTAATTTGGAATAAAATTAACAATGTAAAATAGAGTTACTTAAACGAAAATATGTAATCAGGGACTTCTTGTCGACTGTAAAAGAATGTAATTAATACAAACAAAATTATACTTAATTAATTTATCTTTAATGACGATATGTTACATAGCAACGTTTAATAGAATAATATGAAAGAAATATTTTTATTCAAATAATTATTTATTCAAATAAGTTTTAACAAATACTTTTGCATCGTTAAATGCATCTACCACTGGTTCTGAATGTATTTCTTACCGAGAAGAACCAGCAAGAAACTTGGCGGTTGCTCTGTTCAAAGATTCGTGGCTAAGTGATTTATCGACAGATTAAAGACAGATTGATTTGCACTATTACTTAATTATGGCCGTGTTGGCTCAAGGAAAGGATTTTTACATCGGGTTCAAAGAATTAAACTAGACCGTGATATTAAAATACTAGGAATTTTTGTTTTTAATAATAATATGGTTATTAATTTCACTTTCCAGAAGGACCTTGACGAATAGCGGCCATCTAGCCGTAGCTGGGGTCTACGAGTACGAATAAAATGTAGACTGCTACGAGCTCTGCGTGTATTAGCGTACCGTAGCAGTTATGCTACGGTACTGCTTCGAGTTTACTACGAAAATATCTGACGAACTTTTTTGGCTCTCGGGTTTGATTCCCAGTCACTTTACTCATATACCCCAGGTTAGATCGCAGTCATGGTTATCTTGGCATGCAATAAATAATATACTTACAGCATTATTATTTGTAAGTGAACACCTACCACTGTCCATACAATTTCTTTTCTTAAAGGTTGCCTGGAAGCGAATCGTAAAAAAAGGTAGTCGTCAAAACGTTTGCAAGTAAAATCCACTAAAACTAAATATTACAAGACTTATCCCTCTCGTAAGAGGGGTAGGGGGGTGGGAGGGCAACGAAGCGCGAAAAGACAGCGACTCGACTTAAATAAAATTATGAGTTCATAGTTGAAACTTTAACAAAAGTAAGATACAGTTTTATCGGTCCTTCAGTTAAGGAGAGTTTTCACTTGACCTTTTCATAGTCGTGCTATGGTACAAAAGTCGTAAACAGCTTTCTCGCGTAGTGGTGGAGGTAGTGGTGTAGAGTCAAGCTTGTGTCTAACATGGAAACTTGCCTAAGTAAAGTGTCGGAATGGGGTACACGAAACCTAGTGCAATTTAACCCGTCAAAGACACAAGTTTGTGCGTTTACCGTCAAGAAAACCCCATTTACCATACCTCTTCTCTTTCAGGGCACTCCCCTCACCCCCTCCAACAGCATTGGGATTCTTGGTGTCCATGTTTCAAGCGAGGTCCAATTTCGGGATCATTTGGAAAATAAGGCCAAATTAGTTTACAAAAAGCTTGGGGTGTTGATTACAATATGGGGTTATTCAAAGGGCGCACCAACAAATTCCTGAAAGGCCGGCAACGCATTGGTGGTTCCTCTGGTACTGCAAATGTTCATGGGCGGTGGTAATCACTTAACATCAGGGGATCCGCCTGCTCGTTTGCTCGCTATTTTTAATTTAAGTTAAGGAAATATATTTCTTTCTCTACATATAAAACACAAATAATGACCGTTACAGACTTTGAAAAATCCAACCGATGTGCCCCAAAACAGATTATTAGAAAGGCAATTTTCATTTTTTTTTCTTTTACTTGTGCTATAAGACCTATTTACCAGTACCCGTAGTACAAGATTTTACGTCTCACCAAACGAAACCAAATTCGAGAGTCGAAATACTTCTGCGTTACAGTAAACTGGATCTTAAAAGTCTTGTTTTAAAGCTCAAGTTTGTCTACACTTCTACAGCCAGCGCTCCAAGCGGAAACATTGCGAAATTAAAATCAGTGGCATTGAATATTTGACTTCAATTCAAGGCTGTTTAGGTCCATTTTACTGTAACGCGGAAGTATTTCGACTCTCGAATTTGGTTTCGTTTGGTGAGACGTAAAATCTTGTACTACGGGTACTGACCTGCCAAATGTCATGATTCTAGGTCAATGGGAAGTACCCTATAGGTTTTCTTGACAGACACAGACGGACAGACAGATAGTCTAACAGACAGAAAGCCAACAGTCTCTATAAGGGTTCCTTTTTCCTTTTGAGGTACGACACCCTAAAAAAGAAATATTACTAAATTATTTTTCTACTATTGTAAACGTTCCTTTACACTCTAGTGCAAACCAAAATTCTGCATATCTTATACAATTTAAATTTTAAAATTTATTCTTATTCATTGTACTTGTGACTCTCTCCGAGTTGAGCGCCAGGAAATCCGTGTTTGACTTTTACATCCAGCTGCTAAATTAATTTGGTTCTGTATATTCTTGGTTGAAAATTTACACGATTTTACTAAAAAATTATCTACTGTAGGACATGTTATGGCTGATTCCATCCACAATCTTTATTATTTTTTAATTAACTAGCTACCGTGAATTCGCCCGCGTGGACTGCACAAATTTCAAATCCATGTTTTACCCCTTTAGGGATTGAATTTTCAAAAATCCTTTCTTAGCGGATATCTACGTCATAATAGATAGCTATCTGCGTGCCAAATTTCAGCCCGATCCGTATAGTAGTTTGAACTGTGCATTGATAGATCAGTCAATCCGTTAGACAATCAGTCAGTCAGCTTTTCATTTTACATAATATTTAGATGCACACAAATCAGTCTCTAAATTGCACTTTTAGGACACTTTAGGATCTAATTGAGACACTTTTCAAAAAAGGGTAAAATATCCTATTGTACGCACCCAGTGCTACTTGCGCCATCAAAATAAATCTCATGACGTACATAGGTATCATTTATCAAAATCGGTTGAGCCTTTGAGTAGTTACCAGCGTACATAGGAACGGATACCTACATACGGGCCAAACACATAACCCTCCTTTCGGGCTTCGCCGCAGGTGGGTCATGACCCTCAGCAATGAGGGATACGACGCGGGGATAGAGAGTTGCTATAAATAGAATATAACCTATCGGAAAAACAATTTTCCTAATCTTAGCTCTCCCGATCTTTACGAGGGTTAGTGACCTCTGGGATCTTTAAGCCCTTTCCTAGCATCGGACCTTACTGACCTCTGTCGGACCCTTTATGTTGGTCCATATAAACAACTTGTAGACGATTCTAAACTAAGCCTCTGTAGCGATAGCAAGAAAAAGAGCTGTTTTTTATTATTTCGTGAAGGAATCTTGACCTTCACGAGGGTTTACTGACCTCCAGGATCTTTAAGCCCTAAGCATTGGACCACACTGACCTCTGTGGGATCCTTTATATTGGTCCATATAAATACCTAACTTGTAATCTGTAGAAGATTCGAAACCAAGCCTTTGTAGCGATAGCAAGAAAAAGAGTTGTTGTTAAAAACTAACGGTATAATCAAAGAGTGCGTACTGTATGGCAATCGCATTATTCAATAAATTACCTGACGATCTAAGAGACAAACCTTTGACAGTGTTTAAAAATAGACTTTATAAAATATTAATACATAAGAATTACATTAAGGACTACGTAACGGATAAGGATATTTTAAGTTATAATTGATTTGGACTTCTATTATGTTGACATTTTATTCATTACTAATATTTTATGTTTTGCTTATATGCAGTCTATGTATAACTTATATTTTAATGCCTACTTATTTAACGGTAATATTCAGTCACCAGTTACAATGGTAAAATTCATAAAGCTCATCAGACATTGTTTCAACCTTGTTTGTACCTGCATTTTATTGAATAAATAAATCATTCATTCATTCATGTAGTTTTTGTAATCAAGTATTAATAATGAATAAAATGTGGTTAACGTAGTGAGTAGCATTTTTAGTATTACTGTAGTGTATTATTATTGTTTTTTTCCATGCAACTGTTTGTTGATCCGAATAAATAAAATAAATAAATCGAAATTTTCATTTTTGCTGTCGCTACAGGCTATCCGGGTATACTGAAATATCATGAAATTGCACGCTCATATTGGTATAGTATTGCTACGGTCGAATAGTTCTACAATCTGATTTTATTGCTTCAAAATAACCATAAATATTTGATTACATACAATGAATACTACTATTTTGTTCTTTCACTGCTATATTTTATGAACATACAGTTATATGTGAGATTTATATGGATTTGAATAAATAAATTCTACGATCTCATTACGTAGAGCTAAATATCTAAATATATAAAAGGAAAAGGTGACTGACTGACTGATCTATCAACGCACAGCTCAAACTACTGGACGGATCGGGCTGAAATTTGGCTTGCAGATAGATTGCGAATCTTAAGTGGAAATGGGCAGGGCACATAGTTCGTAAAACCGATAGACGTTGGGGTCTCAAGGTGATGGAATGGTGACCTCGCACCGGAAGACGCAGCGTCGGAAGACCCCACACTAGGTGGACGGACGACATCAGACGAGTCGCAGGGAGCCGCTGGATTCAGGCGGCGCAAGACCGTGGTGTGTGGTGTGAAAGTCCCTACAAGAGACCTATGTCCAGCAGTGGTCGTCTATCTGTTTATGATGATGATGATGAATTTCTTAGGGCTATTACTGCTATTAGTTAGCCTTTCGTTTCGGTTTCGGCTTCAGCCAGAAATCAACCTTCGATCGGACACTAATGGTATCTAAATATATAAAAGGAAAAGGTGACTGACTGACTGACTGACTGATCTATTAACGCATAGCTCAAACTACTGGACGGATCGGGCTGAAATTTGCCATGTAGATAGCTATTATGACGTAGGCATCCGGTAAGAAAGTATTTTTGAAAATTCAACCCCTAAGGGGGTAAAATAGGGGTTTGAAATTTGTGTAGTCCACGCGGACGAAGTCGCGAGCATAAGCTGGTCGCAAAGTAAAATAAAAACAATTTGACAAAATAAAAGAAAGAAAATACTAAGAATGGTAAGATGAAAATGCGGTAATCTGAAACCGAGAATTGAATCCCTAACGTTTTGCTTGAGGCGTAAAACTTCTCAAAAAAGAAAAGCTAAGTAAAATAAACTTCATAAAACATGGTGAAGTTAAGAGTCCTTTAAAAAAATGGTCAAGTGCGAGTCAGGCTCGCACACTGAGGGTTCCGTACTACAGTCGTATTTTTTCGACATTTTGCACGATAATTCAAAAACTATGATGCATAAAAATAAATAAAAATCTGTTTTAGAATGCACAAGTAAAGCCCTTTCATATGATACCCCACTTGATATAGTTATCTTACTTCGAATATTGAAAATACTAATTATTAGTTCATAACCACAATTTAATTTTTTTGTGTGACCTAACCCTAAACTCACGGTTTTCAGATTTTTCCCCTATAAGACCCACCTACCTGCCAAATTTCATGATTCTAGGTCAACGGGAAGTACCCTGTAGGTTTCTTGGCAGACAGACAGACAGACAGACAGACAACAAAGTGATCCTATAAGGGTTCCGTTTTTCCTTTTGAGGTACGGAACCCTAAAAATGGTCAAGTGCGAGTTG